>NC_089868.1:16961800-17276644 GCF_036373705.1 Amia ocellicauda | reverse complement strand
CAATCACAGAGGTCAGACGTTTCTTGTAGTTGGCCACCAGGTTTGCACACATTTCAGGAGGGATTTTGTCCCACTCCTCTTTGCAGATCCTCTCCAAGTCATTAAGGTTTCGAGGCTGACGTTTGGCAACTCGAACCTTCAGCTCCCTCCACAGATTTTCTGTGGGATTAAGGTCTGGAGACTGGCTAGGCCACTCCAGGACCTTAATGGGCTTCTTCTTGAGCCACTCCTTTGTTGCCTTGGCTGTGTGTTTTGGGTCATTGGCATGCTGGAATACCCATCCACGACCCATTTTCAATGCCCTGGCTGAGGGAAGGAGGTTCTCACCCAAGATTTGATGGTACATGGCCCCGTCCATCGTCCCTTTGATGCGGTGCAGTTGTCCTGTCCCCTTAGCAGAAAAACACCCCCAAAGCATAGTGTTTCCACTTCCGTGTTTGACGGTGGGGATGGTGTTCTTGGGGTCATTCCTCCTCCTCCAAACACGGCGAGCTGAGTTGATGCCAAAGAGCTCGATTTTGGTCTCATGTGTCCACAACACTTTCACCCAGTTCTCCTCTGAATCATTCAGATGTTCATTGGCAAACTTCAGATGGGCCTGTACATGTGCTTTCTTGAGCAGGGGGACCTTGTGGGCGCTGCAGGATTTCAGTCCTTCACGGCGTAGTGTGTTACCAATTGTTTTCTTGGTGACTATGGTCCCAGCTGCCTTGAGATCATTAACAAGATCCTCCCGTGTAGTTCTGGGCTGATTCCCCACCGTTCTCATGATCATTGAAACTCCACAAGGTGAGATCTTGCATGGAGCCCCAGAGCGAGGGAGACTGACAGTTATTTTGTGTTTCTTCCATTTGCGAATAATCGCACCAACTGCTGTCACCTTCTCACCAAGCTGCTTGGCGATGGTCTTGTAGCCCATTCCAGCCTTGTGTAGGTCTACACTCTTGTCCCTGACATCCTTGGACAGCTCTTTGGTCTTGGCCATGGTGGAGAGTTTGGAATCTGATTGATTGATTGCTTCTGTGGACAGGTGTCTTTTATACAGGTAACGAGCTGAGATTAGGAGCACTCCCTTTAAGATGCAAATCAATTTATAACTTTTTAGAAATGCGTTTTTCTGGAATTTTGTTGTTGTTATTGTGTCTCTCACTGTTAAAATACACCTACCATTAAAATTATAGACTGATAATTTCTTTGTCAGTGGGAAATGTACAAAATCAGCATGGGATCAAATACTTTTTTCCCCTCACTATATCAGTCGTGTCCAAGCATAATAAAGAAGAAAAAAAAAAAAGAGGAAACGCAAACACACAAGAATAAATAAATACATTAAAATAATAATACATAAGTTTTTAACAGACTGTTTGGGGTTGTGTGTGCATGTGTGTGTACATGAAGCATTAGTTACATTGGTAAATGGAAAAAATAGAGAATTTTGTTATGTTTTTTTCCTATTTAATATAATCTGTTAACAGGTTTGGCTATTGTGTGATGCTAAGTTTGTGTCTGCTTTTCCAGTTCAGGAGTATAGTCTTCTTGGCAGTAGTTAACGCTATGAGAACTTGAGTTGGGTTTTGTTCATGGAGGTTGAGTGTGGTTAGGTCTCTGAGTAGACATGTGGATGGAGAGAGCAGGATGCTGCAGCCCAAGAAAGATGATGTTTTGTTGATCCCTTCTTGTCAAAAGTGTCGAGTCGGTGGACAGAGCCAAAAGGCATGAAAGTAATTGTCAGGGGTTTTCAGCGTACAGTGTGAACAAGTATCAGACCCTATGAAACCCATTGTAAACATTTTGTGCTGGGTAATGTGCGTTCTGTGAATGACTTTGTATTGTATCAGTAGTGTGAGGGTGTTATTACTCACTGTAAATATATTCTTGCAGATTTGTGTCCAGAAGCTGGTATCAGTGTGGATTGTTGAATCTTTTTCCCAGTCATTTGTAATTTTTGGATAAGAGATTATATAATTTTGATAATGGTTGCTTGGAGATGGTTAATTTGTCGATTGTTTCCATGGAAGGGGGGGGGTTGTAGATTGTTACTGATTATATTAATTTTTGATTTGATAGCAATTTTTTATTGGAGATATTGGAGTTATTGTTCTGATACCAAGCTTCAGTTCCAAATCATTGAATGCGAGGAGGTTATTATTTTCAAATATATTATGTAAATGTGTGATACCTTTCCTTTTCCAAATGCTGAAGACTATTGGCGTTTTATTAATCAGGAAGTCAGGATTAGACCATATTGCGGTGAATTTGCAGGGTGTCATGATAGAATGAGTGATTTTGTTCATTTTCCACCCAGCTGTCAGGGTTGTGGAGATTACAGTGCTCTTGAAGCAGTTATGACATTTAACAGTTGGGCTAATGATAGGTAAGTCATTAATTGAAATTTGTCTGGATACAAACTGTTCAATTTCTATCCACGGATTGATCTGTTTATTTGAGTATAGCCATTTTGTAATATATTGTAGATCAATCCGTTAGCCAGGTAGTAATGATAAAAATGTGGTGCATCCAGACCTCCTTTTACCTTACTTTTATGTAGTGTGGTTAACTTAAACCAAGGTTTTTTATTCTTCCAGTAAAATGTAGTAATTATTGAATCACAATTTTGGAACCAATTGGTTGTGGGTTGTACTAGGACCAGAGAATAAAATTTACACTACACTGTGGGTAGTCAACAAGTTTATGGGAACTCAACTTTTAGTTTCTGATAGAGTATCTGTTGGTATTTTTCAAAATAAAAATTAATTGTAGTGTTGGTATGTTCGTTGATTTGGCAAACCGCAATATCAAGTTTTTTTTAAATATATGGAATCTGGACAGTCTTCGGTCCAGGAGGACATATTTCATGAAGAGCAATGAGGCAGAAGTAGGGTGGTTAAGGATGTGGAAAAGTAATGACTTTTAATTACTTTTCATAGTCATAATTACTGACTCTAATACCTGGATCAAAGTGTTTCAGAATTATAATAAGACAGAAAAGGAAAGAGCAACAAACACATGAATACATACACAGCCAGCTATTGCTATTTATTTTGTATTCGCTGTAACTCGAACGCACAGTTATGTTTCCGAATGTAGAGCGGCAGTCTGAGTGTTTGGAGAGGAAAAGTCAATCGTTTAGAAGTAGATTGTATCAATTAGCTAGCTAGATAGGTCTTATACATTTTGTATTTCGCTGTTGTGACCAGAAAACATTGCTACAAGAACGCATTAAATGCCTTAACATTAGCGTCCTTGTGACAATGTTTTCCTACAAGGACACTAATGTCAAGGCATTTTCATTGCAGCTCACATTGCTAAACTGGCAATTGAATGAAAATGTATAAAAAATGAAAAAGAGAAACATATTGTTCAGTCAATTACAGCTGTAATTGCAGAATATTCCTTTTTAAAACAAATAGTGACAGCCTTTATAGTTAATTTGAAATTGTGACAATAAAAAGTTGTGATAATGTCTGGACAATAATACAAGAGTCTGACACGAGGTGCGTGAGTGTTGACAGGTCTGCTGTTATTATGCCATTTCCATATCTCCTCTGATGATGTATATTTACAAAGATATTTATTTAACAAAGTTGTTGTGTTAGATAAGTATTCATCATTGCATCAATTACAATGTATTAATTTATGGGGAAACGATTTGTGATAGAGATGCATTTTTTGCTGCATGGCGGAGATTCTGCTGAAGAGAAATGTGCTGTTTGTTTACATTGTGTCTTTGCTGGCGTGCATGGTATTAACCAAAGGAAAGGACGTCACTGTCTGTCATTCCTAGAGATTATATATTTTTTACCCCAGACTGTGACTCTATGGATATCTAGCCAATCCAATGAAATCCTTTTAATGACTTGCAGAAACCCAGAGAAGGGAGTAGCACTGAAGGGGAAGAGGAGTATGAAGAGTAGTAATGCCACCATATAACACCCCTTCTCATGTGTAGTTTAGTGTGTTGATACAGATCCCCATTGGCTGCCATGTTATTGCAAATGTGAATGATTAATTTGAAAACAATGCTCCCGTACACTGTCTCTACTAGCAAGTGTTCAATAATTCAATAGAATGCAATGTTTTGATCACCTGCAAGTAGAAACTATGTGGGAGCATGTTTTTTCAATCCAGATCCTTTTCCGTCATACACACCTGTCTAGTGTATGCAGGTGTGCAAATAGCTTTTGTTATGGTGATTGATTAATTACCTGAATAAATGCCACGTTTTAACATGTTCACCACACATTCACGCACCCTCATGCATTGCTGGTGATGTTTGCCTTTGGTTGGTAAAAATACCAAGTGGCTGGTAAGTTTTTTCCTTCTACCAGACACAGAGGCTAGTGGCCAAAAAAGTTAATTTTATCCCCTGCTCTGGGTGGAAAAAATCCTAAAGTTAATACGATTTTTCCCTCTCAATGTACATCCCTTATGAGTATTGTGAGGCCTTTTCCATTGTTTTCATCTTGCTGATATATAGGACATTGTACTGGTTTATTTTTGATTTTGTGGTTTACATACACACTGCAGTATATCTTTCTGTAGATTAATTTCAATATTGCTCAAAAAGTTACTCTACAACATTCCTGTTTCTCATTTTGTGCTGCAGTATAGGTAATACACAGATTCAAGTTGTCATTTTGTCAGTACTATAGTGTTCTGATTTTGTTCAATACGAAGAATGAGCTTATATAATTTGTGAGTTGGGCATCTCGGTTCATGGCCTAGTATTTTTGTGTATGTACTGCATCCCAAATCCCTAGCAGTTACTTCCTTTAGAGAGAGTGTAAGAAGCAAAATCATGTCATAGCTCATCCTGCGACACAGATGAGGTCATTCTTGCGTGTGCCGTGCAACCTATGTCCTCTCAGCTGTTAACAATGCTATATTTTAAGCCTTGCTGGAAAAGTCATTTGAGGTTTTATCTGCTAAAATGGGGCAGGCCGCAGAATATCCCATGTTCATTAGGGCCGAACTCAATCAGGTACAGAAGCACTCTTCCATCGAGCAGCGTGGTCTCATTCACAAATGATAATGTCGTTGCTAATGAGCAAATCAGTATGTAGCAGTCAATTTGATGCTCTCAATTGGTCATTATAGCCATTTCCTAAATAAATATGCAAGTTAATGTAAATTCCACAGGGATGTTAAATCAACTAATCAATGCTGTTAATGTGAAGCACTTACCTCCGTCTGTATATATATATTTTAATTGTAACGTAGGGATTTAATAGAAATCCTATACTAATGAGCATTGATCAGGAGTTAGGTGCACACAGAAAAGGATGTTTATGTTAAAACACAAAAATTATAAATATTTCATTTAGCATCCTCTGTTATAGCAGAAGCAATATAGAATACTGTAGGTGTCCGTATAAAAATGTACATATTGTATTTACTTGTTTTCACCTCTGCAGTAAACTAACTTAATTTCAAAGACCAAACAACCTGAATCGGAAAAGGTGTCTATTTTAAGGGGGAAAATTACGATTATGATTAGAAAATCACACTTACTTTTTGGTGAGACTAGATTGACTTTGAGGTGTCTTTGTACAGTGTGTATATGCAAATGAAATCAAGCTCAAGTTTGAGTGTCAAACTTCACAGTTTCACAGTGGTAATTGAAACAACCTTTTTAATTACAGCAGTGAAGCTCATCTGTTTAACCTGCCATTATGTGTATATTGTTTCTACACAATATGTACAGGTAATTCACGTGACAACAGTTATTCTGTAGTATTACAAGGTTCAGTTCCTACCAGTCTAATTGCAACTACATTAAAGGTATGAATAGAATATTTAATTAATATTATTATTAAATTGCTAGAAAACAAAAATTGAGTTTATATGCTATGCTAACAATAAAGTGCAGTTCAAGGCATAAAACATATTACAAATTCCAATTTACAAAAGTGTATACAATATATGAGGTCTTACATCCTGGATTGTAAAATAAATGATTTGCCTTTTAACATGAACTGGGTAACTGTACAAAAGAGTAGTATGATTTAAACCTTCATAAAAAATAAATATACTATGTAAAACAAATGACATTACCTATTTACTTTTTAAGCTGACTGAAAATACTGAGGCAACAGGAATGTGTATTATTAAAATATATTAGATTATCCGATCACTGCTGGAATTCCCTGGCTTTTTTTTCATAATGTTATACATAAATGTTTCCTGGACCCATTAAGATGCCCTATTCTGCAGTACCATGTGCTGCTCATTATACTTCAGTCTGCCGCTGTGGTACTTTTATGGTGTACTGAAGGCAACAACGGCTTTAATTGCACTAAGTATAAGAAGCATGTGGTATTTAAATGTGTTTTGAGAAGCACTTTGTGTGTTTGTATATTAGTATGTATATGCGTGTGGTGGAGGCATTCAGTTCCCACGATAAACTCAAACACACATTCATTCAACTTACTCATATTATCCCTGCCCAATTCAGAGTGCAAGATTTTGACTAAATTACATCAGAGCACCCCTGGGTTAAGCTCGTAGCCTTAACCTTAACTTTTTCCTCGGGTTTCGGTGTTGACTGCATTTTGTTTTGTTGCCTTAAGCTCCTTGATCATCTGAAGTCCGCAATTATCCAGATAGCAAATCAACCCTGAATTTATAGCCAGAACCACCTCAATGTGCTTTTGCATGACGTGATGCAGTTTTGCAGTGATTCACTCTGCGTCACATGCTCGTCTGGACTGCATCCAGGATTTTGAAAGATGTCCTGAGATGGAGATGCAATGGCCATTCGATGTTATTGTAAAAATAATAATAATAAAAAAATAAAAAAACGCCAACAAACAAAAAAGAAACACTAAACAGGTAAGAACATATGCTGAAAAACACTCTAATATCAATATAAGAATAAAAAAGAGTTTAGCATAGCCTGGATGCCTAAAGGGAAAGAGGCAGTGATAAGGAATTTCATAACAAAGCCACAGAAAGCAGATACCTTTTAAGGGGTCCCACTTTGTGCTGATTAAATATATTAAACCTATCGGCTTTCATTGATTACATCAAATGCATTTTTATTCCCCCTCAGAATTAAATTAAATATGGTCTGCAGGATTACTTAACGGATTGTTTTAATACCATTATTTTTGGAAGATTTATGTTTTTCAATTGGAATATATAATGTAAACTGAGAACACAGACTGTTTGATTCAGGGGTGTACAGTTTTCAGAAAGCAGGACCACGGTGAACACCACTGGACTTCGCCATTACAGTTGAATAACCCAGTAGTGTGTGCGAATGTGTACAAGTGTGTGTGAGCAGCAAAGCTCTTTCATTTGAGCCGACAGTACATCTGACACATGGATCTTTTACAATTTGGAAAGCCTCCAGCTCTTAGATTTTGATTTCCTTTCAGTAGGCCTTGAAACACATGCAAGGCGCTTTATTCTAATTCAGCTCTTCAGAATACCTTTCAGCTGGGATTAAAATTCCAGGAAGAGTTTGCTTAAGCAGATAGTGAACAAGATTGCTTGTTAAAAGATCTCAGTGGTATATTACTGACTTTAAGCGGACTGCAAACCTCACTTTCTATGAACGTCAATTTTTGTCTTGAAACAGAATATAAAAAGTTTGTGAAGTTTTTTTGAGGTGAACGGTGTTAGGTGCAGATCAGTTCATACTTTTTTTGTATCTGTTTCAAAGTGCATTTAGTACCATATTGTTCTTCAGTTTGTCAGACGTCTTCCTGTGTTGTCAGGCAGTCGCATTCCTCAGTTTCATTCTCTGACTGGTGCATGCTGTGTTTGTCAACACTTCAATCATCAAGGGTTCATTAATTCTGTCTGTTGACTCATTGTTTTGTGTTGTTGTGTGCAGCAAACTCATATGTTTTTATCCTTTCAACCCAAAGATTGCAGCTGTTTTGTTAAGTTTAACTTGATGGCAGATCTAAAAGTCTATTACGAACGTTCTAGATGAAAGACATGAAAAATGAAGCTGCAACCAAATGTGTATAACTATACAGATGACTGAAAGTGTGCCTTATTAGTAAGTGCTGTAGAGTCACGAAAGCTACTGAATTCTGACATGGCATAATCTTACTGTATCTGTCGCTTCTTCTTCCAGATGAGTGTGAGAGAATATATTGTGAACATGGGTAAGGTGGCATTACCAGGGAGAACATGAGACAGGCCTCAAATATGTTAATCATGGGGTCATGAGGTTTTGGGGGACTGGAGTCAGGTGTTGGAATGGAGGCAAGCTTTTCATTTAGCCAATGTTACTTTATATCAGTTGGATGCTTAGGTGGAAGCAATACTTTTAGACATACCATGGGCAGTGAGCATGTCGAACTGTCAGGCCCACTTAGGCTTCAAGGGAAAATGGAAATTGTCTTCGCTCTGGAGAGAAAATAAATGCCAAGTTTGATTTATGTGGGACGTTTTAGCGTTTTCAGGGCTGAAAAGTAGCTTTGTCTCGTACCTATAATGAAAGCAGCCTAAATGCTCCTGAAGCTTATGTTGTTATAGCTATGGATCGACTTTAACATAAAATCAATTGCATAAATGCATGTTTTCATTTACATACAGGTTGCCACCAAATTTTAATTGAGGCAATGTGTGGTTGTGTTATTCAATTAATTTTGAAGTCATTTATTAAAATCCATTGTTCCATTAGGTTCTGACACTTTGTATTTGTTTGTTTTTTTATTTTTTTTATTTATTACACCTAACTTTTTTTACTGGAGTCACTGGACATATCTTTATTCATATTATGTGAAACAGCATTTGTGTTTAAAATGATAGTCAGGAGTACAGCTAGAGCCTTTAAAGTAAGTAATTAAGCAGTAATATTAATGCTGTATTTCTTTTATAGGCTTGACAAAAACATAAACCAACATCAGCTTTGTGAACATTTTTTAATTTGCAGTTAATCTTGGCATTTACAGGAGTGAAACAGAATAATTGTTTTAATGGTTTGCAAAAGTTTATCTCTTATGTTTTTCTAG
Source organism: Amia ocellicauda (assembly GCF_036373705.1). NCBI lineage: Eukaryota > Metazoa > Chordata > Actinopteri > Amiiformes > Amiidae > Amia > Amia ocellicauda. Next base: position 17,267,672 of record NC_089868.1, on the reverse strand, counting down.
TTTTCTGTTTTCATACCTCCTGAAAAAAAAAAAGTTTTTTTTTCTTGTTCTGTGCACTTTTGCCCCTTGCAAGTCAGACTTTAAGAGCTTTGAACATAAAACATGAGTTGAACTCTTAGTTGATCAGATCTTCTAATTGTTTTAATTAATGTTTGCAAATTTGGACTTTATCAAAAACCCCAGTCACACTGAAACAATTGCCGGCAATTTGCCAGCAAGGTCTGTGTGAATGGGTTATTGCCAGCAAATCGTTGCCGGCAATTTTCTGGCACGGGTCCTAGTATAATTGCTGACAATTTGTCATACAAATAATACAATACTTTCTCAAACTATTGACTAAATATTTTTTTTCAAATTATCATAAAATCCTTCACCAGACTTTAGACAATAAATAAAAATGTTTATTTGGTTGTACAGTCGTTATTATAATTATTTACCATTATTTTTTAACATAGTTATGGTGCTTTAGTTGTCGCTGGAAGCTCTGACTCCACAGTGATTCTCATGCGCAGCGGTGCCGCTTGCACACTACTGAGCGTTGTGGTGAAACAAACACACACTCATTGAAAAAACAGGGCTTATAAACCAATAAACATGTGTTTTACTAAAACCCTCATAACCAATAGAAAGTATTTTTGAAAGCTGTGTTGCATTTGAGTATCCATGGTTTTGATTGTTTATTTTAGTCATGACTGAAGATTACAGTATACTATGGCATAGATGCGCATTTTTACTGAAACTTTAATTAAATCGCTTTTCAAAATTCACAATAGAAATTAAAATAAAGAAAAAATGTAAATGTTCGCTGAAGATGTTGACTTGGATATCAGAAAAAAAAAACTCTCCAAATGACAAGCAAGCTCAGATCACAGTAAAAGATCTAAAGAAAATTAGTGAAAAACGCATCTCTCAGACAATGTTGGATACAACTGAAACTATACATGATATTTATAAAACTATTTAAAATCCTACATCGTATTTTGGCTATGATTTGTATTGCAATACGTTCCACTTACAGTGAGGGAAAAAAGTATTTGATCCTCTGCTGATTTTGTACATTTGCCCACTGACAAAGAAATGATCAGTCTATAATTTTAATGGTAGGTGTATTTTAACAGTGAGAGACAGAATAACAAAAAAATCCAGAAAAACGCATTTGCATGTTAATGAGAGAAATAAGTAAATATATTTTTTAAAACATGGAGCTGTACTGTGCTGTCTGCACTATAACCTGCCCCTGTTGGGTCGGCAGTTTTGAGCACTGAGGAGGCCTTGAGACCCTTGAGAAACTGTCAAGTGTCAAATGCTAATATAAGCTAGACCAGTATTTAACACTATATTATTATTTGCTTGAATGTATAGAAAATGTAAATTGTTTTATTTGTGTGTGAAATTGGTCAAATACCTTGGTCTTTGTTCTAATGTAGAGAACATGCATATTTTTATATTTTTCCTTTATTCTAACTTATTTAATGTATTACAATGTTTGATTTGTGGTTGTTATTTATGAGGAAAATGTAATGTTAGGTTTATTATGTAAAAAGTTAGAATGTAAACATCCTGCCTTCAGTGCATATTTGACACAATTTCTCTCTGACGGAGAGATTTGAGGGATCAATGCTACAAAATGTCTGTTTTGCATGCTAAAAAAAATGAAGTAAATATCAGAAGATACATCTGTAATTGGGAAATTTAGTTTCTCAATTATCGGTGTAGGTATCGGACCCAAAAAACCTGTATCGGTCGGGCGCTAGCAGTGACCTGAAGATAACTGAGCAAAGAAACATTAAAAATTGCATTTGTCATTGGGAAGGACATCTGGTCTAAGTATACTATATGCCAGATGGAAAACGACTTTAACGGCAACTGGAGAGAGCTCTAGGACATATCATTCATTGGTAAATTAATTAGTTTAAATTCTGTTACAAAAAAGGCAGCACCCATTTCTATTAATAAAATGATGGAAGTACATTATTGTTAATGTATCAAATACAGGTCAAAGGCATAACTGTGGTATTGTGGGGATTTTGGAAGCTGAAAAATGTTATCAATTAAAACGTATTAGAAAAGTGAAGTAACAGATGTGTGTCACTAATAATAATCCATATTCTGAGCCAGATTAAATCATAGCTATTATGCTGTCATAGTCATTATACGATATAGCTATGGAAGCATGATAAGTCCTAATTTAGTATAGGCTATAGTCTGTATTGTTGGGAAATTGATCATTGTGCGTTATCTGAGTGACCTATATTTTGCCTATACAGGGAACTGAATGCAGAGGTGCAGTTCTGTTGTTTACTGTAGTTTGTAACTTGTAAATTTAACATTTCACTTTCCAAGAATTGTACTGTTAACCTTTTCGGACGGATTGGATTCATTATAAAGTATATGAACAAATTGTAATAAAAAAAGGAAAATAATCCATATTATGAAAGCCTGAAGGCCAAATCAATTGGGAAATGTGTCTCTCGCTTTTAGGAGTTTCTCTTGAGAGAATGAAGTGAAAACAAGTAGCCAGGAGCACCCCCATCTCCTGCAAAGGTGAAAAATGTAATTGCTTCTCTCAATTGAATCAAGTCATTACACAGTCGTTGTTTATCCACATCTGTTTAAAAAAAAAAAAAAAAGTCAAAACTAATACAGTAGTACACACTGTATGGAAGGATCAAGGTTCACTATTGATAGCGACAAATTATATCTCCAGGAGACATTTGACAATGATAAAACAACTCCCTTGATATCAGTTACGGTACGAGTGAATATTAGCTGACTCGAGTCTTTTCACCTCTTTCAAGTGAAGAACACGTACCAGATCACTAATGCCTCTATAAAAACCAACTGATTCACACAGAACAGATACCATTGTCTCAGACTCACAAGGAGCAAGATTGAGTAATGAAATGTATAATCATGCCATATATCATTAATTGTACTGTGTAATTAAAAACTATTAATCAAAGTTAATCCTAGCCTTAAATAGAGAAGTACATTGTGCAAAACCTTTGAGCGCTTACAGAAATCCTGGAATTCTTAAAATGAATAATAATACCAAATTATCCTAAATATGTTTACAGTAAAGAGCAGTTCTAGTAAAGTACGTCATCACTTTGGGTGGCAGATGATCAGATGGAGAAGGTCGAGGAAGCCAGCAGTATAGGATGCCAGGGCATCTGGTTAGCACTCCTGCTAATGGAATAGAGCCATAGGATTATGAATGACCATCTTAATTAATAGTATACTACCCCTATCATAACACTGACTGGGCAATCACTCTCAGTTCCTATCATCAACTCCCATTCCCTGGGAATATTGGCTCTCCTTACCGCTGGTATAAAATAAAACTGTTCCTTTAATGAGAATCTGTGGACCCTACTGTTGGTGGAATCGAGTTCTTTTAATCAGTTTTCTGCAGTATTTTGTTAAAATGCAATAAAGCACAGTCAATTAAAGTAGACACTGGGCTGTTAATATCGTGAGGCCTGTTCTGAATTTGGTATTAACTTTAAAGTCACGGCAAAGGAAATGTAGACACAAGTCTATCGTGAATATAAAATATTCATAAGTAAGCAACTGCCTACTAGACTATTTTTATGTAGCAGGCATATGTAAGGAACTATAAGAGAATATATGTCTTTATTTTGTAAGCACATTTTTCATGCTGGGGAAGTTCCTGTTCTCTTAAGAACTATGCATAGGTCAAACAAGGTCACATATACATACATGTGCACATACTCGTCCCCAGTACTTTGAGATCTGTCTGTGTTATAGTGTGAAGTAAATATAAGCTGAAATATTCTTAATATTAATTTGATTCGGTAAAATATAAAATAATAATACATGTGTTGTATCAGTCTTCAAACAGTCCTCTCTGTTAAGTGAGTTATATTAGGAATCAAATTGTTAGCAATAAAAGAGAGCACTGCTGTTCAGGGAAAATTAAGGAATTCACAGGCTTACAAAATATTATAGTCTTAATCACTGGCAGATTAAGGGAGCAAGCTGCGGTAAAAACACTGGTCACGCGGGAATGATTGAAAAATATAAAAGGACATAACGATTTAATGTTTATTGCTCAAGTATCATATAATAAATGAATCACATTTTTTATGATAATAATAAAACCTTATGGAATTATCAAGAAACAAAATTATGCTGAAACAGTATTGTAATTTATTACTATAAAGTATTATAATTGTTTGTTTGTTTATTAGCAGACTCCCTTACCTAGGGCCACTAAAGACCAGCCGGTGAAGTTGAATTGTTTAGTACTGCAGTGAAGTTGCAGCAACAGCATACTGCACTCTGTGAATTTCCACACACTCCACTGGTACATACTCTAAATATTACAACATATATTTGATGTATGTGCATTTTGCATTAATAAATGTACATCAAAATGGCTTCTCTGAATAAATAACTATTGAAACCAACAACCAAGGTCTGTGTAGTAAGATTGTTGGATGTTACATGGATTCCTATGCTTGCTCAATGGACTGCATGGTCAATTTGAAACATAAACAAGAGATGAAGAACTATTTGTTGATATTGTATAGTAGGGCTTTCAGCGTAGCAATGCAGGTTATGTGAGGCAGGCATGAGAAGATAGGACTAAAAGGAACTGTGCACTGTTTATAGGGGCCACATAGAAAGCTGAGATGCTCATACTGTATAAGGACTTGTAGGGTCCCATTCACTAAACTCAACAGGTCACTGTAGTAAAGATTTGGTCCACAGCATGACCCTTCCCGTATTACAATTACAGTAATCTTTTCAGGTGCCTACGGTAAGCTCTTCTATATGATTCTAAGAACAGCTTTAGGTAATTAGATTTAGGGTGTATAGTGAAAGACATCCACCAGTTACTGTCTACCTCATAAATCATCTGGCCTTTTGGAGCAGAGTAATGAAGGTTGAATATGAGAATAGCTCGGTGTGTTTCGAATGTTAAATTACAGTGGGGTACGATATGTGCAGCATGGTATCATCCCTGTGTGGTATGAGGTGTTTAGTTGACCTGTATATGGAAATTTTTGTGTCGTCCCTGAAGGTTCATTCGCTATCCAGACCTGCGTTTGTTTGTCCTGGGGGGAAGTGTTGTAAGTGTACCATTGGATTAGGGGTTCTGTCATCTATATGTATAAAACAAATAAAAAAATAAAAGTATATTACCCATTACTTACACTTGAGACTGAAGCCCCTCATTTGCCATTTGTCAGCTGGATACATAAACAAAACAAGTTGTATATAGGCTAAACTACAGTTATCTAAGTTGGAAGCACTGCCCAAGGGGGAGGTGTTTCTGTGCACGTAAGAACCCGATCAGAAACGTCACTCTATCACACGGTGTGGTTAAGCCTACGGGCCTACGCGGCGCTTGCATCCTACGCTCCGGTGTGTGGATACACAGTGTTCTGTCCGCTTGTATATACTTAGCTCATTATTGACAATATGTTGCGGTGGTGCACGCGTCTGGTCTGTACCCCGCTATATGTATTTACTGCGTTTATAACAGCAGGACTGTGGCTCCGTCTAAGCTGGAATTGAACTGGAGCATCACTGCTCCCTTGTGACGGTTTGCTTATTACAGTAACCCCTCCCCCTTGGGCAGCGCTTCCGACTTGAAAAATTAACAATAGGTTACGAATGCAACCTCGATTATCTGAAAAAGGAAACACTACCCAAGGGTTGCAAGGTCGCACTGGAGTCCTAGCTCCCGGCAAAATAGGACGAACCTGTGTAGACATCACGTTTTATAGAACAGGAAATGGGAAGGGACCTGTTTTGAGTGACGTGCGCTGGGGCCAATGGCAGCATTGATAGTGACGTTTTTGATCGGGTTCCTACAGAAGTGCAGAAACCCCTCCCCCTTGGGCAGTGCTTCCTTTTTCAGATAACCGAGGTTGCATTCATAACCCACCATTCTGTCTTTTACTTGGATGTATGAATCAGGTGGTGTTGATTATGTGTGAGTCTTGCATGTGCATCAGATATGGGTACATTCTGATTTTGAAATATGTATTATCATTAATAATAATTACACAAAATTAAATTGCTACGGATTACCTGTCAAATACTAGGATTTTCAAAGCCTGTAGCTAACGTGATTGTCATCAATATATTATGAAAATGAACATCGGAGCGAGGGTTCAAACCTTTGTGTCCTGAGACTTTGAGGTCACAGCTGACCCTTTGGTACAGCCCTAAAAATCTAAACATCATCTCAAGCAGTGGGAAGGCTCCATGTATTGTTTACAGCTATGCAATAGGAAGTCAATTAGCTTCTGTTATTGTTTCAGTTGTTTAGGCATTTGACTTCTGTTAATCTGATTGTGTTTCTGTGTTGTGCTGTGAGTCCTAAAAAGCTCTCTAAGTTACATGTGTGCGTTTGGTGGTGAGGTATTGATGTCAGAGAAATAAGTAGATCTGGATGAAGCCTGTTTATAAAATGTTTTTATGAAATGACACCAAGAATAACTCCCAGGCAATGGAAACTTCTATTATGTGGGCGAGTGCTACATTTCCAGCATTGGTTTTGTGTTGCAATGTAGAGATATGGGGAAAAACATTTTAATTATAGTTTATTAGAAACATTATAAGAAAAGGTTTGGTGTATTTAGATTGTGTTAATTCAGTTTTATTATAATAGATAAAGATGGTCTCTTGCAGAATCTTCACGTGGTGTAATAGAAATAGACACAACAGAAAGGGAGATCGCAGATTTCATAATTTTTCGGCTAATAAATAAATTATAATAATAATAATAATTCATGTACACTTCCTTAAAATAATATTTCTTATGATTTGCAGGAAATACTTGCAGGAAGAATGAGGACGTGACAACGAGTTGTATTGTTTTTTTGTACACTTCCTTTTTTATAGTAATAGTCCGTACAGTAATGTCCTTTTTATTCATCATATATTTAGAAATATTTGTAACTATTTTTAACAGATCCTATGCTTTTGATGGATCCACTTGATAGTCATACCATTTTTTTGAACGTTCACCTGCATATTCTTGTTATTTTAAACTCAGTTACTATTCATTAAGGACCTGAATAAGTGCCGAGGCTACTGTGTATATATATTATGTATAATCTGAAAATGTCATCTGCCTAGTGAAACATGAAGGATAGGTTTAATTCATGTTGACTCCAAAACTTGAGGTTTAAGATGTGCTTAAGATATCCACTTAAATTGGAGACAGAGGATTACCCTTTAAACCCTTGCTCTTCTTTCGAGGCATACTAAACATGGTCTTAATTGATTCAGCTGATAACATCAGGAGGTTTTCCGTGTAGTCACAAGTTTTCCTGCTGTAATATGGAGCTTGGACCCACTAGCAGTACCAAGTGTGTCACATGAGTACAGGAACGTCATTATGTGGGATTATATGCCAAACAGCTTCACAAGTGCACTTCTCTCCCCACTCCCTCCTTTAAACATGGCGGCAACTCATGCAGTTCATAGACAAAGTGTCAGTTTCCATTTTTACACACAACTTTTACTGTACTTTGCTTTAACAATGATGGTTTTGTCCTCTTTGTAAAAACATGCTTTCCCATGCTTACAGGTCTGTAATGTTGTAAATGTTTATGAGGCTGGTGATGGCAGAAACTGTAACTGTTCAACCTTTCCTTTTATAATCTAATAAAATGAGAACCACTGGCTGACACACTTGTTCTGTCCTCATTTCAGGTATTGTAGGTTAAGTTTACAATTTGTTTTCTGTAGAAGAAGCCATTGGCTCCCTCCCTTGTGTCTCCTGTTGTTTTGATACATCTGTAGCATATTGCTTGGGTGCTTTGAGACTCACATGTTGTATAACTGAATTCAGCCTCCTTCTCTCGAGTGCTTATCTTTTTACCATGATATTTTATATTCTTTTGTTGTACAGGCTACATTTTATGCAGCGCAAGTGAATTAATCTGATGGACAACCAGGTCTGTTCTCTAGTACTATCTGTAAAATGTATGCATTACAGAAATGTATTTCAATATTTTGTTGTGAAAATAGTCATGTGTATAACAGGTCTCAGTGCAACTTCATTATTCAGGTAATCCACACACACATGGTGCAGACCAGTTTAGACACTGGCCAACAGATGGTAAAGTCTCCAATTTTTTCTCAAAAGTACCACCTCAGTTGCAGAACAAAAAGGCAGGTCTGATTTAAATTAGTTTTAAATCCTGTTGTTTTCTTGATTTTGTTTATATGTATTTATTCATTATTCCTTGGGCTTCAAATACATTATCCTGATCAGGAAAAGAATGGGCTACTTTGACTAAATTGATTAATGAATCAGGCGTTTGATAGATATTGCATAGTAATAGCATGTCCACAAGCAGACCAATCATCTCTGGTCATTAGATTAGCTGTTCTGTTTGCAAACTTTACCCGTTTGTCTTGCATGACTACAGATGTGGTCCAGTAATGTTGCTATGAACCATAATGTTCCTATAAATCTGTAATGCTCCACAGGACTGAACATACAGGAAGGATTAGGGTAAGCTTACACTATATATAGTACCTTGCATTGAATTCAAAATTCATTCTAATAAATTCACACCAAAAACAAAGGTTCAATCCAATACAGAGGGGAAAGAAAACACTGCTTTATGTAAATGTAAACACAAGCACCAACAGGATGATGAACAACATTAAATACATTTCCCATTGAGAAAAAAGGAAAATATAAACGTTAAATCCGAGTGACACAATGGTGTCTTTATTTAATTATATTTCTCGGCTTTGTTTGGTAATGTTGTATAATTGCTTTACATATCAGTTTCAGCCGTGTTATCCGAATCCATTTATAGGGCAGTGGAGTTAGTGTTTCTCTTATTATCTCGGCAGTACAATTAGCTGCCTCGCTATCTGTTATCCTATACAGTGTTGACAGGGACAATCGGGACATCACAGCGGGACAGCGACAGGGAGGTAATGAAGAATAACCGGCATAGTATTGTATTCCTTTCTCTCTTCTCTCTGTCTCCCTCTTTCTAAAGCATACATTGTTACTAATGCACCTAATTGTCTGAACGCACATTTGGGCAATGAAATAAAGTAATCAATGCTTTAAAACATAGATGATAATATTGAAGAGAACAGAAGTCTGTGCTGTAAAGTTAAAATCAAGGAGATTACAGTCTTAAACCGTTCAATAACTAATCCCCTCCAGAGATTCTTCTGGGGTTTATTGAAGACTGCCCACCTGTCATTTCACCTATGATTTGAGTAAGCTTTACAAAACCCTGGAGTAATTTATGAAGTAAGTAGGTCAATTTTACATATCACGAAGGAGAAAGTATTGATCATGTTTTATGTTTGCATCCCGTTAATAGGGTTTGCTTACATCGTTTGTTTCACAATACATAAACCATGGATACAGTTCAACCAGTTGGGAAAGCTTATTGCTGTGGTATGCAATTTAAATAGTGTGTGCCATTATATTTAGCATATTAACACTATTGAGATGTGCTGAAAGAGGCTGGGTTTATGCAGGGTTTAATTAACCAAAGAACTAGGCTCCATTAACACCGCAAACAGGTGCGCTAATCGACCTCGACAAACTAATAGTCGAAAGCAGCATATTGACTATAACAGATGTGAAATGCACTTATGATATCTAAACTTTCTGACTACATCCCTCATGTGCAGGGTTACTGTCTTTCTAGTCTATCATTTTGCATGACTTACTTACGACAGACTGAGCAGCAATCAATTTAATAAGGTCCGGAACTCACAAGGGCACTGCACTGAAAATACGGCATAGAGTACCTCAATTTAATTGAAATTACATTTATAAAATGGCACTTTTATCTTTTATTTATCTCCACTGCCATTTAGATCAATGTAATATATCCAGTTTTTTCAGTTCAGGCTAGTGTGTTAGCCCCTAATAGATACCTTAATGTATATTTAATTGGGAACGTGTTCTTTTCCAATAACCTGCAATGCAAAGGAACAGCAGGGGACGTGCAACTCTGTATCCCAGCACTGTCCTTCTGCTCAGACAGGGATCCAGCTGGAAAAATAAACAGGATATAGTCTGCCAAAGTCCAGAATAAACCTTGGGCTAAGCTATTGCAACTGGACATTAACTAAAGTGAATGGAAGTGGGCTGGAATTGCCAAAAACCTGATGCCCGCAAACCACAGCAGATACGGTGCTGTTTGCAAGGGAAACAATATACAAGAAGGGGAGTTTCCAGGAAGCAGCTAGAGAGACATTGCCATGAGTGACATGAAGTTAAATCTTAAGAGCTTTGGACTGCTGAAGTATTTATTATGTCTCTTCAACTAGTCGTTTATTTTCACTGACTTTGAGCCTGAGCAAATATTATAATTATGCATTTAATAAAAAGCATTTGTTTTTTTTAATAAGTCAGGCGTGAAGTTGTAGCATTTTCACGGCAGCGTCAAGCACTTTGTAGCAGGCTGATGGAAGTGTGTTCTGGGTAGGCCTGTGTAAAGTTTGTCTCTGTTCAGAGGAGAGTGAAATCGTGAAATATACCAGGACTCCCAGGGGCTATAATTCCGTCCAATTAAAGACAGCTTTCAGGTGGTTTTATTTTAGTCTCTGCACACATCAAAACTGAATCATTTTCTATAGTATGAGCCAGCAACCAGCACACCATTCATATATCTGTTTCACCAGACATTTATAAAGCAGCAGAGAACTTTAACTCTACATTACCCAAAGTGGCATTACCCAAGGCATATAGTGGTATTTGCAATAATCCCCGCATCTGTCAGATAAAGTGTAATCTAATAGCCTCCGCTGAGGTGTGGCATAGTTACAGAAGAATTCTTTAGGCCAGTAAATGTGAATACAACATTTGTTTTCCAGGCAGCGGAAGGAGTTATGGATTACCCTGAGTATAGAAAAGTGCATATTATGAGAAAATGAGCATTTTGCTTGTCAAAGAATAAATAAAGTTAGCCAAAACATCAACTCTGGTGCGGACAGTTCTGTTAGGAGAATCAGCAACTGCTGCTATAATTACCCTAGAGGATTACACGGGGCAGTGTGTGGAATACAATTGCTTGATAATGGGGTTTGGTGGCATTGCGCAGAAAAAGTTTTATTATTATTATTAAATACACTAATACTTTATGTTGGCTTTCTTTGATATTGTCCTTTAATCTGAAATAAATCATTTGCCTAAGCAATCTCTCTTGATGTATATCAATGAAAAAGTAATATATCTGTATCTCCATCAATCTATCAATATCTATCAATTTATATATTTTTCAGGATAAATACATGATTTCTCTTTGGATCCTATATTAAACTGATTAAAGTGTTAGGAGTCACAATTAGGCAGTTTATTTGAACACTTTTACCAATGAATTTGTAAATGAACCAAGCCCATGTTCCGCATCTCTGTAAGTACAAAACAATTAGTTTCATTAAGGTTCTGGGTGAAAACAACTGAACGCACTATTAAAAAAAAATCTCTTGAGTTTAATTAAGTAACAGATACTTTCTCCGTTCTTCAGGGTCATTGCTATGTTTCCCCTCTTGGGCTTTTAACACAAATAAAGCCGCAGTATTGTGTTTTACTCTGGAAGCAGTGAAAGGAAACGGCACAATTTCACACGAGTTTGCACCCTGCCAAGCAGAGGAGTAGGGGAGCTATATGGAGAAGCTATATTTTTTAACACCCATGAGGTATGGAGTTTGAAGTGGATTAATTATCAGAGCTGACAACAACATTTTTTTTGTCTTTCAGGGTGAGAGGGGGGGATTGTTTATACCTTCTTGTTTACTTTCTTCCAGTCTGTTCGTCCATCGCTTCATACGGTGCTGATAGATCTTACTGGATAATCGAGTCCAGTTTTAAGTAGTACACACTTGCTTGAATGTGCTCCAGCTTCTATTGTCGACTGCTGTAAACTGTAGTACTTAACTGTAATTGGCAACTTTGCAAGAAAAGCTTCGGGGGGCCTAAGATTTGGTAAGTTTAAGTGGGAAGAATTTGCCCTACAGGTTTCTCTCATATACGATAGTTCCGCCAATTTACGGAATACGATGGCAATTTCTTAGATTTGTTATAACTCAAGTCCTTTTACTCTGTATTGTTTGCAGTATATTCCATACTGTTTATTCCCATTCCTATTTATGATGAGTCCATATTAATTAAGATGTTAACTGAACTGAAGATCAGTTGTTGTCATAGCTCTTGTCCTTTTTGGAAGAACAAATTCATTTAATGTGAAATTGAGTGTGTGGAAAATGAACCATGCACTTGTTTCAGGATATTTAGCTACAAGGTATTAAATCTTGCAGCCTGCATTTTAACAAGGAGGGGATTGGACATGATAGTGTTAATAAACCAGGTCAGTATATGGCAAAGAGCAGAGTCATAGATACTGCCTAAATATATGCATTTTGATATTGATTTCCAGTCAGTTGAGTCTGTTCTTTGAAAAAATACAACTAACTAATAATCACGATAGCTAGTGATCAACAGATGAAGACCTGGGTAATTTTTACCTGTGCACTTTGTTCCTGTCTCTTTAACAGACCTGTCTCTCTCCCTTGACTCTGTCTGGGCAGCGACTCTATTGAGCTGCAGTGCCACGGCTCCAGATAATAGGCTGTGTTGATTAACTTGATGGCAGCTTGCAGTTTTAAACAAAGGGAGCATTTTCTTTCCCTCCGACACTTTTTCAGCCGTGTTCTTAGTCTTATTGCTTTTGCTTGGGCCTCTTTGGAAATCAAATCTGGCATACGGGCAATAACAAAAGATGGGATTTGGCTTTCTGGTTTTATTGGAAAGAAATGGATAAAGGTCCAGTAAGTGCAGATGTAACTGAATCTGAACCATTTAGAATCTCTGAACGATTAGAATGTACCAGGTTTTGTTCTTATTTACAAATATTGACACAACCTATGACGGTGGCTACTTTATTACCTTTTATTAGAGAATTGACTGACTGCAGCTTTTCCCTTCTTAACAACCCATTGGCACCTAATGTATTTAGCTGTGCACAAACATTTGAAAGTGTCTTATCTGAAATCTCAAATTGTAGAGGCAAATCTTTCAGTTCTTTGCCAGGTGTGTAACATTCCTAGGGAAGTGTATTTTCTTAGAATCTCGCTTTGCACCAATTTGTGTCAAGGTTCTTTCTGCTATCAACCTGGGAAATGTTCATGTTTCACCTGTGTCCTTCCATACTGCAAATAACTATGTATTTCATTACTGGGTCACAGTAGAGCTGGAACATACTAATGGCCATGCTTGGAAAGTTGATTTATCTAGCTTATTTCAAAAATTACTCTAAAGAGGCACTGGGCTAAAAGGCATTTCTTTCTATTTAGGCACCCTCTTCAAATTACTGTGTGAAGTCTAACAAAATGTGTGCACAAATTGCGCTCATGCAGTTCCTTTGCTTTGGTGCGTACAGAGCGGGATATGATTAGTCCCGATCAACCATCCCAGTCCTATAAATAGCTTCTGCTTGTTTGCCTCTCCTCATGGCAGAACCCTTCAAAGTCATGGACTTCCAGTGCCTTTCTCTTTCTGTTTATTTTTGGTTTACAAGATTTAATCAATGTTTTCCACTTCAAGGTTGCTCTGTTCTCTAATGACAAGGAAACTACATGTATTTCATGTTTTCTTTTTTCTTGTTTTTCTTTTTTTTTTTGTCTGGGTTAATGAGCTGTCCAGGGAAAACACGTTTCCAGTGTATTTACTCTCTCTAAACAACACCGTGTTTAACCCCTCACTTTCCAATTTTAAGGTTAATTTATTTTTGTAGGCACTTATCGACTTGGTATGTTCGAGGCTTTACCGTTTGGGTCAATGTGATTGCAGAGCATTTTTCGTTTGACTTCATAGAAATCATAGATGGAAAATGAGCTTAAGATGCTTTCGCGTGGAGATGGATTTTCACAGAGAATGATTTTTGTGTGAGTTTGTAAAAATAAAAGAATACACACATGTGCATGACATGAATCCAAAGTATTCAATTCCATAGTCAAATAGATTCAGGTGCATCATTCTGTTATAACAAATATTGTGGTGAACAATGCCTCACAATGAAACACAAAGAATCCTTATTGATATGAAATGGCTCAAAAAGCTCAAATTTTGTAATGATGTGTCTATTTTGTTGGGATTGTGGGGGGCATTTTGTAAAGAAAGTACTGACAAAATGATACCTCATATCTCAAATACATCCAATTTCTAATTTGTAATATAATTAGAATACAATATAAATATATAATCATATTTTATAAATATGCAATTTTTCCGTATGGGCACCCTGCTTATGATAATATATATTTAGGGAATAAAAAACAACTTCCCCAGATTGAGGTAATACAATTTATTAATGGATGCTTGAGCTGAAATAAGACAGATTCAAGCTTCTTGTCTTCATCAGAAGTGAATTTCTCCTTAACTGAATCATGCGTGGGGACAATACCCAAGTTAGAAAAATATAACCAAAGATGTAGAGTTTTTCTCTAATCAATCTGAGGCTTAATCGCATTTTAAACTGTTTGTGCAGTACAATTACATTCTGTTTTCCAGGAGCAGCAACAAGCTTTTACAAATATTGCATTATAGAGTAGTTTCACCCTGTATCCAGAATGAAATTTCCTGGAATGGAAAGACATTAATTCAGATTTTAAGATCATGTTAAGCCTTACTTTTTCGATGTCAAAAAATCACTTTATTCTTAAATAGAGAGACCAGTGTTTTAAGTATCATCTGTTCCTGTTGATTCTGTATCATCTGTAAATCTCTACAACTTTGTTTTATTTTTTGTTTTTATTTTCTGTTAAATCACCAGGTACAAGTATTTGAGCATTCATATGTGTTACAAATTGATCCTCAAACACTTGTATTGATAACCATGCTTCTCTTATATTATTATTAATATATAGGCCTCATTTTTGATCTCTTCTTTTAAAGTGGCTGTCTTGCTTGTGGTTTCTGGGGCAATACCTTTGATGTGTGTAGGTAGTCAGCATTCACAGGAGTCCAGGGGCCCACAGTGACATGCAAAAGTTTTAAGTAGCACTTGCATGCTCTCTTAGCCCTCTGAAAGGTCGGCAGGTTTTTAAAATTGTTAAAACATCCTGCTCTTCCACCAATTCTCTGTTTCTATGACGACATCTACGGATGACATTTGTCAATCTCCCTGTCCTGACAACTTGTTGGGATCTGAGATCTGCACGCTCTCTAGATGTGGAGGGAATAACATATCAACCCAGTAATCTCTATTCCCTTTCCCCATGTCGAGAGATCCTATTGATTTTTTTTACAGGCTTGACTGTAACTGAGCTCCAGGGATAGAGAAACTCAAGGTTATTTCATGTTTAAGGTGGCAACACTACTATTGTTTCCTAGTGTCTCACAACTAGTATGTAGTCATCAGAGCTGTTTCTTACTCAGCTCTTTTTTTCTTTTTTATTTAATTAATATGTATTTATTAAGGAGAGTTTCACATTAAAATTGGAGAGAAGAAATCTTTTGCTGACAGAGTAATCACTCATTGCTGACGGCTCATGTGGAATAGTTGCACAGAAAAGTGACAGTATATAACTAATTGGGAAATGTAAATCACAGTGCATCAAAACTATACACAAATATTCATACCACTCTCCAGAATCAAGACATTAAAGGACACATAAAATAGGGTCGTTTTAGTTAAAAAACAACTGTAAAATAAATAAAATAGCAACTGGTATATATCAGATTACTGAAGAACACTGCTGATCTGGAGAAAAATAACAACACAGCCATATACAACTATGATATACAATTGCACGGTATTCATTTGTTGATTAAAATATCAAGAAAAATTGTCAGTTCAGCACCTGGTTAGTAGTGCACTGACATTATACTGGTTCTGGATCTTGTGCCCATGTCAACAAAAGTTCTGGGAAAGACAAAACAAAAGGCTTTGTAATGAAAATGATGTTCCCACAAGTCAACAGTGGTCTTTTTGTATGTTTGTTACTCTGCATAACAGGACTATTTAAGACTCTTTCAGCTCTTTTTCAGCCTTGTGACACTCACATAATCAAGAGCCTGTGGACGGCTAGACTACTCAGAAACAGAGCATTGTTCATTTGGTCGCATTTTTCTGTTCAGTACATCAAAGATGATTATAGGTGTGCATAAAATGGTTTTGTTTATGTGTTCTTGTTGTTTTCTATCATAGCAGTGTTTGCATGTGTTCAAAAACAATTAATTCAGTTTAGAGGAAAAACAGATGTATTTGCAAGCTGTTTATTTCTTGTTTTGTTCTTTTTCATTGTTTAATTGTCCAACACTTAAGAATTAGAACACAAAGTTAGAAAATACACAAACACAAATGAACAAAGCGTTGTTGGAAGCTCTTATCCTGAGGACTGGCATGTGGATTTTGTCTTTTGCGAATGTGACATGTGAACTAATATTATATAAAACCATGTGTCAGTTTTCCTTGAAACTGGCATAACTACTGTGCGAGTCCTTTTGCATTGCCATCAGAGAGCAGTTGGGAATGCAGGTCCATGAGATTGCATTGTAATAAGTCGTGTTTAATTACCTGGACATTTCCAGGTGGGTGATTATTACGGTATTAAAATAGACAGTAGAGAATTACACAGGTTCATCCTATTGTGTTATAGAAAATACATTTTAAATCCTTAATTACTCTAAACAACAGGGGGTTTCATTGATCTTACTGTATGGTGATTACTGCACAAATCATTACATACTTCGGCATTTTTTTAAATGGCGAGCAAGAGGGAAGATTTAAATCTGCAAAACCTTTATCTTAAATCGTCAGGTTCTACAAGAAGTGCACATTGCTGTTTTAAAATGAAGAATACATCTTATAATTGAGATGATAAATCAAAGTGTACCATGTTTGAGCTGCTCACCTGGTGCTTGTAACAAGCATTTATCAGTGGATAAAATCATATTTAGGGCAGAAGGCTCTCACAGTACATTACCTATCGAGTTCACCTTCACTTCATTAAGAGATACCCTCAGAGGATAAGTTAGGCGGTCAGTTGTAGGACAGTGTTTTCCTGGGAAGCCATGGACAATGTCCCGGTTGAAAGGGGAAGGGTGTGGGAGCAGTGTCAGTTTTAGCAGGTTTGAGGTTATTACAAAAAAAGCTTTTGAATCTCTATTGTCAGAATTCAAGTATTACAGAATGCAAAAGTCTCTTAAAGTAGCTATTATTTTAGTCTGACTCAAAGATCCAATTTTTAAACATAAGTGTCATTTACTGTAATCTATTTCACATTATTAGGCTACAAGTAAGTCAGTGTGAGATATTCTACATGCTCATTATTAACTACAGCTAACTCTTCACGGTTTGAAAATCCTTTATGATAACTGACAACTGCGCACTTGTGTGCCAGATATGCATCATTTACAGTCTATCTGTTTTGGATTAGCAAATGAAAGCCTTTCTCTGTGCCATGGTGTTGCCAGTTCATATGCCAGTCTGACTTCAGCTACCTAATCAACATGTGTTGAAAGACAAGAACAAATTTATCATCGCTTTCATTCTCTCTGGTTCCAAGAACACATTACTGTCCCAGGCCAGTGTTGTGTTACATGTCCCCTCCATCTGCTATCTAGTCTCGGCACCAGATGTCCTGCCTAATGTGACTTTTTTTTCTCTCAACTTTATCGTGTTTATTGTTCCTATCTGATACTATGACTTTCACAGTAATTCACAGTTTGTTGAATTGCTTTTTTTAACCAGACACTGTCCTCATGACACTGGATATAAATACTGCAGTTTCTAATAAGTTCGGTCCTCTTTCTCCTGTGAAAGCAGGTGCGTACAGCAGTAGGTAATATTTCAGAGCTATTTTCCCAGGCTTTTCAAACCCAGCTTGTCACCTTTTTGGTAATAGCAAAATAACAGTGCATTTGTTTTCTGCAGTGAAGCCCTTCACTGGTTGCTAATATATAGTGTGTTAGTGTATAATTTGGGGTACTCCTCTCTAGAGAACAGGATTTTCGTGAAAGGATGCCAATTATTATTATATTCTCATGGCCACTGACTGAAGAAAAAAACTAAAAAACTTTTCTAAACAGGGTCTTTTTAATTCACAAGCCAGAATTAAAATGTGACATTGATACCAAAATTTCCAATTTGGTCTCATCTGACAACACCACCTTTGGCAACATTTTTGCAGGATCATGCAGGTACTTTGAGATGTTTACTCAACTCTTTAGCTCTTTCAAAGCTGTCGTTGGCCTCACAGTGGCATCGCTCAGCAGTTTCCTCCTTGCCCAGCTGATCAATTTGGAGGGACAGTCTGATCTAGGCAGTGTCTGGGTGATACAATGCACCATCCATGTCTTAATAATTGAGTAGACTGAGCTCACAGGGCTATTCAGAGACTTCAGTATTGTTTTATACCCTTCTCCTGACCTGTGCTTTTCAATGTCTTTAACCCTGACTTGCTTTGAAAGCTCCTTGTTTTTCATAGTTGAGTTTTTGCTTGAAATTCACTACCTGACCAATGAAACTCCCAGAGACCAAAGGTTTTTATTCTGAAAACATCAGACTCACTATTATTGCACCCAGACAGTGGCCTTTCAACTTTGTGGCTTGTTAGGTCTGCACACAGTGAGTGTGTGTGTGTATATATATATATATATATATATATAAAATATATGTGTGTAGTCTATGTATATGTATATGTATATATACACACTCACCTAAAGGATTATTAGGAACACCATACTAATACTGTGTTTGACCCCCTTTCGCCTTCAGAACTGCCTTAATTCTACGTGGCATTGATTCAACAAGGTGCTGAAAGCATTCTTTAGAAATGTTGGCACATATTGATAGGATAGCATCTTGCAGTTGATGGAGATTTGTGGGATGCACATCCAGGGCACGAAGCTCCTGTTCCACCACATCCCAAAGATGCTCTATTGGGTTGAGATCTGGTGACTGTGGGGGCCAGTTGAGTACAGTGAACTCATTGTCATGTTCAAGAAACCAATTTGAAATGATTCGACCTTTGTGACATGGTGCATTATCCTGCTGGAAGTAGCCATCAGAGGATGGGTACATGGTGGTCATAAAGGGATGGACATGGTCAGAAACAATGCTCAGGTAGGCCGTGGCATTTAAACGATGCCCAATTGGCACTAAGGGGCCTAAAGTGTGCCAAGAAAACATCCCCCACACCATTACACCACCACCACCAGCCTGCACAGTGGTAACAAGGCATGATGGATCCATGTTCTCATTCTGTTCACGCCAAATTCTGAATCTACCATCTGAATGTCTCAACAGAAATCGAGACTCGTCAGACCAGGCAACATTTTTCCAGTCTTCAACTGTCCAATTTTGGTGAGCTTGTGCAAATTGTAGCCTCTTTTTCCTATTTGTAGTGGAGATGAGTGGTACCCGGTGGGGTCTTCTGCTGTTGTAGCCCATCCGCCTCAAGGTTGTACGTGTTGTGGCTTCACAAATGCTTTGCTGCATACCTTGGTTGTAACGAGTGGTTATTTCAGTCAAAGTTGCTCTTCTATCAGCTTGAATCAGTCGGCCCATTCTCCTCTGACCTCTAGCATCAACAAGGCATTTCCGCCCACAGGACTACCGCATACTGGATGTTTTTCCCTTTTCACACCATTCTTTGTAAACCCTAGAAATGGTTGTGCGTGAAAATCCCAGTAACTGAGCAGATTGTGAAATACTCAGACCGGCCCGTCTGGCACCAACAACCATGCCACGCTCAAAATTGCTTAAATCACCTTTCTTTCCCATTCAGACATTCAGTTTGGAGTTCAGGAGATTGTCTTGACCAGGACCACACCCCTAAATGCATTGAAGCAACTGCCATGTGATTGGTTGGTTAGATAATTGCATTAATGAGAAATTGAACAGGTGTTCCTAATAATCCTTTAGGTGAGTGTATATATATATATATATATATATATATATATGTGTGTGTGTGTGTGTAGTCTATGAATATATGTGTGTAGTATGGTCTTTACTTTATATTTATGAATAAGCAGAGATTTGGAAGTAAATCACTGATACCTACATGCAGATAATATCATTTATATACACTTTTCATAAAGCAGTGAATACATGACTGTCTCTTGCCCTTAATGAGCTTTTTTGTACTGCATTTCTGTACTTATCCTCCCGGCAGTATATATACATGAAGTCATATTTCTTCCTCCCTCATTACATGAAGCCTGTCAGGTTAGACTAAGGCAGTTCTCCAGATATTATATCATTCTGTGCATGATGTCTTTTTGGGACCCTTGTCAGTCTAAGGCAATGAAACTTGTGACACACTCTTGAGACTCTATTTAAAGCCACAAGACTCGGGATGTAGGACCAGGCGTTGTCTGTAAGATTCAATGGGAACGTGTGTGACTAGCACATTGAGTAATAAAGAAATTAATTTGCTCTTGGGGAAACAAACAAGAGAAAGAAACATAATGAAAATTAATTTGAGATTAGAGAGGATGGAGTGCTCTTGAATTGCCTCAGTTGATTGTGTTTTAATATATGTGAGTGTGTGTGTATATGTACTAATTCAAATCTAGTACATTTAATCTGACACTGTATTGTGTTATTACTATTATTATTAGATTTCTTAGCAGACACCCTTATCCAGGATGACTTACAATTGTAAACATAATGTGATATACTGTAACATTTTACCAAATTATACAGCTGGGCATTTGCTGGTGCAATCTAGGTAAGGTACCTTGCTCAACCCTGGGCTCCAGAGTCCAGAGCCCTAACCTATTATTATTATTATTATTATTATTATTATTATTGTTATAGGCCATGTGTCAGATTAGCATATTTTTAAATTATACCTTGCGGCCCTAGCTAGTATTAAAACAGGAAATGATAATGTTACAGCCCACCATAATAATAACTTAGCTTTATTCCCCCATTCATTCCTATATAGATATGAAAGCAGTTAGTCTAGGTATATTTAATTGATGTACAATGTCACTAATGACACCGTACATCGAATGACAAGTTCCTGGACTCATACCTTACAGATCCATGTTTGTTTTTTGTCATTGTATCAATGGCTTGGTGCTTCAACTCAAGTGCAACAGAGAGAACAGGGTTGGGAAGTGTTACCAACTTCAGCATGGATGATTAGGCTCTCACTAGTAGTAATACCATTGGTGTTTGATAGGAAATGCATTATTCTGCATGCTGTTGTAATGTGTTAGACTACTGTTAAAACAGCTGTTCAACATATAGGCTATAACATATATAACAATACATATATGTATGAAACGCAGTGACATAACCTTATACACATGTGCTTGAAATAATACAATACATTTTTTAAAGTTTTGTTTTTAAAGCTAATTCATTTAGTTTAACTTTAAATTCTTTTCTTGCAACAAGCATCCAGGAAGCACTTCCCAAGAGAACTAAACTCTCATTACTATATGTAAATTGTTAGATTTAATACGATTTTGAGATGCATGTAGTGTGATTAAAAATGGAAAAAAAAAAGAGAGCGAGGAAATATCAATTAGGAGTAAACGATTAATTATCTGAAAATGCAACACCAAGCACTTCTGTTGGAGCCGTTCTGTAGAGGAAATTAGTTGTAGATTTATTTTTTTGTATGTTTTGTGTGTGAGTCATCTAAAAGATTACTTTAATTTCTTCATCTGTGCTCTGCTTTACTTCGGCAGTGATTATTTAAATGGGTATATTCTTTTCATGTAAATAGGTACACTTTTCTTACTATCTTTGTTTTGACACCTTGTCAAGCCTAAAATAGTATGCTCTGAATCTGTTGTTTTGACAGAAATGAAAAAATGTTTTATTTGTATTTTACTAGTGCCAATTAATCATTCACTGTAACAGTAGTATAATATACTTTATTAAATTCAGCTTTTAATTACCAGCATTTAGAATGGTAAATGTCACCTCTGTAACCGTATTTCAACAAAAAAACCTGACTCTAGTTTAGATTAATAATTGTGTTTCTTCACCTCAGCTCCCAAATAATGTTCCTAAGTAAATTATATTGAAAGGTCAGTATATTTTAGCTGTTTTGGTGGCTTTGGCTTTTCCCATGTGTTTATGTTGCCTCAGTTTTTAAGAGACTAATACATATGCATTACACTTTAATTTATTCCATTATGGGTGTGTATGGACATCTATACATGTTTTCAATTTAGTTGCATCTTTCATTTAGAAATGCTTATTTAGAATCTATATACTTGATGTAAATTCTGAAGATTGAATTGAATAAGTGTGCTGACTTCAAAATCTTACTGAAAAAAACACTGCTTTTCAAACCTCTCTGTTATTACCTACGGCTTTAACATATTGTGCTCATCCTCACAATGAAGGAGACATTCTTACCCTGAATGGTTGGAGTCTAATTAACTAGATATTAGCAAAATGTTCAAAAGCTCTGAATGATTATGATTCTATAAATGCTAATTGGCCTTTTCAATGGCTCTGCTAATGAGCTCACCCCACTACAACTGTAGCTCAAGCTGCTTGAACTCTGTACTTTTTCAATACCATACTATACAGCATTGATTACAGTCTCTTTAAGTCACAGCAAAACCTTGCTTCTCAATACAGGTAAATGGATAACTTGCTGCTCTTTCTTATTTGTGTGTGTTTGTGTTGTGCTATTGATTCATCCAAAGGGTAGAAATAAAAAATGTGGGTTAGATTGTTACGTACATTTTCAGTATACTCGTGCATTTTTATGACTTGTTTCACCAAGTACGACAGTGTACGACATCCTGTTTTTTCAATAGTTCGGTACAAAACAAATCACTTTCAGCATGGTTTCTTTGTTTTATAAGATGTTTCATGGTGAGTTCCATTTCAAAGCACTTAGTGAATAAATCAGGGTCTGAACCGTCTTTCATGTCCAATGTTTACTTCAGTGAGTTTGGAAAGCATTACCCATTAAAAATTGCCACAGGAGGGAACTGTGACAAGACTCCCTCTAGTGGCTGTCTGTAGCACAAATAAAGGTATAAACAGGGCTCTGGCAGTGCAGTCGGTCCTGGGAAAGAAGGCAAAACGTGAGCCCAATCACATCGCTGCAGCGGAAACCAGCTTGCGGGGGTCACAACATTGTAATTGGTATTTTAACAGTCAGATTGCATGTAAGCCATCTCCAAGACTGCTCTCCATTGTCCAAGAAGACATTGCCTGAGCCGGTCGAATTCAGTCTTACTGGAAATCCATGTTTGCAGGAAATTCACATTCTGCCGCTCTTATGTACCTACACAGCTAGTCTTGTTGACTCCAGTGTGATTCAAGGCTGTTTATTCCCATTGCTTTGCTGGTTGTAATACATTTACCATGTCTATGTCATGTAGCGCTATAGCAGACAATTTATTTACCTGGTCTGTATTACTGGGACTCACTTTTTTCCCCCCAGATATTTTTTATTTAAAAAAAAAAAATTTGGACAGTGTTTAATGCCTTTTTAGCATTCAGCCCAGTGTCTCACAACAGTGCTGTCAGTTGTATGTCTATTCATCACAATTCTCTTAATTTGCCTCGGAAGCTTTAGAATACATAATTCTAAAATGTGTTACTTAAACTGCCCTTTTTATCTTTTGTCTTGGCTTACTTAGTTGGACGGTTACTAATTGAGTTCAGCTCCGCCATGACTTTGGAGAGAGTGCAGAAGGAAAACCCCGATGTGACACAAGGAGGGAAGTACACACCTCCTGATTGTAGAGCCAAGCAGAAAGTTGCCATTATCATCCCTTTCCGACACAGAGACCACCATCTGAAGTACTGGCTGCACTACCTCCACCCCATCCTCCGCCGACAGAAGATTGACTATGGGATTTTTATTATTAATCAGGTTAGTCCCTTTCTTTGCAGTTGTCTTCATGTATCCATTTGTGTTCCTCAAGTCTCCAAGATCAATATGGGGAGCATGGCCATTTTCTGTGGGTGTCTGGATTTGGAAAAGTAATTCCTTATCTTGTTGTTTGGTTGGATGGAAAAGAACTGTGAAGCTATAATATACAGCTGCTAAGCTTCACAGCAGAATTGAAATTGCTTTATTGTGATGCACATTGGTAATTCATGTAAAATGCTATCAGTTACAGAAGTGTCCAGAAGAGGATCATGCAGGAAGTTGCAAAACTGCTTCGCTAAAATGTTGATTAAAACAAGTGTTACATTGGCTGTTGATAAGTTGATTAATAACTTATGTGGAAATAGTTATCAATATACAAATGCACTCAAATCTACTGCATGTGTTCTATCTTAACTAAAAATGTCTACAGTATTGTATTTTGAAGTCCATAAGTCCTATTTGAGTAAGAAAGACATGTCTATTATCATCAAATATTACTAAATAATACGATAATAAATGTATTGGAAGAACTTTTTTGTTCACTGCAGCAGAACACCAGCTGTCTTCCAGACTGATCAGTCTAACCCTCCTCATTGTATGATACTCACTTCCATGCAAGAACCTTGAACCTGATTTCTCTAATGAGTTCTGATTTATGGGTCTCTTCCCTCCCTTTACTTACAGTATTCTCTAAAGTCTGTCACCTGCTATACATCTTTCTTATCCAGTACTCCAGTTCTGCTTTGATTTCTGTCTTCATTGATCTATCGCTTTGCCTTTCATATCTACATTTATGGATAGTATTATTGTTCTCTGAAACTTCTTTTTCCGAGTCATTAATTGG
Source organism: Amia ocellicauda (assembly GCF_036373705.1). Classification (NCBI taxonomy): domain Eukaryota; kingdom Metazoa; phylum Chordata; class Actinopteri; order Amiiformes; family Amiidae; genus Amia; species Amia ocellicauda. Next base: position 17,242,984 of record NC_089868.1, on the reverse strand, counting down.
GCCCATTTAACACTTTTTTCCATTGCATGAAAACTTCGCACATATTGCATAATGCCAAATGCCTCCTGCTTTGTACAATTCCCACCAAATTTCCTTGTGACACAGATAGCATTTTATTAATGTGTACTAAGAAGGACAAATATGTCAGCCAGATATATTTGATAATTGGAACCGAGTTTCATGCAGGGTTTATGAATACATATAGAGTAGTCCCTTGGGAATGCTTTATGAAGCACTGCTTACATTTCTGACTATTACTTGTTTGGCTTTGGTTTTCAGACAGTGTTTTCTATATTACAAATTGACCATATTTATGCATATTCCTGCAGTACCCTGACGTTTTAATCATTTGTCATTTCATCACACACCCCTACCGATCCACACACGTCTTAATTTTGGATGTTTGTATGAATGTGGCACGAATATTTAATTGGAGGTCCTTATGTTTTTGAAAGCATTTTAAATAAACAGGATGGAAATTTGTAGACCTATATTTTGAGTAAAATGTATCTTACTTAATTTTATTCTGAAATAAACTCTCATTTGAGTTACATCTGTGATTAGGTGAGTTTTGATTTGAGAAGCAGAGCACTTGTCAAACAAACATCATTGCTTGTGAAGCACTGCCAGTGACAATTTAAGTGTCTAAAATTTCGCTGCAAGAAGACAAAATATTGAATAGCTTGGATTTATCTGTAAGACACCTTCTGTCATCCTTGGACAGAATTTCTACAGTGGGGTCTCATTCGTTATGAGTATTATCATTATTATTAATAGTTATAATTAGTTATTTAGCAAATACCTTTGATATGGGTAGTTGAATTTGACTGTCATGAGTTCAGTTTGTATTGGGGGAGCTGGCAGGGCTACTGTGTTCAAGTGCCCAGGGGGGTCAATAAGGAATCAACACAATCTGAAAAACAGTCAGTTTCTGCTCACAATCTGCTCTCAGCAGGCTTTCCACCGGTCTTATTCTGATCCTGTCAGCAGCAGGTTTTCCCATTAGGGGTTAACTAAGTACAGGGCAACCCACTCATGAACCTTTGAGCTTTCCTTCCTGGGACATGGTGTGTGGATGGCATGCTGCTATAATTCTATAATGCCTTTTATTAGATATAAATGTGTCCATATTTCAAATGATACAATGGAAGCAACTGATCCACGCGCAGACAGACCCAAATCCATTAGGTTGATGGAAGCCATCTTCAAAGCCCAGCACCTCTGGCCTTTTTTAGAGAAGATGACACATTCACATTTTCACTTCTTTGCTATTTCTGGTGAAGATCATTTCTAATGCACCTAAGATGTACTGTAACTGTAATTCTCTTACTGCCAGGGCTGATCTATATACAAATAAACCTGCCACACTGGTTTGTAACTTAGATTAATAACTGAGAAAACTGGGCAATAAAACAGCTAGGCCTAATTTGTGCTGCCCACATAAATATATTTAGTTTTTTTTATTCTTTCACATGTATAAAATGAAATTAAGTGTGTTAATCTATTCCCAGGCTTCACTGCGTTAACATTTTAGCACTTCTACATGATGCAGGATGTATAGAGTTGGTCCCATTGTGTTTATCCTTGTTTGCTTTGTTCTTTGCAGCAATATGGGTCACATATCATCCTTAAGAAATGAGAACCAAATCAAAAAACAAATAGCTAGAAAGTGGTGATGTAGAATAAAGCACTATTGAAATGTTACACTAAGAAGCTTTATAGCTACATGGAGGCTGTTCTGCATCAGCTCCATTTAAGTTTCCAGATGAAGGATTCCTACTTTGTAATTTTCCAAAGGGGAACAGTAATGGTTTCTACATCAAATAAATAAATAATACTTTAATGCATTGTTCCAAAGATGCAAAGTTTCTAGAGTTAGATGCCATTTAATTATTTGACGTTACAGCATAGTAGTACTAGTTTTACCTCCACTAAATTCGTCAGGCTTTTAATTAATTGCAGCTTTTATTTTAATCCTGAATCCAATTCCTTACATGGAACTACTGAAGGTTTCTAGGAGAAGGTCATATCATTCAGATGATGGATACATGTCCTTGGGTGCCCTGTGGTTATCACCATCGTTATTGGGCCAAGATGTTCTCTTATGTCATCTTGCTCTTTGATTGACTGTTGCAGAACGGCCAGGATAAAAGAGGATTATTTTCCATTAGTTTTCCATTAGATTAGTTTTGTGTTCATTAAAGGCCATACATGGACAGCTTGGTTGTTTAAGTCTCTGTTTTATGAACAAAGAGCCATGCCATAGTCTTTCCAGTAACTGTGTCCAATCCCTTGCTTATAGGAGACACAATGATCCATTCCCACATAGCCCAGCTGCTTTAATCAGACAAGATCATCAGTTAAATAATGTTACCAGTGCAGGAACGCAAGAAGAAACATAATGTTATTTTCATTATATAACACACCATTAAAAGTTGATGACATGTATTACTGTAATGCAATTGAGATATTAACATTAGATTACATCAGAAACTATCATGCAATGCATGTCCAATAAATATTACTAATTAATTGATTTGCAAGCCTTATTTCATTGTCAAGTCAACCAGTCTTTTCTCTTAAAAAGCCTCCTGTACTACTGTTCAACCTCCACTGACTCAAATCAGGAAAACATAAACAGAGCAGGATTCATTTGGTACAATGTAAGACTGTGATTAAATCAAAAGTTTGACCGACCTGCTAATGGAAAACTACAGTACTGTGCTCAGTGGCAGATTCATTTTTTCCTATATAGGTTCCTATATGGCATGACTCCCTTTTCTGTTCCATGTATTTTGCTGTCAGTTGGAGTATTTATTGTTGGCTGAGGCTGTTTGACTGCAGTAGGGATTTGATGTAGCATTGCAATATTAGCAGCCCAGCTCTGTCATTCTGAACATGTGTGGGAAGATCAACATTGTCATTGCAGTGATTGATCTACTGTTACATTACATTACAGATACATGTTAGATTACATGGTTATAACATTCTATATACAGTCATCTGAATGATTCCTATCCTGCAATCATCTGATAAATAAACTATATGTATATTGACATTTTCTTTATAATCGCCTTGTTTCATCTGGTTTGGGTGGAGGCACCAAGCTGATTTTATCCCAAAACAGGTGTCTCAAAATGTCTCAACGTACAATTTGTGTTCATTTTGTTGTATTAGACTTAACATTTTCTGCAAGTTGTCTATTTTAACAGTAAGCCCATCAGATTGAGGTAGTCCCCATTGAAAGAGAGTTTAAATGAAATTCTCTATTGTGAGAAACTGTAGAACACTATGAATAAATAGTGGATCTCAATCTATTATATACTATCTCAGAATATGACTGTTAAATCAGCATCTTTCAGTCTCTGCAAATCCATCAACATATAAAAGAGGGCCATTTAAATGTTATTAGGAAGTAATTTCCTTACACATTCATTTCCCAGCAGCAGCACAGAATATTTCACTTTTCTGAACCTCTGTCATTGCAGCTGATTCTTTTGAAATAAGTATGGAAATTCAAGTTGTTGGACATAAAAAAAAAAAAAAATAAGCTGAGAATAAGATTTGGAATACAAAATACACGGTTGTTTCTCCCCCCCTTTGTATTATTGTGTTTCAGTGCTAAAGGATGGACATGAAAGTCAAATTAAAATGGAAAATATTTTCTAAGGAGTGAGATTTAATTTAAATGTCTACTCATTAACTCTGAGAAATGTAGTCTCTCCCTTGAATTAAATATAATTCCATAGTGATTAGGGTATCAGGTATTCACAGGGTAAATCAGCTTTTCTTTTTCGTTACAAACCGTACTAAATGATTTGTTTACACTATGAAAAAAAACAGTGATTCAAGTCTCAGAGAAAAGCACTTGCAAATGTGTGATGTGTTCAACACAGAAGACCTAAACCAGACGGCTCCGCTGTATAGAACAGGGTAGTAAAGTGGTGTGGTTGTGCGATTTGGAGAAAAACTGTGAAATTAAACATTCATGGGAGTTTTAAAAGCATATGTTTTAAGCTTTAAAGATGACCTTGCCTAAGAAAGAACAATGCAAAGCAATGAGAGCCCTTGCCCAGAGTGAAATGTGTCTGACCTGAAAAGTGCCTGCAGCCCTTGCATAGGAACAAGCCCCCCGGAGGGAGGTGAGAGCGTTGGACAGCATACCAAGGACAGGTGCACGTCTTATCAAGGAGAATTTTGCTTATCGGCGTTCCTCAGTGTAGGAGTTCAGGCAAGTCTACTAATTATCAGCTTCATGAACTAGGGTCGTTTAAGGCCAAGGGAGTCCGTGAAGACTCTGCGATCGGATACTGGTGAAAGAGTCACGTCTGCAGGTGGATTCAGTTTTAATATTCCTATATACCAAAAAAAAACAACTGCAAACTATGTTGAAGATTCTGTGAAATGGAAGTAATCGTTGAATATTTAAGTACCCTGAGTTTTGACTTATGACACTAACCTTGCAATCTATTATTTAGCCATTAATGGACCCTTTCCTTGGCTTCCAGCAAAAATCTCCATTAGCACTTCTGTCTGATTAGACCACAATGTCTGATTTTCACACTTTTACATCGAGTAGGAGCCAACAGCATGGATGTGGAATTTACTTTATTTTTTATTTTTTTATAAAACCATATCCTGTCAGTTAACTGCATTTACTGCCTTAGGATATATCCCACTGACTCATGAAAAACCTAGATATTAATTCTAAGCAAACAAATGTGTCTTTTTCCATGACCTTCCAGACCCCTTTTCTTTCCTTCAACAATGATGCAATAACATATATATATATATATATAGGATAGGGTTAAAATCATTTTTTTTTAATTGTGTTTAGCATTCTAGCAAGCTCTGAAATTGGCTTACTTTCCATTTAAATAAGAAAAAACATGGCTCAATCTACATGACACTGACAAATGCCAGTAAAATGTATGAAAATGTTATTCATTTTCTACAGATTTCATTTCCTGCCCTTCACTTCTTCTTATTAATGTCATTTGATTTTTTTTTTTCTCAGCCGACAGCATTATCAAGTACAAGATAAATAACATTACAACTGTCAGTCGAATGTAAATAGCATACTGGTATAGTTAAGGCGGGTAAAGCATTGTTAAGGCTTGCAGTGTACTTAATGGATCTCGAAAATTTTCCAAACTTCTCTGCTGACTTACATTTCCCTGTGAGACCCATTTGTTATGCCTTTCTTTACAAATACAGTGTGCAACTAACTAATATCTCTATTACTATAATGATACTGGTTTCATTGATCTACACATGCTAGCCCACAACTTCTAAGGGAAACAAATATTCTAGAAATTTGTAGAAAATGTATTAAATATAAAAACTGAAATAGCTTGGTTGGATAAGTGTCTGCCCCCCTTGTAATAGCAATGCTGAATTAGCTAAAGTGTATCCAGTCGTCTTCAAAATAGCACGCCAAGTTAAGTGTCCTCCACCTGTGTTAAATTGTAGTGATTCACATGATGTCAGGATAAATTTAGCAGTTTGTGTAGGTTTGTGATGAAAGACTCAACCATGAGCACAAAGGAGCTTTCAAAAGAACTCCGGGACAAAGTTGTTGAAAGGACCAGATCTGGGATGGGTTTAAAAGGCCATGAATGTTCCTTGAAGCATGGTTAGAAAGAGTATGAAGAAGTGGAAGGTGTGACCCTGCCTCAATCAAACTTCACTACTTCTTGGAGAAAGTCTCCACATTTTCACCTCACCAATTTCAAGTTACTGATGTTCTCACTAAAGCCTGCAGACCAACACAGGAGATGTCTTGCTTGGCCTCCCCAAAGGCCAGGTTACCAGAGTCATGTGTGTTGCTGTGCAGAAAAGCAGACACATCTGTGTTGGAGTCCTAAAATAGGCAAAGAAAAAGCAGAAGAAAAATGTCATTAGAATTCAGAGCACCACACTCCGGAATACCTAACTCACTCAGCATTTCATGGCAAATTCTATTGTATTTATTCACACATTCTAGTTTATTAATCAATCGGGAAGTATTGCTGTCAGAGTAATTTTTCTGGACCAGCACTAAACCTGCACTCAGCATGCTAATGTATCCAGTCTACGACACCAGTAGCAGTACTGATTTTTTGTTTTCCTCTCCCAATCTCTGCACTATTCATGGAAAACAGATGTAATTTTCTTTCAGACATTTGGCCTTGCCAGTAGATTTAGCATAAGGCAACACAATTACACGATTTCTACATTATGCTACATTCATTTTAAATAGGTCTTTATTAATTGTTTCTGTGTAAGGAGTCTTGGTATACATATTATATGGAATACAGCAATACATTTATTTTTTTTTATTTTTTATTTCAGGAAAGGATTGACCGTGAGTCAGTGTTGGAGCTGAATGGAGAGGTTAAGAGGCGTGGGGGGAGCAAAGAGGAGGTGGTTGGAAATAAGCTGCTCTGCTAAGAACATTAGCTCGACACTAAGCAGTTTAACTTGGTCGTTTACCCAATGACTTGTAGATGGGAGTAAGTCACTGTCACGGCACTCCAGTTCATTTTAGGCCTTTTGAGGTGAAGCCAAAATCCATTGTGCCAATAAAACCATCAGATAAGACTTTAAGGAAACTATATTTTAAATGCTAATGTGATATCGATTAAATTAGGTGGCATTTTGATAGCAAAGAGTCCACAGGCAAGGGCCAAGCCTGCGAATATCAACTGATCAAAATTATGGAGAGTTAAGCTGTGGGAGCGTACACACAAACTCCAGCAGCACACACTTTTCTGCGAGAAGTGGAAAAGTGCGTAAAGGCATTTGAATGTATACTAAATAAAAAACTTCATCACAAGAAATGCATTTTAATAAAGAACAGTATAGCAAGGCATGCTCCAGTGCTGAACCTACACTTGCAGTTTTGATCTTGTATAAATTTGCATAGCTTACTAGAGCAGTAGACTGTCTTACTATTGTCTATTTGTTTATATTTCCCATTAGAGAATTGAATGTCTGTTTGAGTTTTCACTGCTCTCTCATCTTCCATGTCAATAACAACAAGATATTAAACATGTTGACTTCTCCCAGCAAGACAGACATCTCCCACAGGGGCAGCGTATTTACCAGGAATATATAGGAAGGGAGTACAACCACCGGCTTAGAAGGAATCTAGCTTTGTCTTTTGTCTTTTATGTTTTTGGACAACAAACTAAATTAGATATCTTGACAGCTGTAAAAATGCATCAGTTTTTCGAATGTGTTTTTTTCTTCAGAAATCGTGACAAAGATTTGATTCTGTATTTCTGTACGGTAACGTTACATCGCACCGAAACCTGTTTGAAAAGTGATGTTTGGTTTATACAGTTACAATCTGAACATGGTGTCATCGTTAGCATGGTGCTGAACTACAGTAAGTGACAAGCGACCATGGAATCTGTAATAACAGGCGAAATGACCTTTTTACACGGCACCGCAAACCAGAGCTCCGAACCACTCATCCGCTCACTCTGTCTGGCTGTGCTATCATTGTTTTCTCCGTGTATAACCTTTGTCTCATCTCTATTCTGGTAGCATCTCTGAGAAGCAGCAGCCTTATCTGATGAGTATTAATGTCAGAGAGTAATGGGGAGTGAAGCAGGATCCATTGACAATCTGACAACAGCCCCTGACGTAGAGGCCTGAATACATTCATGACTACCACACTCCAGCAAGCAAATTAACTTACATGTGTAGCAGCAGTGAGTGTTTCTGCAAGAGGGGCTGAGACACAGTGCATCGTGGGAAGCTGAAGAGATCGGTCATTTGGGTGCCATTCACCAGACCTTTCAAATGTTAACAATTGTATTTTATAGTTAAATTGCATGAACAATAGCAAAGAAAATCTCTGGGGTCTCAAGACAGGATACTTGATTCAGTGGTTGTCAAAGTTTTTCTGTTTGTGAACGGACCCCTTTTCAAATCTGATGTTGAAGACCCACTCACAGAGAAATAAGATACATTTCTACTTACACATTATGAACAATAGCATGGCTAGCTATATAGATAATAGATTTGCTTCTTGCTGCAGAGCCTGTTTATCCTTGACATTGAAGACAGACAAACTCGTAAGTCATTTCCCTCATCCAGTCAGGTCCTATACTTTGACTTCTTTGCTGTCATGACAGAGAATGATGCCTCTCAAATATATATATTGTGGGATTGTCAATTACAGATCTCTCAGGTGACTATAATTAGAAGTGAAACTACAATGATCCAAGGACAAATGTAGTTGACATTCCCTTTGGTCAATACATTCTTACCTTACCTTGGTTTCATTATAAAAATACACAATATAAGTTCTATAATATAAGAGGCTATTTTTCAAGGTCTGAAACTAGAACTTACTGTACCATAAGTCTGCTAAATGGAAGTTGTATATGGATCTAGCTTTGTGATTGATATGGAACTTGGTTTATCGGGTATTAGAAATGTGTTAATATTAGCTTATAGAAACCAGTTAAATTAGCCAGCTGCCTGTCGGACTCCAAGGACACTTCGTCAGCACTTTCCAAATCTCCACCTGCAGGAAAATCTCCGACTTACAAGCCGGCCTCTGTAATGAGTCTGTCCTTCAGAAAGGAAACGTTTTATGAAGACAAACCCAGGGGACACATTCTCCACAACTGAAAGGTTATGCGGAGCTTTTCGAATAACCAATCTGAAAGGGGGACACTTACTTGGGCTCCACTGGGAGCGGGCCTCATTAATAACATAAGAGAACAAGCCTCAGTTTAATCTCGTGGTCTCTTTGAACGATTTCACATGTTGTCTGTTGTGAGGCAACATGCCAATTCCAGATTAGAACTAATACACCAAAGCGAGGTTAATACCATCAGCTCCCTTTGTTTTTTCCACAAGTCTCATAGAATGTGTCAAAAGTAATTTTATTAGCAATAAACAATTTAGGGCAGAGTCAAGTGGTTGAAGGTAATCTTGATAGAACCAGAGGCGGTGGCCTTATAAAGAAAATAAATCCTTCCTAGGTCTTTGCATTTTTTTTTTTAGGTCCATAATGTTGCAGCAAAGCACCCAAATAAGCTCTGTACTATTCTCTATAGCACAAATGTCTGCTTTGTATTTTGATTACCCTCCCGTATCAGCTGTGCTTGATTGGCTTCATGCTGTGGTGACAGAGGCAGACTCTCTGAGGTATTATATTGCTGCTACGCAGATAAAATGAGGGAGGAATTTTCTTTTCCATAATTTGCAGGGTTTTTTTTGCTGTTAAGATCCTAATGGCCGCGACAAGTTTGTTTTGAATGTAATGGTTTTATACAAAAAGCAATGTTCAGCATCCAACTAGGTTCATACAACATTAAATACCACAATCTATCAATTATGCAACGGATCTCAGCCGTCATCAGGGAAGTTGTAATGTTTCTGAAATGGGGGGGAGAAACAAACTCTTTTTTAATGTTGGGGTCTGTACGTACGCACTAACCATGACAGCTCTGTGATGCACACTATCTTTGTTAAATGGATGTATAATTTAATATGCAAAAACAGCACCTTAGTGCAGCATCCTCATTTCCATGACAGTGATGTGTGAACATGTTCAAATAAGAATCCTGTTCTAGCGTTTCAGACGTACAGAATGATAACTAAAGGGCTCTCAACTCAATCGGCCTTCGTTTTGAGGGTTGCGTTTGTCATTTAGAAAAAATGCTGTTTTAAGTGCTTAGTGGCATGTGTGCTAATTACTCTTAACTGTAGCATCTTTGGTTTGGCTTGCTGATGAAATTTTGCCCTTTTAGAGAATCGAGTCTCTCCTTGCATTTATTAAATTGATGGTGTAAGTCATTGGTTTTCAGCCTAATGGGATTTGTAATCAAACCTTACTGAAAAAGCACAGCAGAATGTAAATCTTTCTATTAAGACACACTGGGGGTTTAACTATACAATCCTATTACTGGTAGCAGGTTGAAGAAGACTTTAAGTTGCAGCTTAATTCCTTAATTGGCTGTTCAGTAGGTAAGAGACCTTTCTATTTTAAATGCAAAGGCTGTTGAAGTCTGGGAGTGCTGACATGTCCGTGTATTGGGGTGGTGTGTGTGTGTGGATGAAGTAGAAGAGCATATACGCTGTACATACACATTAATGACGGAGAAAGTCTCTCAGTATTTGCTTTGACAATAATATATGTCAAGAAGTCAAGATCTATTCATGAGAAACAAGTCAAAAACTAAAAACAAAATATTACAACAGGTGTGGGGTTAACACCTGATTTTAGTAAAATATTTATCTACTGAGTTTTTGGTGTAATAACTTTCAGCTTCTCATCTACTGAAATTATTAACTGTGTATATATTTACAGCATAAGTTGAAATGCATCCATTACATATGCATTACATATTACTCTATTTCTTAGCAGACACCCTTATCCAGGGTGACTTATAATTGTTACAAGACACAATTGATACAAGATTTGTGTTTATACACCTGGGCATTTGCTGGAGCAATCTAGGTAAAGTACCTTGCTCAAGGGTACAACAGCAGTGCCCCCATTTGGGATTGAACCCACAACCCTGTGCTCCAGAGTCCAGTTCTAACCACTACTCCACACTACTGCCCATATACATTTACATATCCCTGATAGCCCTGTCCCTTATTTATGATTTGTCTTTTGTAGGTAGATGCTGAAAATAAAACTGTCAATCAACACAGTACCATCAAATTCATGCTACAGAACAATGTTCTAAAGGGAATTTATGAATGTGTCAACAATCTGACGAGATTGGACATTGTTTTTAACACGTTCTATCACAGACTTAATCAGTCAGAGCTGTCTTTTTTTAAATGGCTTGTTACAGTAAAAAACATTGATGTCAAGAAGTTTGTCTGTATAACATTATCTTGTCCAGGCTATGAGTAACGTTCTCACAATCCTCTTAGAATCTGCAAGTATGTAACATTTTATCTAACCTGTGTCAGATAATTGTTTACCCTTTACAATGTTATTGAAGCAGAAGATTTGTAATATAATCCTTGCCTTCAACTGAGATTTGCAATGTGCTTGGAAGCAGTGGGAAATGTGCTTTCTTAGTAATGCCAAATCTTTTAAACAGTGCAAAAATTGGGGTCAAGATCAATTGCAGCTTAGTTATAGATCAGAACTCGGTTAAATTAAACAGACTGAAAAGGTCCTTATAATGTCCTCGTGGACTTTCCCCCCCTTTATGTTTGAACACCTGCAATTGACACATTTCAGCTGGGATCAATTTGAAGCTCCCAAGCAACTCCTTAATGCACGCCTTGAAAACAAATGATCGAACCAGGAAACAAAACCGTTCAATATTGATATTAAGTTGAACCCAATCAATTTATAATTTAACATGTTTGAACTTGAATTAATAATTTACCCCACAGTAACTGTGGAAATATGTATAATGTATTTAGTTTTCTTTACATTTGCCAACATCCATATCAGAAACTACTTACTATTTACAGTCAGTATGTAGTATGTGTAGGCATCTGTCACTTCTGAGAATGCTTCTCACCTAGAACCCTCTGTTGCCCATTAATAACTGATTGCTCCTGTGTGTGAATATTGGATCAGAAGTTCAGCTGCTTTTCAGTAGTCGGACCACCTGTTGCTTGCATCATGCAGTTTTGCAATTCATGAATAGGAACAAGCTGTCACAAACTTGACTAGTCGAACTCAACGGCATTACTAGAAATCAGTACTTAACTACAAATCTGTATTAATATTTATATATTTGGCTGATGCGTTTATCCAAGATGACACTTTTAAAAAATGATTAAATGACTAAATATAAAGTGTAAAGTTAAATAGAATAGAGTGCTTTAACAAAAAGTGTACTACGCCTATGTCATATCATCCCAAAAGTTATACAGAGATGCAGTGTATAGTAAAAGATACGGAAGATTGTATTTGAGTGTAAGAGGAGAGAGAGGTTTCTGTCCCTCTACTCCACAACCTTATAGTTATAGTCTGGACATTTTTGTCTGGAAAATCAATTAAAGGCTCGGTTACAGTATGTCAGTATTGTGCCCTATTTAGTGTGTGTTGCAACTGTAATTGACAAGGGTCCCTTCGTTATTTTGTTGGCTGTCTATAGAAAAAGAACAGGATAGCGCTGTGATGGGGAAACTGAATCACACTACACACTGGTCTCATGGTGGTGGGTAATATAAATTAAAAGACTGCAGAGAAATATAAATCAATGTGATAGAATGTTTGTGTTTGTAAATAATCTTAATCAAATATAGGTTTAAAGAAACATATACCTGTAGATTATGAACCCAGTAATTGACTTGGCTGAGTAGAGGGTGAGTTGAAGTTTTCATTTTATTCAAGCCAAATTCATATTGCACAGTGGTTTGTTTTCCACAGGATAAAAGTTGTCAAGCACAGTGTTTTTCAAGAGCTTGTTCCTGCCTCCTTTCTGCTGCTGCTGTAACAGAAGATAACTAAAAGATGAATTCCTAGACTTTGGCGCAGGCGCGGATGAATATGCATCAATTGTGAGCCAAGATTGACTCTGATGTGAATGAAGAAGACAGCGACTGACTCCCACTTATAGAGTGATAGATTTCAGGGGGCGGCTGTTAAACAGATTGACCCTACTGTGACTGCAAGGAATGCCAGAAGACATCTTTTATATACAAAATTTAAATTCTGTAGATACATTGCTACAGCAAGAAGAACTTAATGTTTTCTGATATTGTGATATATCCAGCAAAACAAATTGCTCTGCATTTTATTTTGCGTTTCCTTGTAATAATAATGTCAGGTTTATATATATCTCAAATAATGCATTAGAATTATGCATTGAGTCTCACATGAGTGTTATAGTGTATCCGTATACTAAGGATTAAAGTATGAAAATATATAGGAGGGCATTGATTTAAAGTTGGTATTAGTGCTGTGTGCACAAAACCCTTGAGAATCTGTAATTCAGGCTTATATGGCTCATATCAAACTATTCTATGAGACATCCTGAGTTAAAAGGGTAAAAATAAGCATTTTGCCATTGAATAACATCACAGAGTTGAAACCAAATAGATTTTTTTTTTTTTTTAAGGTAGCTGTTTAAAAGAGATCCTTAGCGCTTCAACAATCCCCTTTCATTACAGTAAATGAGTTTGCTTGGCATTTTCTGAGTTTCCTGCAAAGCATATAAACCAATTGATGTGGTCTAAAGACCTATTAGTGGACTAATTTGAATGAGAGGTTTATTAAAGCTTGCAGAAAAGCCACTCACCTGCCTGGCAGTCCTTTAAACTGTAATGAGGTCATTGTGAACCCAGTGGGGTCTCTGCTGCTGGGCTGAAAGCAGTTAGCCGTCACCCCGACATCCTCGGGAGCGAGACCTAATTACTGTAGGAGGTGATGATACTGCTTCAGCAAACAGTTACAGCAAATGGAAATGCTTAAGGATAACTGGCTGTCTGGGTTCATTAATAATAATCAAAAAGGAGATAAAAGGAATTTTCTTTCTGTCATGTTTATCTGAAATTGCTACAGCTTCCTTGAATAAAAGTCGCAGCTGTTACCATTAAGAACATTATAGTTTGTGTTGTGGCAATTTGTCCTTTGGGGGACAATCCGTTATGTGAATGAATAATCAGGTGCAATAGTCTAATAGTGATACTCAGGAATTAAATATTAAAAAGGGGCACAATTAGCTGTTGCCCAAATTTGAAACCAATTCCTGTATTTTGAACAAGCCTTGATATAACAAGCCTGCCGGTTGGGAATGATGGGGTATATCTTTTTCAATGGAGCCTTGATAAGTAATCTATTAAACATACATACACATCGAGTGTGGGCGATGGTCTGGCATGCAGTTTAGTTCTGGTGTGTTGGGCTCAGCTGGACTGGCATTGATAGCTGGAGCTGCAGATTAGGTTAGCCTGCTGAACGCTGATAAACTCCAGGAACATTGCTGACAACTTTGAGGGCAATCACTCAGAATGACTGACGTCCTTAATCCATCTTTGTAGCAACTAGAGTGTAAAAATAACCCCTAGGGTCAGATTAATAAATTGAACAGCATATTTCTTGGAAAAAATAGTGGAATGGGAGTTTTGATTAATTATCCAAGCGATAATCTTATAAAGATAATTGAGTTAATTGCCCCTTCTTGTGTGCTTGTGTAACGGTGTAAGTACAACTGACAGGCACAGATAAACTATATCGGTGATGGGCAAACTGGAAGGCAGCCTAATCTGCAGGTTTGAAAGGCTTTCAAACAACAGCGCAGTGACGAAAAGGCAATTGACCTGTAACACCATTTTCACCCTTGGAATTAATACACTGTGGAGTGTGCATGTCTCTTATACTCCACAGTTTGTCCTCAGGCTGGGGGTGTAATGTGTAGCACACAAACTCAGCACAGACTGTAACTAATCGTGCCCGCAGAGTTTAACTTAAATTAGTCACTTTTGAAGCAACAATGAAAGAGAGAGGGGGGAAAAAAGTGTATAATTTGATTCACACACTGTTTCTCACACGGTGCACATAGTGTTTTTGACAGATCCGCAGGGTTTGTCAAAAATCACAGGGAAAGGCAGCAGGGAGGAACTTGTGTTTGTTTTTGAAGGTTTACGACTTAATTAAACTTTAGGACAAAAACTAAAACGTAGTGCTTGCTATAAGGGACTATAGAGTGAGAGTTTTATACTGAAATGTATTTCTTGTGCATTTCTGGCAGTGGTGTGAAATCTTTTAATAATACTCAGTGGGTGCCTTCTTAAATCTTAAGAAGCTATTATTCTCCTTTTCTTCCTCCTTCAAAACATGTTTTGTTCTATCTATTAACAACTAAGGCTAGTTTTAGAAACTTTGTTTGAATGTAATCCCTTTGAAAACAATAGTTGACCATTGTCAACTATTTACTATTTACTTTTTATTTACTTTGAAAATAAGACGACAAATAAGTGGTCTTGGTGATTAATTTGACATCTTTTCTTATATTGCATTTATTTTAGACCATTCTAAATCCTTCTCTGAACCAAAATCACATTTTTGTGCTAATTAATATTATAAATGATTTAGACCCTTTTGTGCGTAGTTCTGCCTCAAGATGTCATTTAATTAAAATAACTCCTTCAATGTCATACAACATTCTGAGAGTCCATATAATAGCCCCCAGATGGGGCATTTTGTTCTGGCATCCACTGATGAGATACAAACCATCTGTTGTGAATGGGAAATGTTTGGGGACGTGGAGAGTGAGCCGAGTCCATTCTCCTGGCAAATATATATATAGGCTTATATAATTTTAGTTTTCAAAATAATTAAATAATTTCCTTTCCAAATGACTGAATAAAATGACTCCAATTTACACAGTGATTTAATGTTTGATATGTTCCTACTTTAATTATGTTACAAAGGCCAAAATAAAGAGTCATTTTGAATATGCACAGTGCTAATTCATTATTCTGGTAATTATGGACAGAGTTATTGAAGGGCTGACATTTCGAGGGTCAATCCCACCCCAGGATATTGATCAGATCCACTCTCTGCCCCTACATGGTCTTTAATTTAGGCACTCTTCATGCTGAGCCATCGCATAAAACAAAACACTGATGCATCGCAGTGCTTTGTGGGTATTACATTTCAATCAGTCACTCCTATCGCATGGCTTAAAGCAATGTAAAGCCTTAGTAATATTAGAACATAACAACATAAGAAGAACATAAGAAAGTTTACAAACGAGAGGAGGCCTTTCGACCCATCGTGCTCGTTTGGTGTCCATTAAGTGACTGAGTGATCCAAGGATCCTATCTAGTCTGACTTTAAATGTTCCCAAATTTTCAGCTTCAGCCACATCGCTGGGGAGTTTGTTCCAGATTGTGATGACTCTCTGTGTGAAAAAGTGTCTCTTGTTTTCCGTCTTGAATGCCTTGAAGCTCAATTTCCATTTGTGTCCCCGGGTGCGTGTGTCCCTGCTGATCTGGAAAAGCTCCTCTGGTTTGATGTGGTCAATGCCTTTCATGATTTTGAAGACTTGAATCAAGTCCCCACATAGTCTCCTCTGTTCCAGGGTGAAAAGGTTCAGTTCCCTCAGTCTCTCAGTAGGACTTTCCCTTCAGACCTGGAATAAGTCTGGTTGCTCTCCTCTGAACTGCCTCTAGAGCAGCGATATCTTTCTTGAAGTGTGGAGCCCAGAACTGTCCACAGTATCCAGATGAGCTGTAACTAGTGCATTGTACAGTCTGAACATCACTGCCCTTGTTCTCAATTCTACACTTTTGACAATATACCCTAGCATCCTGTTTGCCTTTTTTATTGCTTCCCCACATCATTTGGATGGAGAAAGTGAGGAGTCCACATAGACTCCTAGGTCTCTCATGCGTTACTTCATCTAGTTCTGTTCCTCCCATAGTGTAATTATAGTGGACATTTTTGTTACCTGCATGTATTACCTTGCACTTGTCCACATAGATTTTCATCTGCCAGGTGTCGGCCCACAATTGAATATTATCTAAGTCCCTTTGAATAGCCTGTGCTGCCGAGATTGTATTGATAAAGGATTGTTTATCAACATTAGTATTATATTTAATTGTGGCATTAAAATACTATGATGCTGAAAAGCAGTTCAGCAGGGATGAGAAAAAATGTGTATTGTTTACCAACATGTATATTGTATTTCATTATGGCACAACAAATTCACTACATCCTGTAATGCAATACCCCCATATTTTTTTGTATTTCATCATATGTATTGGTTTGTATTTTGGCACTAGAAAGCTTCCATACTTTATTACTCAGTGGAACTAATTATTTGTTTAACAAGACAAATCCCTGCAGAGATGAAAGTCACTTTAACTTTGTAACTAACTTTTTTTTGCAGTAGATTGTCATCTTAAATATCTTGCTAGTATTTTATTATAAACATAAACTTTTTTTGATCATTAAAGAAGTATTGTTACATTACTCTTGGAAATGCTTGAAGGTTCAGAGCCCTTGTCTTATTAAAGCAATAAAAATGAATTCAATAATGTTTAATGAGCAACTCAGCCGCAGAAAATAAGGCAATTTTGCTCTAGTGATATATTGTCTTATCACTCCTTCAGATAAAACTGCATAATGATGCTGCTAACATCCTCCCTTCTCCTGGCTGTGGGAAAATGAGAATACATATAAACATTGATTGAAAATACTGAAAGCAATATGAGAGTTTTGAATAGAAATATAATGTAACCCTGTGTTGTAGACTGTATAATTAATTCTTAATTTCACACTTAAAAACAAATAGCCTATGTTTAATAATGAAACAAAAAATTACAATGTCTTTATGGCTATGTGAGCACAGGCATAATTACGTTTTTTTAAACTATTGCAGTGTGTGAACTTCACTCATAATGTCTGGTTATAAAAAAATGCAGACAGAAAGGGAGCAAAATGTACTTAATTGTAATAAATACCCATGACATGGTATTAGGATTTCTTTGCACACGTTAAGTACATTTAATTGATCTGTAAAGTATTAGTTGTTTCTATGTGTCAATGTATGTTAATTTAAATAATTAATTGATTGGTTAAGTCAGGACTACAATATTTAAAGTTCATTATTTGCTATTTCCATTTAATTTCCAAATTAGCTCTGGTCGGAGATTTAAAATGTATTTCAGACAGCAGCTGAGAAATCTGAAGGTTAAAAAATGTGTTTTTGCTGCACACTTCAGAACAGCTTGATAAATGCCCTTATAGCAAAGCTAGGCAAATGTCAAGATATACCTACAGCACAAAACCAAATTACTTTTTTTTCTTTTTACTTAGCTGTGGATTATTACAAAATGTATTGAAATGTGAGATCACTGCATGGAGTATTTCAGTTTCTTCTGTTGTTAGTGTACATTTTGCATTTGAGTGTAATTTCTAATTCTTTGTCTACAAATTGGAATGGACTTTGGGCAAATTCTTAGTCCTTTGTTAACTATACAAATGTAATGTAATCCTGCTTTTAATCTGTTTTATTGTAATCGCTTGTACTGTATTTATTTTCTCTATTTTATATTGTATGCTTTGTTATACTTTGCATGTATCCTTAGTACCATGTAACCTTTTTTACAGTGCCATTACAGAAAATATTTAGTCAGAAGTATTGTACAAGAATTTTATTTTTACATCTTCAAAATTATCTTTAAAAAAAGAATCTGAAAAGTTTGTGAAAGTGCACTACTGTCAGGAAAATTAAGATGAGTGGTACCATTTAACGCGAACAGCTGCATTTTAAATGCTTGGTTACTAGCTTTCACTAAATTATATCAATCTTTTTGATGTATTTTTTAATAGAACAAAAGGTGGAAAAAAATCACCATCAATCATCTCATATTTGATTTTGGTGAGATGTTGGAATGCAGTCACAGGTTTTGCTGTGTGTTTAACTCCAAAACTGCTCTCTTTGCCCCTAGCTGGGAGAAGACACTTTCAACAGAGCCAAGTTGCTCAATATTGGCTACACAGAGGCCATGAAGGATGCCGAGTATGACTGCTTCATATTCAGTGACGTGGATCTGATCCCCATGGATGACAGAAACCTTTATCACTGCTACGACCAGCCACGCCACTTCGCCATCGCCATGGATAAGTTTGGGTTCAGGTAAAGTAATTTTTCCTATTTTTTTCATTTAAAATGCTCATCCAATTAAAAACTTGTGATTGAACCAAATCACGGCAGAATCCCAAACAGGCCAATAAGACATACTGAAGATATGAATATGATAATGCAATGGTTACTTAACCATGTCAGAAATACTTCAGCATTTTTTGGTGTGTTTTATTATACCTGGAACACTGAGCAGTAGACAAATAAAAAATGGCCCTATACCTTTTTCGGGTTTCCATGATTAGAGTGTACTCTGTTCAAGTAGAGTTATTCTTCACCTGCTGTCATGTAATTGACGGGTAAAGGCTGGCGTTGATATGCAAATTAGACGTTACATAGTTGTCTGCGGTTTTGTCCGACAGGTTAGGAAAATGCGGTTTCCGTGCGAAAAACAGCAGGTTCACATAAAGGGGGAAAAAAGAGAATTAAAACCAGCTTCAGCATTAAATCAAACGGAGCTGTTTCATTTGGTATTGAAACATCTCACTTGTTCTTCATGGGTAACTTTAGAGTACCACTAAAAATGTGGGTGTTGTGATACAACTGTAGCACAATGCTGTTCATGGAGCTTCTCAGGTTGTTTAAACAGACTAAGCTATACAGCTCTCCGCACCAGTTCACTGCCTATATGTGAAATTAGACCTGGATTTATGTCTTTTTTTTCCAGTGCAGTTCAATCACAGTAAGTAGATTCTCAATACCATATTCCATCCACTCTTTAAAGAAACTAGCTTTTTGAAAAACATATTGAGTTCCTTACAACCTCAAGTTAATTGCAGCTTGACGAGATGAAGGCTTGTGCTTCAATATAAATGGCCAGCACTCTTACAACAGTGTATGTATCTATCTTCTGACAAGTTTAAGATACCTTGAGGTCTCTCTTCATGCGTCTCATTTTCTTCGTATATTTGCTTTTTTTCATGTCAGTTGAAGGGGTGAATAAAATCTTGACAGACTGTCTGTTTCCTGTCTCTTTTTACCAGATTGAGGTTAATAACACCTATTGCTTTTTGGGTATTTCTTTTGATGAATGTATTCAACATGTTATCTGTTGCCTCCCTTCTATTTTCCAGCAAGATAATTGGTTTTAAATAGATAAGGTGAAATGTTTTCTGTATGAGCCCAGTGAACTCAAATCTATGCCCTAGACTAGCTGTGCCAAGCTGCCCTCCCAGAGGGTAGTACGGCCTTCAGCTGTTTGTTTTATCTTAAGCATCTCAATTTACTTAAAAGATCTACTGAATTTCAGAAGTTACATTGCACATAAATATATGTGTGCTTGATTGATATACTTTGCTCAAGATAACAAATGCAGCCTTCAATAAATTGACAAACCTCCCCTCGACCACAGGATAATTCCTCTGAGAGAAATTAGATTGTGGTTGCATGGCTAATGTGTTCAAGTTTATAATTTCTTTGTCACCTGTTAACATTTAGGGTTCTTCCAACTTCGTATTCAGAAATATATGTACAGAGAATGATCTATTTAAACAAATATGTTGACAATATTGCTTTAAGTTAATTAATATAGAAAATGTGTGTGTGTGTGAATTAATTTGAATGGAACTCTTGTTTATCAAGACAAACATGACCTCAGAGTCTAAGAAAGACTTTCTGCAAAGTACAAATCTAGCAAAACTGCTTCTTCTAAATCAGGCTTAATAAATTGGTTTAAAGTACTCTTAGCATTTAGATGTTAAAATTATACCTGCAAAAAGAGTTGTATCCCTAATTAACCTCATAACTTTTAACTTTTGTTAAATTACATCATCTTAGAAATGAATTTGCATTGTAGTGTCTTAAAACCTGGATTTATGCTAATTTAAGTATCATTATAGAATATGATCGAAAGCCTTAGTCATGTATTTCATTCATAGTCATAACTGAAAAACATTCAATAGTGAACATTGCTTTCTGCAGTGTCTGGTCTATTGAAGTACTGATTGCCCCAATCCATTCATACAGAGAGAAAAAAATGTCTCTGCACGGCCTTTACTTAAGCATAATGCTGCAATTTTTTAAACTAACTTAATAAGAGAAAAATGTGTATCTGTTGGCAATTTTCTAAGACAAACTTGCAGCTGTTAACCAGGATTATATTATTATTAATACCATTGCTCATCCTGTCTCAAGTTACAACACAGGATACCAGCTGTAAATAAAAAGTATGACTTTTACTAATATCGTGAGATAATTGTATTAGCCCAACACCATCATCATATACGCTGTTTTCATTGGATGAGGAATGTGCCAGCGTTCATGCAATTTTGTTGATGTTATTAAAACAGAATGCAGCTCCCGAGGAAAATTCAGTCCACCGCTTCTCAAAGGCTTTGCAGTTGCCTGGATCATTGGTTTGATTTTAGGGCCTCAGTCACTAACCTGCAGTGAAAGACTGGAATTACTGTGCGAGTTGAGGAGCAGTACTGCGCACACTAATTCTTTTCTGCCTTATTCACTAAGTAATATACATAATTAACAAGGGCATAATAATTCACTTACTTGTTGCGCAGTATAGTAGAGTAGAGTACGTTCACGGTACATAAGGTAAATGTCACTCCAGACAGTATCTAGGCACAGGTGTATACACTGTATATATTGTGCACTGTGCATATAGTGTATTACTGGTATATTAGTGGTACATTATGTAATAACAGGGTAGTAACAGGTCACTTTGCCTGTTGTTTTAGCCAAAACTTTATAATTATTATTATTTAAATTTGTTATTGACTGTGCTGATGAAGGACTTTTTTTCTAGCAAAGCAAGCATTTCTTTCATCCTGTTTAGTCTAACACCTCATAACTTTGTTTTTCAGCTGGTTCCTGCACAGCATTTGAAGTAGTACTTTTCTGCCTCTGCTTGAATAATTGATATGCCATCTGGCACGAAATCTTTGTTTCAAACTTATAACAGGAAAAGATTTGTTATACAAATTGCCTGAATATATACTATGTGAAAATAGTACTTTAAATGTTTATACATTCAGTATCAAATATGAATTTGAGATTAATTAAATAAAATAAGATGCATAAATCTGCTTGAACACTTTTTGTAAAAACCTTTGCTACGTTGTTTATGGGAATGTGGGAACATTAAATGTATTGAAAATTGTACTGCTCCCAATGCAGTTTTTATGAAAAGTGCAGTATTGTTAGATGGTTGATTGTTTATCTGTTTGTTGCTGTCTTTTTAATATTCAGCTACGGTGTTCTGTATTGTTGAGTAGATGCATGCTTGCACAGAATCACCTGAAGCAGGTTTTTGGTATCTGCCCATGACACAAGATAGCAACTGAAAGCAATGCAGAACTGCTCTCGTTCCAATACCTTTTCACTGCAGTGTGAGTAGAGGCCAGTGGAGACTTTTAAACCCTGCGTCTGTGCTGAAGAACAGCTTCAAAGCCCTGTGTCTATTCTTTATCATTTTCTGCTCGACCTGGCCAAAGGCAAGGAAGTGGAGCTTTGTGCAGTGTCGCCTGACACTGGGGGAAATAACAGGAAAAAGGCATCAAACATTGAATCAAGCTTAATTCCACCTTCAGGGGAGTGTGTGGGACTTCAGTTCCTCTCTGTTCATGCAGGACCAGTTTTTCACTGAGGAAACTTGACAGGCTTGTTGGCCCACATTTGCCTTATTCCAAGGAGACTTTTGCCTTTTATATGCAAGACATTCACATTTTGAAAGCTGCTTCATCTATTCATCCACTTTGTGTTCCTGCTGCATTGGCAATCTTTGAATGTATGCAGTGTTGCAGAACTTTCTTCATGGATTCTCTATGTAAAATATTTTAAAATATTTAAAAAAGTAAAATAAATGGTAAACATTGTGGATTTTAAGATTGTTGGAAAGGACATGCAGCTATCTCATACCACAAGTTTTAAAATTCAGACATGCCTATAAATATATAAAAATTACTTATTACCTCGTTATTTAGAGGTCAAGAAATCTAGAAGAATTATGAACACTGGTTGTATGGTTGTGTAATAATTCTGAATAATTATATTAAATTAATGTGATTGTGATTAAGTGCTATAATAAAGTGTGAAGCTTAAATAACGTTTAGGTGCTTACCCTAGTCATATACTGCCCGGGAACGAAAACATGCACTGAATGGCAATTCCAAAGAAACAAAATGTAGTGAAATATGTGCTAGTGGAGTGAGTATCTTATGTAAAATCCTACCATTCAGTTATTACTGATCAGGAAATGGTATTCAATTGAGTATTTTATTAATTTCCTATCATTATGCATGTATTTTTTTAGACGTGGTTTAGTATTACTTAGTTTAGTTTACTTAAAACAACTTAATTAACCACTGAAGAATGCCTTCAGTTTTATGTTAAATAAAAAATTGATGTAGAATAGGGAGCCGAGTGATGTGTAATTGTCTTAAGATCTTTCACTGTAGTTTTCTTTTTCAAGTGCTATACAATGGGCTTGGGTTTTAATAATACATATGGATATATTTGCAGCAGAATACGTCAGTACACTGCTAGAAAAAGGTGTTTGTGTTTGGGAGGTATATTTTGGCACTGCTGTCGTGTTATAGACATAGTACAATACATAATACATATGCATAAACTGAATTAAATCCCCAGATTAAGGATTCTAGAGGCACTTACATGTTGTTTCATTCATTTGCAGATTGCCTTATGCTGGTTATTTCGGAGGTGTATCAGGGCTGAGCAAAATCCAGTTTCTGAAAATCAACGGCTTTCCTAATGAGTACTGGGGCTGGGGAGGCGAGGATGATGACATTTATAACAGGTAAGTAAAGTCCGGTGTCACTGACTAACACAGTTAATAGGATGTTTAGAGAGCTGTGGGACATATAATCCTTGATAAGGGAGTGAAAATCATGTTATGTCATTATGTTCATGCCAAGACATAAAGTATTTTATCCTTTTGTTTGTAGTGGGATATATTTAATTAGGGGATCGGATTTTCAGATTTAACCCAATTTATCCCCAAGCACTATTTTCGGAATTCAGGTTTAAACCCCAAAACTCCTCGAATCTTAGAAAGCTGTCTGAATACTCACATGCACACTTGTTGGTGATTCAAATGCAAAGACTTGACACTGTAAACAGAATTAGTTTTGCTGTTAAAAATGTCTGCTTCTGACAGTAATTTTTTTGCAGTGTTGCAGTAATATAACTAGGGTTTTTATTTTCAGGTTTTAGCTGATACAATCAGATTTATACATGCCAAAATGGTGTAAGGTCAGCATTTGGGTTAGACCTTAAAACTTCCAGATGATGTAGAAAAGTTTAGGATTATGGTATTCATTGCTTTATAGAAAACCATTGAAAGCAGGCAAGTAAAGACAGATGTCAGTGACAGACTGAGGCAAATATTCAAATTTAGCCTGCAGTTTGGAAAGGGGTTCCAAGTCGATACATTTTAGCTAGGGAAATTGCTGTTTTGTAATTGCCAGATATGCTGGTATCTAGTTCCTGTAACAGAGGTTTGAGGGCTTCAGACAGTCATTTCAAAATAACCAGTTACACAAAATTTATATTATTGTTTTTTTTGTTTGGAGGATAATAAATAGCTCTTTCGCATTTTCTTGCATCTTGGTGTTGTGTGCTAAATCCTGACTAAAAGTATTTCCATTTCAAACTCAGGAGCCAATTACATGGTAATGCAATAAAACCATGTATAAATCAAGGGGGTTTTGAGACAACAGTGCAGCACAGAGGCTCACATTTCTCCGTTTGAGTGTTTATAGTTGTTCTGATGGAATTTGGGGCTCTCAGAGGACATCTGCGTTATTTGATAAAAACAGATCTCTTCCTGCTCCTGTATAACAGCACCTGTTCTGACTCACGCAAGTACGATTAGGAGAATGACATAAAACCCTTTACAACATCAGGGCTTTAATAGGTTCTATCTGTCAAGAATACCGAGATTTCCCAGGAGCGATTCCCTTTACCACACTAATAGTTTTTTTTTTCTTTTTTTTCTGTTGCTGTTATTGTGCTGTTGTTGTTTTGCTTTCACTAGACTTCATACGACAGCCTAAAAATATAACGGGGAACAGACTCATTGAGCAGCAGCAACTCATCGTGCTTTAGAAAGTGGTTCTGGTCAGTGAGCCAAATTGAGTGAATGTAATGCATCAGAGTGCTCTGTAGTCCAGCACTCAGAAGGACACATCTAAACCCTTTCTTTCGAATCTTTTTCAATCCATTATACTTGTCTACACTGCGTTGAACGTGATTCTCTGTCCCTGGTCCTGAAGAGCGATCATCCTGCAGGCTCTAAGGGTAGCTGTCAATGGTTAATAAATAGACACCTGCAAGAAACATTTTGATTGGTACTAATTAAGCATTTAATTGGTCCAATTAAGTAATTTGGAGCTCAGCAGGAATCAAACCCACACAATCCTGTGACTCTTCAGGAACAGGGCTGTTCTGGTGTGATGGATGGAAGGCTTCACAAGCTGTATATGGACACTGTCCTATATTTCACCATGCTGTTATCACGTATGAAAGTACACAATAGGCTAGATAAACAACATATATAATATAGGGGTGGGGATGGAGTTTTAAATCCCTGTCACTCCCATATACTCACCTGTCTGCCAGCGTGGTGAGTAATGGCACTTTGTGGCAAACCCTCGTTCAGTAGTTGATTAATGAGGGTTATGCAATAGATGGTTGGTTGAATATATATAATTTGTATATATAGTCTTTTCTTGTCTTTTGAAGCCAGCAGGTAATAGCAAATTAACAACGATGACACATTCTGAGATTGCAGAGCTTAAAGAAATCCCCACTCGTCTGCGTCTGTGGGTGTCGCATGAAAACCCGCAAGGGAGAAACTGTTGTCTCCGGGACTGAGTATCCAGCAGACATTGTACAGTGCGCCTGAAAAAAATCCTTCATAATAATAACCCTGTCTTTTGTGAAAAATGCAATATCTGCAGGGCGATTTATCCTTGAAAAGGCTTAATTGAATGAGCAGCTTTTTCCCCCCTCTTTTGGACGCTGAGCCTGAGGCTGGGTGGAAGGTCTTTTCTGTACAAAATTATCAAGTGAATAAACTCGAGACAGAAATAGCTGTAAAAGTAAGAGGGAGGGGGTTGCTGGAAGTCACACAGTGGATAATAATCAGAGACAGACGACTGTGATTATCCCTGCATATTTAAACAATAACATATAAAACAATAACTCAACATTGTACTTGATAGACTTTTCACTCAAGTCTGTAGGACAAAAAAAATCTTGTTGTGGACAGAGAACTTTATCATTATCATACAGAGAAGTGACGTTTCTTTTCTTTTGAATGGGTTATTGCCTATCTGTAGGACTACCTTTGCAGTGAAATGTTGGCTTCATATCCTGACAGCAGCAAACAACAATGTACAACAATCTCATTTCGCACAAGCCTCAGTGAGCAATTGGGCAGACATTTTCCAGAGGGCCACTTGTAGGACAGGACAGGGAGAACAACAAGACACATGCTGCTAATAGTTCAAAAGCAGCAGCAGAAACATCCCTGGAATCGAACATGACATTGTTTAAAAATGAAAGTAACACATTGTGGACTTCTGCCCATAGATGCGCTTTGAGAACACAACACCGGAATAGAAATAATCAGAAATCTTGACTGACCTTTAGTCATTTCTCTCCTACACATTGGTCCTCTCTTTAGCTTCGGTGGGTCTGAGCTCTGTCGGACACTTTATCACCTTCTTCACTTCCATGTCACACTGGCTTTGTAGACATTTCTCTTCTCAGCCATGCTGCTGCTCTTATCTCCGGACAACATTTGTCAGGGCTTAACTTCAAGAGTACTGGTGTGTGTAAAATACACATTTTTTTTTTTTCCCCTTCCTTAACTTTAAAAGCAGCACTGGATTGTCAGAGTTGTTGATTGTTGCAGTCCTCATCTTTAACCCTTTAAAACTGGAACTGCGTCGTTCACTCAGCTTATCTCCCAAGCTTTGGATTCCTCCATGTCCACTCACAGATTTCCCAAACTCTTATTAATCTGTGTAAAAATGCAGCTGCAGAAATAGACATTCAGATGTGCAGTATTCAGGTTTATCCACGTTATTATTTTTATTATTGACATCAGCTTTAGTGTAAAGGAAACAATGATCAGGCCTAGACCTCCCTACTTCCCTAATTGTAATTTGTCCACATGTAAAAATGTTGTGCTCTATATTATAAATTGCAGGAAATTGCATGTTAAAATCCAAACGCCTCAAAGACTGGGATCTTGAAAGGAAATCGCATAGGATCAGCAGTCAGAAACTGTTCAATCTGACAGGACCAGTCTGTGTTTCATTTTTTACTTTTTGTATTCTGGACTCTTGAATAGACTTTAAAATTAACTTATTCCAGTTCATGCTGTGCTTAATTCTTCTATTTCACAGGTCGCTGGCAGCTCTGATGCAATTGCATGTGTCTGGAGCAGGGCACTCTTTGGAGAAATGCCATAATGATGAAATAAAAGAGGCATAATAGGGCTAATATCAATTGGAATATAATTGTATATAAGAGTACACTTCAGAGAAAGATGCATGAATTGGAAATTAATATAAGTAGGAATGATGCAGAAAAACTGATGTTCTCTTTCAAACGCAGACAATTTCTCCTTCTTATGGAGAAAAAGCAGTGTAATGAAATCTCGGTGATGAGTGATGCAGGCTGCTGTTGACCTTTTTGATGGCACTTCTGTATGTTTTTCCCAGAGGACCTTGAGTAATACACTTCCTATTGCCAAAGGCAATGTAAATGTGGAATTACAGTTTTCTTCCCATGAAAATCATTTTTTATAGTCAAATTGTAAACAAGAACATATGTGACGGGCTTTAGCATTCTTGAGAGCTTTCTATTGTGTTATAACCCAGGTCAAAGTAAAACAGTTATAGTTCCTAATAATTAAATACAAAATAATGTTATACAACAAAACATTTTCAAGTTAGCATAACACACAGAGCAGAAATATTCCTTACATGAGCTTGTTTTTAAGGCATTTGTGTCTAGCTCACAACTGAGGTGACGTAGACGATGAGAACAATCTCTAGCATTTAAAATGACAAAATTATTTGTCAGTCTTTTTTACTCAAGCCTGAGGAACCAACAAAGTATCTCCTCTGTGAAAATGACAGTGACTGGTGTGACATAGGCAATATTAAGGAATTTATTTTAAAAAATCGAATCAAACTACTACTGGTTGACTATTAGTCAAACATATACAATCTTTACCATTTTTGTGTAGGCTCAATAAGTTATCATTGATAATTAAGTAGTCAATTGAACTAAATGTATCACCAAAGTGAGAGAGAAATACTTTTAATTTGCTGATTCACCTTAAATAGAATAAAACAGAGAAATGTTCCTCTTGGCTAGACTTAATTGTGAGTTTATCTGGATGTGCCACTGAATCATTTTGGCATTATATATTGTAAAAACTTTGCTTTGTTGGTCATTATTCAAAAATGGGTACAAGTCTAAGGCACACAAGCCAGAAAATCGCTTCAGTCATAAGCTAGAAATTTTATGACTGCAATGTATTCAATTTAGTCACTTGAGTGTGCTGAAACAAGGCTGCATGAAAATGCTAAAAGGAAGAAGACGACTTAATTAGTTGACGAGTGTTCAAAACAGTTTCTAACTGTCATTCGTGTTCACAACCATTTTTAATCCTGGCACTGCGTGAAGTGCCGGGGGGGAGGGGAGGCAGAGAATATCACTTAGACTGCATCACACACTGATTGCTTTCAATACAATCTATTTAGGTGTTAATGAAGGGGCACCACAAATAAATAAGCATGTCTGAGACCTCTTTCAACAGGCATGTCCTGCTTCATAACTGGGACAGTAAACTCATAAATTTTTGCCTGCATGTTAATTTTATGTTGTCTTTCAAAACTGGTGTCAACAGTAAGCAGAATGGTCCCTATTTTTAACAAAACTGTTGTACTGCCCTTGTGTCCATTTCCTGACCTATTATTTTGCCAAGATAAAACCGAAACTACATAAGAGCAGAATTACAGCACACTTTCCTAGTTTGCTTAAACTAAAGCAAGTTTGACACCATCAAATTCTTAAAGAAATAAATTAACACATTAAAAAACAGGTCTCTCACAGTCTGTTACACAATTTACAGGTCTTAAAATAAGCCTTTCATGTCACTGCACTTTGCACCTACATTTTACATTTAAAGAGAGAACTGCTAAGCATATCAAGGTAAGAAAAGTCATAATTTGTAGAAAATTCTAAGTTAGTTTTATGGTTATATCCATTGAATCCATTATATCATAGACCATCATCATTGTGTTCATCAGTCATAAGGATTATTTGCTGACCTTGGTTTTTCTCAGATGTTTCATATTCTTGTCAGAAAAGTCAGCTGTAGTCACTGCGAAATGAACACAAGTGGGCTCAGGGTTTATGTTTCAGGAAATATTGTATTGCACTGTGAATGTTATTTCTAATTTTGAGCCAATGTCAAAGAGGAATTTGTTTAGAAAGGCCTTTATGGTGGGCCATCTGTGTATTTTTTGTTATTTATTTTTCCAACATTAGCATATGGAAACAAGGCTCTTATGTGCAGCACAATGTGAGGCAATGGGCTGAATGTGCATAATTTGAGGCAATGAGTGTTAGAGATTGATAAACTATTAAGTTTGGTTTTCATGTGCCGCGGAGCAAGGGGTTCAATTGCTTTAATTTATCAGAGGTATCACTTCAGTAATCAGGAGTTTGGCCCTCACCGGAGGATTAATACTGCACTTTTCTGTTAGTGTAGCCACAGACATTTAATAAAACTGTTTGATACAATAGTCACGTTCAGGAGGCCCATTTCAAGATTCTTCTGTTTTTAAAAATAATAAACTCCCAATTTCAATTTACAATGCAATGCAAGACAATAATCTGTTTCTCTGCTTTACTTTGCCTACTTTGATATGAAAATTAAAGGCCAAGGGTATATCAAATTGAGTGTGCAGAAAGTAAATTGTCAAAACCATACATTTTGAAATTCTACTGGTACCCACCAACCTTGTTCCTTTAATGACGACATCTAACAAAAAGCAGCACAGTCTGTGGATTGCTTATGGAAAAATATGGGCTTGGCAATGTTTTGTAGTAGAAACACAAGCAATCCTGATTCTGTTATGTCACAAACTCCATCACCAAGACTGCAAAACACACAAAAAATAGATTAATGACTACACTGGAAAAGTCATTATGGACAAGTTTGTATCTGTTTTCAACTTGGGGTGAAAAAAAAAATGAAAAAGTTTATGCCAGATGGCTGGATTATCAAATGTAATTTATCATTAGATGAGTGTGTAATGCTCCGTGTGAGCTTTGAAAATGAGAGTAAGATTTTTGAATAACTTACAATCTGCAGGGATAATACTGATAATACAGAAGGACATCACTTTTTTGGCTGGTCTGCCGAAACAGCTTGTTTTGTGCATTAATGGCTAAAGTCAGTATTTTGCTGTGGTGTTGCTGTGCTGCCTTCATAAGCAGGAACAGTGCATGCATTATTATTTTTTAATATTGTCTAAACACTACCAAAATACAGGGATCAATTTGAGAATGGGCTCTGTAGCCTAACTGCAAAATTGTGAATGAATTTCAGGTTATGATCTAAGCAGGCAATAATGCATGTAAACAGGGAATTATAGTAATCCAGTCTTGATGTCATGAAAGGATTAATGTCTCCACACCATCATGGGACGACAGTGGTCTTAAAACACCGCGCACCCCCCTGTTACCAGTAAAGACTTTTACTACCTTATACTGTTGCCTTCTGCCATCGGCATTTTTTTTAATCCAGTGTAATTCTTTACAAAATGTATCTTCATATTCTGGGTCATCCATCAACAGAAGGATTACTGCTAAAGCTGAAGCCCATCTTTCTGAATTATTAAAATATATATATATATTGTTTGGTCCATCTCATTTCTGGGATTGTGACTGGTTCTGTAAAGCTCATGGCAAGCAATATTTCTTTCACGGGCTTAAATAACAATAGTGATTGAAAGAGAATTCTGGGAAATCGTGTCCAAGCTCAAGAAATGTCATGTTTATAACTTGTTTCTGAAGAAAGTATTACAGTACTCTCCATTGTAGACTGGCCTAATAATCTGCAGGATGCATCCAACCTATATGCATTAAAAACATTGCAGAACAGGGAGCTAGGATCAGCTTCCAACTCATGGAGGCAATGTGGGAGAATAAGCAGTCAGGAAAGGGAAGGGTGCAAGGAAGTGGTGTATCAGCAAGGACACAGAGAGTCCTTTAAGGATCTTATAAAAATGTATTAAAATTAAAAATACCGTTGGACTGGATGTCTGTTTCCTCATTTCTGTCACATCAATAAGATGTTAATGAGGCAAAACCATGATTTAATTGTATGCCTGTCAACAAGCTCTCAGAGAGGAACCATGGAGTATATTTTGAAGGTCTGCTGGAAGGCACATCAGTTTAACCACTTATCTCTTGTGAGCTGCAGCCCACTAAACAAGGGTGTGCACGCGTCTTGATGCAATCAGGGCTAATCACGGGTAGAGACCAAACATTTATTTTCTGTTCTGCCCACTTGTGCAGGGCTCTGCCACATGAAGTTGAAATATTGAAGAGATTTGTTGTTTAATGTTTCATGAAGCATTGCTTTGTTGTGGGTACTGGGCTGTTGCTGTAATTCTTCACGCAACCGTTTCGCCTGATTACAATTTATTTCTTCCACGACAGTTCAATCTGTGATTTTGTATTTATCCAACTGAAAAAAGGCGTAGTTCAGAGGAGTCGCGGGTATTCACATTTACAGAACTAATTTCCGTAAATGTGACACTCAAACTAGCGGCACTTGTCTTCTAAATTGCACAGAGCACGGTTGATTTTATAAATGATGGCACAGGGCAGGTGGGGCTCAGGGCCAGGGAGGTACTCTGGCAGAAAATCCAACTGATGAACACAAGGCACAGGCACATCACTAATCTCCTGCGCGCGCTCCTTCAACAAACCTGAGGTATAGCTCTGAAATTCGGCCTCAGAAGATCAGTTCTTTAATAATGGAAGTTTAAATATTTAATTTGAGAGATTAGAAATTCAATTCAAAAAACACAGTTCACCCCAAGAGTAACACTGGGTGTTATCTTTAAATATACCACAAATCTCCCAATAATACTAAATCTGGTGTTAAAACACAAGCCTTTGCGACATGTAATTTCATTCCCTTAGCTGGAACGATTCGATACAATTACAATATAACAAGATAACTCCCCCCCTTTGTCGTCCACTGTACCATATTAGTGAACACAATGTAGATGATTCTTAACGTCTCTTCATTTTCTTTCCACATATAATCTCTCCTATATGTTTTAAAAATAGGAAAAGTAATAAAACATAATCCACAGATCTAAACCATGTACTATACTGTGATTGAGGGCTTAAGTAGTTAACAATGAAATTCTGCTTAAGCGGTAAAGTTACAGTGGTCTGTACTGCTTGCAAGTACCACTTCAAATTCCTGCTTCTAACAAACTTTTAAATAAATACTGCTATTAAGCAGTTTATCAATTTCTTCTAGTTCTAACTAGCTTCACAGACATCGACACTACTGTTCTACGGTTTTAATGGCAGGTTGTATCCCAGTGATCCGATGTTGATACCCTCTTGTCATTGTCTGTGAAGGATTACCCTCAACGGGATGAAGGTCTCTCGGCCAGATGTGCGGATCGGCCGGTACAGGATGATCAAACACGAGCGAGACAAGCACAACGAGCCCAACCCCCAGAGGTGAGTGACCCCGCCTCCCGCTTACCCCCTCACCACAACATATGCTACGGTTATGATTTTCCCAGATTTCTGGTGCTATGTACTGTACGATCGGGCATTGCAGGGGCCGCACGTGTGGTTTTGCTCACTGTTAAAGTTCCTGAGACTCATGGTGCATTGAAATCTTCGATAAAGATGATTTAACAACTGTTCAAGAAGTTCACCCTTAGCACGAGGTTTGGTTTAATGTGTGATTTATTATTTTGTTTTAAATTAGTTTATTGCCAGGGACAATATCAGAGCTGTTTATTCTGATCCAAAGAAATGTTTAGAAGTTTTGTCTATTTTTTTAATTCCATCCATATGTCTCACTAATATGATTTGCATTGCATGTTGAAAAGATAATTTTCGTATAAGCAAAGACTTATTTCCATACAGTGCATCACGCAACATCAATGACATTACCATAAGCAACTGGCATTTTTAATTTCATACAGCTTACACCAAACATGAGCACTGTTCCGTATCAAGCATTTCCAAACACAGGGATGTTTACTTCATTGATATGGGTTAGGCTTAAAAAAACATTTTCAGTTACGAACACTTGAACAACGATACTCCAAATTAAGCAAATTAGCAACACGGGTCCAGATTAATTCTTCAGTGTATTCGTTTCAGACATGCTGAAGTCAAAGTGTAATTGACACTGTGCTGCAGTATAACACTGGATGAAGACGGATAATCAGAGCTGTACTAGTGTCATAACTGCGTTTGATAAAAAGCATTTTTCAAGAGTTGAAATAAACACCAGCCGCTATACTTCCCTTTCCTACAAAACTGCTCTTTCTTCATAACCAGAAGCTCCTCAGAAACAGGTTGCAGGATGGGCAGTCCGGGCTACTCCGCCCCGATCGCCTGTCTGTACGCTTTCGACTGAACAGCTTCACTGCTTTTGCATGCGCTCATTCCTGTCACTGTAATTGTTATAGAGGTATAAACAGCGTGAGCATGACTGATGGACTGCAGCTGTGCTTTTTCCTTTTTTTTTGATGATTTGATTTGGTAATTTGTAATTCAGAAATACTGTTTTTGGCAGCTAAGCAAATTTGGATGTGGAGAAATAAGTGTTTTAACTTTGTGGTTCTATGGAAGTGCTTTATAACAAATGTCTGTAGGTGTTTATTTATTAGGGATTGTAAAATATGATTTTGTTAATTAAGGACATTGATGCATTAAGTAAATAGACACTTGACGTGCTCTGCCGGTTGGCTTCAACCTTTTCTGTAATGGACAAATTAACATTACTTAAATCGGCAACAAAGAGAAAAACATTTTATTGGGTTTAGTGTAAATTAGGACCATCTAGAAACAGGCATTTGAGAGAGCCATACCCAGCGTCTGGCTGCCCTGATTGTAGTCCTCCATCACAAGGTTGGTCAAGCAGATATCACAACATGATTATCTGATGCATTCAGGCCAGGTGAGTGTGTTTTATGCACTGCTTAAGCAGCACTTTGAGACTTACCTGTCAAGGAGAGCACTCCACCTCGATGACATGAAATTGAATGATCGATTTTTTTTTTATTATTATTTATTTATTTATTTATTTTTTTTTATGGTGGCCTTTTATTTTTGATTATTTCCATGGCAAAGATCCCACATTGCAGTAGCAATTTAGAAAACAATTATAGCGTAGCGAAATTGGGCACTGAAAGTTATAATGACTTATATTAATGGCCTTCAAGTCAAAGATGATATAAGGACGGATATGCAAAACCACAGGGTGGCAGTTAAAAAGCTTTAATGGGTTTGAGTTACATGGGCTTTTTACATGCTCCCATTAACATTTAACATTTCAGAGATTAAAGGCACTGAGTGATATTATCATTCTAATGAATACATTACACAATAATAACAATGAATGAACTCAGAAAGAAATCCAAGTGCATAAACTAATTTCCATCACAAATGGGAGAATCTGAAAAAAATTGAATGATTTTATACTGCTGAAATGAAACATTTTATTGAGAACCCTTCAAAAATGTGTCTTCTTTGCCATAGAATAAATGAGCACAAAGAGTTTATCTATCTTCATGACACAGGTGACTACGGGTATGTAGATGATGACTGAATTATGTTCCGAATCTTTTTTCTGAAAACTGATATTGCATTGCTGTGCCAAACCAAAATGCTTGACACTTCACATGCAAGAATATATTCCAACAATCAACATTCAACCAGAACATATATGCTTGTTGTGACAGTCCACTTATTATTACAGATTAGTTCTGTCTCTCTCTCTCTCTCTCTCTCTCTCACTCTGTCTTTCTGTCTCTCACTTTTTTCTGAAAGGTGACTGAGGCAATCTCAGGTTTTTGGTGATAAATAATTCATGGCTATCTGTAAGATTATATTGAGAACCCTATTCATAAACCTTTCTCTGTATTATTTATTTATTTATTTAAAAGGCTCTTTTGATGATCTAGATAAGGATTGGCACTTGAAGTGTCTCCAAACAGGGAAAAACTGATAGGGCATTAAAAACATAAGCACCCAAAACACTTAGAATAGTAAAAGCAGAATTTGAGGATTTGGTATCACGTCCATTTAGATTAAATTTCCTATAGTGTAGTTGATCCCGATTTTATGCGCTTGCACATGTTTGTGCATTTGATTTGCAGGTGTATAGATGTCCTACAATTGGCTAAAAAAGAAGGGTGTTCTTGCCAGTACACTGAGCTTCCTTCAATGCTGCCTTTCTGTGGCATCCGTTTGGCTCATTAAAGATGCAGGCACAATGCAGCACAGCCCTGGAAACGGCTCTGCCTTCATTCAGAGACGACCAACAGAACTGAGTCCAGGAACGTGAACTTGCCCACAATCCCCAGCGTGCTTTATTCACACCCAACAAGGGAGATGGGTCCTTTTAAAAAGGGAGAGAGAGAACTAATGGTTGTGCCACCGTAGTAGTTCGCTATTGGTTGCTGTTTTTCCATACTGCTTATGATATACTTCATTTGGCAGTGTAGTCCTGAGGTGTGGCAATGTTTTTGACTGCGTTTATATTAACGGATTTGATTTGTGTATGAGCTGAGGTGAACACAAACCATACCTTCTACAGGGAAAGGCTCGTTTGATACTTTAAAGTACCATCTAATTCCTGACTCTACTTAAGAAGCCCGACCTATTCAGAGACTGGCATCTCCCTGTATGTTTCATAAATGAAAACATTCGATTCCTTGCATTTATATGATGGATGTGTTCTTTCTGAAGTGCATTTCTCCCTTTTTTGTTTCAAGCCTGAAGGGTTTAAACTTTCATTACTGCAGCACATAAACAAGCCTTGCATTTATTTATGTATTTATTTGTGTGTGTGTGTATGTATTAAGTGGAACATTTCACGTTACTCCACATTCAAGCATTTTAATTATCTAATTGAAGTATAACAAACTTATTTTTGGAACTTATTTTTTTTCTGCTTTTCTAGATTCCTTGCTTTTGCTTTGCTTTGTCTCTATGTAAGATATTGTTGAGCTGTTTTAATGAGGCATTAAGCTTGCTAAAAGAAGCAAGGCAGCATTCATCAATATTTCAAAGATTAGTTAGTAATGCCTGCACTGTGGCTCATGAATATTAATTTACAGAATATGAGCCATTTTGTGCCGTAATATCATTCAATATGTATTCGTAAATCATAATCTTTGGACAGTGTAATAGCTTCCGTGGCTGCTGGGCTGATTTATTAGTGGGTACCAAAGATAAATCAGTGAAACTTTTTTCCTGCAGTGCTTAATGGGTAGCCCTGTCTTCTGTCTCTCCTGTTACGCGTTCTCTCAAAAAAGAAGAAGGAAAAAAGTTATTGCCCCTGGACCCCAAAGGAACAAGCTGATATCGGTTTGGTGAAAATGTCTTTGCTCCATGTAGGGTCAGTTTGGTTATTCAATTATTAACTTGTTAACTATATTGTTAGTTATTCAATACCGAGACTGCATATATAATGGCACTCTTAAGTATCTGACATAATTATTGGACACTGTGTGTGTTCCTTTTTGTTGTGATTTATTTATCTTATTATAGTATTTTTTATACCTTATGGAGATTTTGTGATTTAGAAGTTTAATTATTACCTGTATTTAACTTGAGCTACTTTGGAAAACTAGTGACATGGTAAATATTATTGCTTAGTCAAATCCTTCTGATTCACACCAAATATCAATGAGGAGAGCATAACAGAAAGAAAAACAATGACAGACAATAAAAAGTTGAGGGACTTTGCAAAGGGGTTGCCAACCATTACCATAGTAGTTATGTGTTTGAATACTCCTAATTATCAATTATTCTAGAAAGCTTTATTTTTTTGTAATTTCACACTGAAAAATATATTTAAAAAAAAAATTGGAGTACCATATTTTTAGTACTGTTCAATTTGAGGCTTACATGCCATTTAGTGACACACTGACATTCATATAGCTAAATGAATAGACTGATAAATCATTGCATGTCTGGTAGACTAGGAGATGTATCTTACTCTTCCTGTAGTTTGTCAGGGCTTACTTAAATGCTGATGGTGGCATCCTGTCCTCGAAATAAATCCTCCTCTTCCCAATGAGATTGTGCCCGTTACTGCAAAGAATTATGGGAATGCAGTTCTAGATGGTTAAACGGATAATCAGGATGGTTTCCCACAGTTGCACCTCTTCTCCAGATGCGACCAATCTTGGCCATGTCTCTCCTGCACTCTCACTTTTCCAATCTTTTGCTTTTTGTCCTCTATTTGAAGCAGATGAATACTTTTTATTAAACGTCTCGTCTGACTGCACTCTCTGACAGGGGTCTGACCTCAGCGAGTGATTTGATTTGAAGTCCTAATGAACTCTACCACTGAAAGCCTTGGTAAACGCATCTTTCAGCAGAGCAGAGCAGCTGGGCCAGGATGTGTAAAGGAAGGCCGAAAATTATTTTCTTGTCATATCTATATATGTAGTGAAAATAGTGTTTCCCACGTCTGAGGAGATCTAAAAATAAAGGATATTGTCTAAATAATAACATGACACTGAAATATCATGACAGTGCCCTTAAAATGACCAACCCAGTAACTCTACTAGGGAGACAATCTCATGTTTGTACATGAGTACATTTAAAGGAGAGACAATGCTCAGATAAATACACATGTAAATAAACAATGGACGGTCCTGAAATAAGGTAATTCTACAGACACTAAATGGTAGTAATGCATTCATAGTGCCATCTGTTGACCATTCTGTGAATTTTAGTGTGCATTTGGTCCAGCTTGCCTGTTTGGTTGCAAGTATCTTATTGATCCATGAAACTTGTCCAGCTCCTCCCTAAAGGATCCCAGTAAATGACAGAAATCACCTTGATGTTCCCAGCTCAGGAAGTGCCTCAGTCTCTCCTCTCAAGGCAGGTTTTCTGAGGTTTACTGCAGTGTGGTGCCCAGTAAAAGATGGCAGCATATTTCCCACCTTTACTTGTCACAAACACAGGGGACAATGCTGTGTCACAGATTCCCAACAAAACATTCAAGCCCATTTAAGACCGTTTTCCTCAGAAAGCTAATTTACGCATCACATAATAACAGCTTTAGTTTCTGTTGAAAAATGAAAGGACTTGTATATCAATGGACTACTGTGTTGCCATTGGTGATCACTTTATAAAATGTAATAGTGAAAGAAGAAAAAAGGTTAAATTGCACTGTACGATAATAGTAATTGTTATTTTTACTTTTATTTTTCAGGTTCAACAAAATTCAGAACACAAAGAACACAATGAAGCGGGACGGCATCACCTCGCTCCAGTACCGTGTTGTCCAGGTCACAAAATACCCTCTCTACACAAACGTCTCTGTGGAGATCGGCAAACCTCCCCCCCGGCCTCCGAGAGGATAGGGCAGCGCCTCACTCCCATCACACCTATACACGCACACACCCCAACACACACACAAGGCAACACTTTGGCAGGACCCTTCTCTCCCTCTCTGCCACAGGTCCAGTCAGAAAGGGAAGCCTTAACCAACGTCCACAGATCTCACTCCTCGGGGCCCCGTGGCCCCTGTGAGAAAGCACTGATGTGCTTCACAAGACCCCTCAAGGCCCCACTTTGATTTTCTTCTCCAGGTCTGGCTCTCTTTGTGACGCCTGTCTTCATAAACTAACCTCCTAAAAAAACCTAATAATAAAAAGCTTGTCATACAGTGAGTAAAGCCTGACTGCAGTGATCCTGGATTCAATGTATTTATTTATATTTTTTACAGAGCATATGCTGTATTCTGTTGTAGCCGTACAACATCAAAATGAATCATCAAAGGCATTGCAGACTCTTATCAACTTTTTGTTTTTATGAAAAGAAAAAAAGAAAAAAAAACAATGAGCAGCTAGATTGTCATATTTTGTCAGTGTAGTTTTGCACAATGTTAATATGTATGTGTATAAAAACAGCCTGGGCATAACACCAAGACCAGACTCTTATTTGTTTCTATTTGGAGCAAATTTTATTTACAAAAAATACAAACATACATGCATACACTCACACACAGACACACATATCACACAAATAAAAACACACATAAAATGAATGTGTACCTACAGATGCTTAACACAGATTTTTTTTTTCTGGTATCATTATTACTTTTATAGACAAAGGACAGGAGCTCAATATCTCTGAAAAGTGTTCAACAGAAGCCTTTGTGAATTGACTTCTTTTTCCATTGAATCTGGGATTCGGCCCAAGAAAACTGACAGGTTTTCAAATGAGGAGTTCAATCTGCCAGGAAGCGGAGCACTGATCCAAAGACTTAGTGAAGCTTACAGGGCTGGTGATGAGGAATATTAAAAGGCCGGAAGACTGGAAAAGCCCAATTGACCAGCATTGTAATTGCCACACACAGAAACACTGGCTGAATAGGCCTTTTTCATACACTGCTATGCTGCTGAAGCATGATTAGAAATGGCTCTCTTACAGGAGTCAAAAGACTGTTGCCCCCCTCGGCATTTGAGACTCAGAAGACTTTTGAGTGATGGACTGATTGTACTTAATAACACTCAATGGAATCACAACACACTGTATGACAATGGATCTCATTAGCCAGCTCTGGATGGATTTTATTACTTGCGGAGATACTTTTTTTATATTTTTCTTTGTTTCCATTTTATGACACTATTTTAACAAACAAAACTGCTTAAACGTCTTAAGTACGCCTTCTTTCTTTTAGACTTTATTTCTTTTCTTTTCTTTTTTGTACTGCCTAAACACCAAACTGATGCCTTTGGAATTTTTATGAGGGGCAAGATTGGGAATGCTGCATTCTGGGAGATTTTTTTATTAATGTTCCTGTGTGTAGTGAAGTGATGTGGAAACCTTTCTCTTTTGTACTATTAACGGTTTTCCTGGCTTGGCTCGAAACAGTTTAAGTAATGAAAAAAGCTTTTCTCTTCTTTGGTTTAGTTTTAAGAGCCTTTTAAAGAATGCTTGTTTTCCTTTTTTAATTTGTTCCACTCCACATTTTGCCTCTTTCCTCGTTCCCTTTCTTATCTCCATTTTATGTCATTACTCCTATCTATCAGCTCCATAAAGTAACTATTTGAGTACATTTATTTTTATCATTGAAACGATGCTGTTTTCATATCATAACAGATTCTTTATAACATTACATTCATAGTTCATTTATAGGAAATCCAAGGATTCTTTCACTGTATTTAAAAAAACTAAATGTAGTTGTGTATTATTATTTGTGTGTGAGACGTTAAAATCCCTTGGCCACAAGAAACATATTGATAAACATATCTATAGCCAGAAATATGGTTTTAATCATGAATCTAATGACTTTTGTGTGGTAAAGACTACTCAAAGTGGGTAACAAATCCTCAAATTCTAGGTGATTGAATTCCAGGTTACAATTTGTAAAGCACATATTAATTCCCTGTCAGAGCTAGTTTTAAAGACAGGATGGAAAGTAACTTATTAAGTTCCCAAAATCCCTGGAACATATTTGGTTTAAAAATATTGTCTCAGGCACCAGACAGCCCATACAATTTCTTACCAAAAAAAGGCTGGATCATATACTAAAATATAGATATAATTTAAGACTTTATTATTTGTCCTATAATATATTGAAGGAGGGTGGCCTGGAGGTCAGAGTGGACAAGAGATGAGTTTGTGTTTGTTCTCCTGTCCCTTCTTTATAGATTTAGACCTTGGAGTGAAGTCGCCCGTTGTTCACTGGAAGAAAGTGAGTGTGTAGGTTTGCCTGTCAACCGGTGTTTCTGCAAGAGCAAGGCTGTTTAATTCCCAGTGTCGGAGAACGGCGTCCGAGAAATCCAGCACAAATCCCTGCCAAGTTAAGGATATACCACTATAGGCGAGTAATCGACCATCTAGAAATTTCAGACCCTTGTACAGTAATTGCAGCCTGACAGTATTTCAGACATTCCTGGACATGTACTTTGGAAAGGGCACTAGACTCTCAACACCCTTTTCAGTACGAGGCCCCGTTTATAAAGCAAATCTCCTTCATGAAAATATGTAATGAGACTTTGCTGAAGGTTTGGTTTAGCGGAGGTGAATTCATGTGAGTATTTTCCAATGTATGAAACTGTTGAAGCAGCAGATCTGTGAAACATTAAGAGATATTGGATTGTAAAGGGATTTCAATATTGATCACATTTAATGGTTTATTTATGTTCTATCCTTAATGAAATTCACAGAACCCCCCCTGTGCCCAGGCTCATTTGCCCCAATGTCAGGGTCAGCTTGTTACTTAATCTGCAAGGCTTTTCATAATTACCTGAGAAACACAGCTGCTGTGTTATCTTTTTATGAATTAAAGGCTTGTTTATGTCCCCTGATTATGGAAATTAAATGTTTTAATAATCATCAGCATCATCATAGTGTTATTATTATTACTATAATTATTCTTATAATTATTCACACATTTAATATGTTTTCACAAGGAAAGAGCAACTTTATACACCAGTAGATGATTAATAGAGAATAGATTGCTTCTACTTAAATACTTCCAGTTTTATTATACATTTACTTTATCAAATCAATCACAAGCATTATATAAATAAATTAATGGATGAATAAAAGCAAAATTTAGAAACAAATATGAAATATAACTGAACAGGTTTGGGTCTATGATTAAAATAAAAACAAATATTTATTAAGTTGATGCTTTGTTTATGAGCGTGCACAATTTTTATATTATGTATATTTTTTATCCCTGCAAGTAAATAGTCTGATTTCAGTGATATAAGGTTTAAGCTGCTTAGCAGTGGAAAAGCCAATATTTAAGTATCCAGTATTTAGTTAACTGTTTCAGTATCACTAATACTGATAACGCTGTCCATATTTCTGTCTATCTACTGTATACTAAAACATGGTATCCCTGCTTTAATATAAATTAATATAAATTCAAAAAAATGGTGTTGGTGTTTTATGGCCTTCATTGCTGTGGAATTCGAATGAATAAACCTGAATCTTTACGGGCTATTGCAGTTTTCCAAAATAACACTTTGAACTCTGTCTCTATTGTTGTGATATTGATTGGCATGATACTTCTGTAATATTAATCAGAGTAAACCTCTGATTGTTAATCCATACTGTTATTATAAAGTCATTCAAACCCGCCGTGTTTTCGATTACATTACGTTTGAGAAAAATGACTGTCGCTTTTGAGAGCTCTGGGTTTTTTCCCATTCCTCCCTCAACATGCTCTGAAATACTCAATTTGTCCACTAGCAGGTGATTTGACGTGCCAGGACTGTGCCGGCTCTTGCCAAATAAGACTGTTAACTCCCGTCTTTCACTCGTATCAGAGTACCATTGCCACAGGTGTCTCTCAGCAAATGCAATCTGAAAACTGTCGCAAGGCTGTTAGTCAGAGGAGATGAATTAAGGAGTGGAGCTCGAATCCGCAGAGCGACAGGGAGGCGGTGGGGTGCTTCCCTTGGTCAGAGTCTGGCTGTGATCTCTGTAGCACCGCAGATTGAGCAGCATGGTGCAGTACTTTGTCATTTTAAATGGGTCATTTTGTAACGTCATTGTTGGAAAGTGTTGCATACTTGTTGCACCTCCTCAGTGCTAATATAAAGGCCCTTGAACAGATTAAAGTTAGGTGTTTTTTTTTTTTGCAGAGATGACTGTGGGCACAATGTAGACATTAGTTTCTTGATTTGATTGGTTGAAATGTCACAATGCTCAACATGTTGTCTTCTGTGGGAGTCCTTAGTGATAGTGTATTCAAGGACACAGCCGGGAAAGCGTGCTATACCCTGCCTTTTTATATGGCACATTTCTGAATCTAATTGACTTAATGCACAAAATGCTGATTAAAATATTTTCTTTCTTTTTTTAAGTGCTAATCTTAGGGAAAAGTCCCGTCTTTATTGCAATAGCTGACTGTGGCATGGCCATTTCCCGTGAAGTCCTTGGGTTTATCTTCAAGGATGAGATGCTCCAGCATTTGTAAGATGTTCACAGCAGAGCCGTTCTGATTCAAACACAGCGATGCCATTCGTACCACTTGGGGGATAGGTTTTAGTTTTTGGTGTTTTGTTATATTGTTTGTTTCCTTGCCAAGATTTGCCAAATGTGTAGCGGTAACATGTAAAAACAATGTCTGGCTAGTTTGTGCAGTTAAACCTGGATTGTGTCGATCCTGTATTACAAATTATTTATATCAAACTAATCTCAACCCCAAAAATGCCCGTCAACTGCACATTCTTATACCTGTATTAGAGCGGAGAGAAAATCTGATTTTGGAAACCACGTTTAATTACTGTAACATTTAATTCACTTTTTATTTCTTTATACACACTATCAGAGGGTGTCTCATGGTTAATAAATCATACATTTCTGGTACTCTTCCAATGAAAGACTGTTTTGACACATGTACAACCATTTTCTTTCCAGACGTCCCTTTATTTTACCTCATATTGAGTTTTGTTTGGTGCCCGTAGGATAACTAACTGGAAAATATGGACTGCATACTTATTTTGCCATTATTTGAAGTATGAATGAAAAGTAATTTACCAGTACATGTCTCTGCAGTTTTTCCCCGCCAACTGTATCTGATGTACCATTGATTTTAATTATATCCTATGAAAGCAAACAAAATGGATGCTAACCACGTAGTAAATGTGTTGCTTCTTATCATTTTAGAAATTTTTCTGTTACTGAGACCCAGTTCTGCATCTACTGCTTTCTGAAGCATTTCACCCCACCTCCCTTTTCATCCATTAATTTGTTGTTGTTATTAATAATAATAATTAATTAATAATAATTTCAAAGCTCTATCAGTAGAATATTTGTCCATTTCCTCCTGAGTAAAACAAACAAACAAAAAAATTGAGGACAATTTTCTTTTCAAATGCACATATACGGATTGCCTTGGGCTTAAGGGTCTGGGAGCATTTTAAAGAATTTACTGTATCTATCTAGGTTTTGTACATTGAATGTTGAAAATGTAAAATCTTATATAGAATGCATAATGTCATATCAAACCTACTTTTTGTATACAATCAATAAATAAGAGACAAAATATATATTGTTTATTTATTCGTTGACTTAAAAGTTATTACAAAATCAGTTATTGAATGTTTGAAGGGTATGATCTACAGAGAAATGAAGATCAAGAGATCAAAATTGTAAATTGCAAAACTCTCCTGCAATATGGTTTTCTTTCCATCTTTCCAGGTATTCTTGTACAAAAGTAAGTCATTTGTTTATCAACCACTGTAACTGATCTTGATCATA
Source organism: Amia ocellicauda (assembly GCF_036373705.1). NCBI lineage: Eukaryota > Metazoa > Chordata > Actinopteri > Amiiformes > Amiidae > Amia > Amia ocellicauda. The sequence continues at coordinate 17,198,879 of NC_089868.1, read as the reverse complement.
AGTTTATCATACATATAATATGGCTATTTTAAGAAAATGACACCTTTATATATTTCTTAAGTAAGCCTGAAATAATTTACATAACAGGCAAAACTACAGGAAACACTTTAAACTGAATTTCATCCAAACCAAATAAACAGCAAGAAAAGAAGCTATATCCGTCTATTTTACCCACTTTTCCCTCTCACGATTATAACAGAGCTGAAAATACAGGAAAAACACCCTTTTTTATAATTGATGGTTATCATTGTGATGAGCCTATTTTTTAGTGTCCAAAACGATCAGATTAGTGCTTAACTACAAAATGAAAAGTAAAGTGACCAGAGTGTTACAGATAAGTGATCATCTGAAAGTTAAACATTGAATGGCGAGTCGTGTGGAGACAGTACCATTAAAACACAGTACAGTACAAGATACTTGATCTCATTGTTAATGAAGAATATAGACTGTACACCTGGGGTCAATTCTAAATATGAAATCACACAAAGGATACAGATTAACAAATTACCTTTACCTCACAGTTCTGTCTCGATCGTTGAGGATATGAGGGAACGGGCATTTTAATTTGACACTAATTTTATTCCCCCGTTAGGCTATTCCTCCCAGATGATGGATAAAGTGAACCTTTTCTGTCCCATTCAAAAAGTATCCGTGTAGCAACTAGTAGCTTATTTTAATTCTTGTTTAATTTAACTAACATTTACAGGTTAAAAATGTAAAAGATCCAATATAAAATTCTGCTTCCATTTCTAAATGCAGGTTGATCTACAGTACATATTTTTGTATGTAGCTTTCAAATAAGTGAATAATTATATTTTAACTAAATCTCTAATGTATTAGACTATATTGCAATAACATATTATGAACAGATCTGTTAAGAGAGATGTATGAAAGATTGGATTATAACAGCCAATTGTCTGTGGAGCAGCCCATGCCAGCATGGAGCCGTTTACAGTATTTTACTTTAAATAAACCAATATTAATGTTCTACATTACAAATATCTAATGGTTTTGACAGCTTTCTTTGCTTTTAATCAACATTTACAGTAATAATGATGACAATGACTGACAGTGAGGAGCAGCTCATATAAATTGATATTATACCTAATTCTGCAAAAGACATTCCCAAACTGGGTAATAAATGATCCGTTGTGGCAGAACATTGTGTTAGCATCATTGTTCGGCATGCAGACTATTTCTACACAAAATGAATGCCCAGAGATTGGGTATTGTGAGTTTTTCTATCTTTGGGGAGAGTCTGTGATTTACTCTTACTCTTATAAACTTTTATTCCCTATTATTTCATGCATATATTCACTGTTTCAGAAAGATGACGGATGACTTCTGTCATTAATGTTGATGCTTTGTTCCCTCGAATGTGATTATGCGCTGGGGATGGGTGCAACAAAAGCAAACACATTGTACCTCATAGATTTTGTTTTTCTTTAAAGAGAAAAAAAAAAGGTAAGAAAAGGCCATTTATCTTTATCTCTGAAGATAGCAGATGTTGTCAGCAGGATGAAAAATGGTACCACTGACAGCGCATGTATAATACCATATGTTAGTTTTAGGTGATGGAAATAACAGAATTTATGTCAATGATTGAGAAATAAATGAAGCCTGGTGTTTCTTTAACCCGCAACTGAATTCTCACAACAAACAGAGCTAATTCATACAGGTTTGATACCATTAGTGTGACAGCGATTACCGATGCATCTTTTTGCTCGAACGTTATCGCTTAAAAAAAGAAGAACCCTCTGAAGTCCCAGTTATACTCTCACGCTTCAGCAGGTTTCCCACTGCCGCCTCAGTTGTGCCCGTCGAGGGTGCAGTTGCGCACCTGCATACACTTGGCCACACGGTTGCCCTCCCAGTAGCCAGCTTCCTGCCCGTCATGGCAGCGACACTTGGTGCACGAGTCGATCCACACAACCTCGCCTCCTGGGATCACGCGTGTCTGGGAAGCGTCGGCGTAGCAATTTGGTCCTGGTATTTGGGAAAAAAGGAAAGAAACATGAAGCTCAAGAAATCTGTGGCCGACTCCGTCACAAGTACAGCCTTTCAGTGACTGTACCTTTATCGATCATTATATTATATTTTACATTAAACACAAGCTCTTGTAACTTTCCAAGCACGTGTTCCTCCCTTACCTTCCCTGCACTCAGGACAGCACTTTCCCTTCTGATAGACGGGGTTGACGCAGGCCGGGGGGGCGCAGTCGGCCACCAAGCAGCGGGCGATTCCGTCTGAGTCGCACGTGCACTGTTCACACTCGGAGGGCTGCAAGAGGGCACAGAGGACAAGCTGTCAGAAGAGCCGCTGTTACTGTCACTGCTGCAGTTAGAGAAGGATCCTACAGCAAGAGCTAATAGGGTACTCGACTCATCCCTCGCTGCAGTGCAGTGCCCTCTGGGGTGGCATATGACAGCCACTTTGCTCCAGCACCTCAACTACACTGCAGATATGGTAGACAAGTGAAAAAAAGCTTAGTCAATTATGCTACAGGCTGGAATTCAGGTCGGGCAGATTGTGAAATCCTGTACTGAACAGCCGGTCACTGTTCTGGGCATGTGTTTCCAGAGGGAAGAGCGCCCCCTCCTGGTCCACCAGCACCACTTAAAGCAGCTACTTCATATTTTCTTATGCCCCATTTCCAGTGGCCTGTCCACGTGCACCTCGGCCTGTCCGTTAGAGTCCAGGCGTTTCCACTGTGGCTCAGGTGCACCTCTGCCTGTGCTCAAACTAGTTTCAGGGGGTACAGGTATCGCACGAGTTGAGTCCTAAACTGATCTAGGTGGAAGTACTGAAGTAGCAGACGCAACGTCACTGCATTGTAAAATTGTAACTACAATAATGGCGGCCACTATTGATCCAAGAGATGCAATAGATTTATTTTTGTCCAATAATTAATGTTTGTTTACCTTGGGAAGATGATACATTAGAGCGCTTATTAATGTCTGGTAAGAAAGCGCCTAAGAAAGCAAATCCAAGAATGTGATTTGACCATGAATGTGATGTCTCATGTTCACTTCCTGTACCTAACAAAAATGCCAACGCAGGCAGCCATGTTTAGGTGCACCTAAGCGTGGACAGTGGAAACGGGGTATAAGATCTCTCACATCCTGTGTGATATAGTATACTTATTAACTGAAGCTGTGTTGGATTAAACCCAACCTTCAATGCAATATAGATTTATTTCAGGTCTGTAGGTAGGTAGAACCTTTCTTTTAGGTCTGCACACTCTTTCGGTATATATAATGCACTTTGTAGCTCAGAGATCAAGAAACATTTCTAAAAGCAATAATACCCATTTGCTAATGTATACATACATTTATCCATCAAAATTAATACATTTCCTGATAACTGAATTTGATTTTGGTCTGCTTATCATGACCACACAGAGACTTCACTATTAGAACATAAGAAAGTTTACAAATGAGAGGAGGCCATTTGCCCCATCATGCTTGTTTGGTGTCCATTAATAAGTGATCCAAGGATACTATCCAGTCTTTGCATTGTACAGTCTGAACATCACTGCCCTTGTTCTCAATTCTACACATTTGACAATATTCCCTAACATCCTGTTTGCCTTTTTTATTGCTTCCCCACACTGTTTGTATGGAGAAAGTGAGGAGTCCACATAGACTCCTAGGTCTTTCTCATGCGTTACATCTAGTTCTATTCCTCCCATAGTGTACTTATAGTGGACATTTTTGTTACCTGCATGTAATACCTTGTCCACATTGAATTTCATCTGCCAGGTGTTGACCCACACCTGAATATTATCTAAGTCCCTTTGAATAGCCTGTGCTGTAGAGATTGTATCTGCCGATCTGTATCTGTATCACCTATTTTAGTTTCATCTGCAAATTTGACAAGTTTGCTAACTATCACAGAGTCCAGATCATTAATATAGATTAGAAAAAGCACAGGCCCTAGTACTGATCCCTGTGGAACTCCACTAACAACCTCACTCCAGTTAGAAGCGACTCCACTAATCGACACTCTCTGTTTCCTATACATCAACCAGTTCATAATCCATCTACTTACATTACCCTGAATGCCTACAGTTTCCAATTTGAGGATCAGTCTTTGGTGTGGAACCTTATCAAAAGCTTTCTGAAAATCTAAGTATATCATATCATATGCTTTCACGTGATCCACAGCTGCAGTTGCATTTTCAAATTCTAATAGATTAGTAAGACACGATCTGCCACGATCTTACAACGTCATAGTCACCCGCCAGCACTGTGGCTTCTAGGTCTAACATTTTGTTCCTTATACTCCTGGCATTGAGGTACAAACACTTTCCTACTAGTAGTTTCCCTTGGTTTTGTTTCCTTAGTAGAACATCTCCCATTGTCAGTGCTCCCTGCCCCCCTGGTCCCTAGTTTAAAAGATTCTCAATTTCTCTGCAAATACGCTTTCCCAATGCATTAGCCCCCTTCTGTTTAGATGTAGACTGTCCAGTTTGTGCAGGTCCCATCTATCCCAGAAGAAAGATCAATGCTCCATAAACCTAAACCCCTATTCTCTACACCAAGATTTCAACCACGTATTATACTTTCTAATCTCAGCCGGTCTCCCTGGCCCATTGTGCTCTGGTGCTCAACTGCCCTCCCATCACCCTCGGAGCTGTCACTGTCCAACTCGGTGTCCAGCAGTTGGAACCTGTTGGGCATTTCTAGCTCTTGGGATGTTTCTAAGGCTTGTGTGGGCCTTTTCTGCGGTTACGACCTACTGTAACCCAGCAGTTCTCTACGCTGTCCAGCTCTGAGGTCTCAACTCTCCTAGGTTTTGTTGTGCACACCATCTCTCTCATGGACTGATTGACTAATACTTCTATATCACTAATACAGCGCAGATCAACAAGTTGAGCCTCAAGATCACGGACCTCAATCTCTAGGATTTCAACATGCTGACAACGCTCACAAATGAAATCTTCTAGGATGTGTTCATCCAGGAAGGCAATCATTCTGCAAACCTGACACTGTAGTGGCCACGTGAGCTTCTAAATGTTAGTTTTTTTAGTCTCTTGGTTCATGTTCCCTAGTCAACTGCTTAAACTTTGTCTCAGAGAAACAGCGCAGCTCTTTCTCAACGGCTGCTTTAAGTAGCTTTTGTCTACCTGCCTCCAATTGACACCTAACTGGCTCCATCTGGCTCCACCTGGAACAGAATTCCTGCTAGTTCTTGACTAAATCACCTTTCTACTACCTGTTTACTTTCACCAACTCAGCAGCTGAACTGAATTGACTTCAAGTAAGGCAAACTGCAGATTAACTTCAATTAAGACAGTTAAAATGAGGATGCGAAGACTGGTCTGAAACTAGGAAAACAACAAGATGGCTGCCTCTCACCTGTACTCTCCAGTGTCTGTCTGTGGCATCTTGTAAATACTATTAAGCGTATAGACTCACCTTTGGCAGGTAATGAATAAAAATAAGCCACCTGTTCCCCAGTGCCATCAGTACAGTTCTCTCTTTGAGTTTCTATAACAGTGAGAAACCACTTCCCAGGGCACAGTGATGTGAGACAGAAACCAGGACTGTTAACTGCAGCTCTAATTGAAACTGAGAAACTGAAATCTGATTGTGGCTCTCAGCGTGAGTGCAATATTGCTTGAGGGTTTAATTAAAGGGGACTAAATGGATTTCTTTTTCTTTTTTCCTTAACTTGTACTGCATGAAAATGGATACCTGTGGTTGCTTTACAAGATCTGGTGTATTTTGTTTTTTGGTTAATGTTCATGTTGCTTGGTAATGCTTTATTCCCCAAAATAGATTTTCCATAATATATTTTTTAACACAGTCTGCCTCGCCTTAGGGTTTTCCCACACCCTTGGGGTGCAGTGAGGGCTTGCTTATAGTTTAGATTTGGTTACTTTCAAAAAGGCAAAATTCCTACTTCCTCTATAAATGTCTAATCTAATTTTTTCTCCAAACACCTTTCTAAGGCTAACCCCAGTGTAATTCCTAAACCCCAAAAACAATCTCCACCCTTAACTGATGCCTCCAATTCTACTGTTAAACCCAACTGCCTACTACTATGTAGCAGGTGAGAGGTTCAAAAGAAAGGTGGATTAGGCAGCAGAACATCAGAGGCATAGTTTAACATGCAAAGACTTGGTATGAATTTAATTTGATTGAACACAAACAACCAGACAAACTAAAGAGGCTGCCAACAAAAGTATAAACAATTAACTATATTTTCTATCGCACTAAGTTCTGACAATCAGGCACATTAACACCATCTCCGCGCGTGGTAATCTATGGATACCGAGGTTTGATTAAATGGACTGTAAAGAATACCATCAATTTATGCCCCATAGTCCTCTTCCCTGCTGAATATATCGGAGGCCTGTAATTATCCCTACAGGGGCTTCCCATTAAAAATAATAACTGAATCCAATTGCAGGCAGCTATAACCAATAAAGCACATGTCTGTAATAGTTCCCCAGAATTGTGCCTGTAGAGCAGTTTTGTGTACTGTATTTACTCAAGAACTAATTTAAGAAGACACGAAGGAATGTTATACAACACTGCAGAATTTAATTTGCTTTGTAGTGCGTATTATGTCAGTACAACAGCCACATTAAGATTTTGATGTGTCGTGAAGAGGAGTTATTTTTGTGTCGGAGTTCTGTGCTTAGAGTTGTTCAGCCATTTCTGGTGATTACAATAATCCCACTAGTAATTTAACGGCAGGAGAACATGGTACAGTACAAGCAATACAGAACCTAATCGTTTTTGTTTAACAGCATCATGATTGCACAGTCAGTGGACTCAGTGGTACATTCTTCACATAATAAAGCACAGATGTGAGGGGAGATCCCATACTTTGAGGTCAATTGAATTGATCGAAATGGCTTTAGATCACAATACAATAAGGGTACATTTAACTAAAGCATGGCCTTTGTGTATTTAAGTTAAGTACCCTGATATTCTTAATCTATTGAATGCTTGATTTTTTATTTATTTAGTATATAGCACCCTTCACTGGGTACAAATTGAAAAGAAACAAAAAGAAACAAATGAACCATTAGGCACAGAGGAGAGAGAAACAAAAACCCCTACAGGGTGGCAGATTGCTATAGGAGAAAATAAATCTCTGGGGCTCCACGGCTTAAGGCCTAGGCCTAATGGTTGCTTCCACTCCAGGCAGTATATTGTATCTCCATCTCTTTACAACAAGTTTAAAAAATACATGAAATACACAGCTATTTAGTAGAAGTTCAACATTTGAATTTAAATTGAATATTAGGTTATTTAATTTATTTCAGGCAGTAGATAGAAGTGTATAGTTTACTCTGCTTTCCAGCTAAATTAAATGTATTTGTGAAAACACTGCAACTTCAGGATTTCACCAGCAGATGGCACACTGAACACATTTATTCAAATCACTTGTAATTCATTCATCCATTACCAGGTTATTCAGGCAGCTGTACGTTTGATAGGAATGGTTGAAATCCATTCAAGTTTCTGAAGTTGAACTGCATTTTCGTGAAACTGGGTGAGTATAATACCCATCAAAGAACAGGGTGACAGACATCCTGGGAACTGAACTTTATTGCCCCTTTTCTTAATACCCAACATTGAGACAATTATCACCTAAATCCCAAACTGCAGAAACAACACTAATAGAGTTCACTTCCTTCTGGGTGCAGGTGCAGGTGCAGGTGCAGGTGCTGCAACGCAAGAGCAAACCGCACAGATCCTGCAGAGCAGCCGCGCCACAGTGCCAACCCCAGACCTGGCAAAACAAGACCTTACTACAGTTGCACGACTGTTTTTGCAACCTCTCTGGCCAAACACTTGCTTCACACTGTTCATGTGCAACTATTTGCAAAATCAGTTCCACGTGTCATTTGTCTCTGAACTGAAGAGATGCAATGAAGAGAAACGAGTGGAGGAATCCGAGCTGGATGCTTACTTACACACTTACACACCGCTTGTTCTTGTTTAAATTAGATATCATCTTTGGGGGAATGTGATGCAAAGGTAAGGTAAAAGTGAGAAAATGGTTCAACAATGAGGTTGATCATATTCATTTAACTGGGCAGATCCATTGAAACAGGTCTATAACTGGATGGATGAAGTAGCCGATCAATCAGTTCCCTCTGTCTGCACTTTGGGTATAAGTTGCAATGAACTGAAACTGTGGGATTGAAGTACCATCCATCCCGGTGCATGACTATGAAGGCGTCGTTTACCTGGAAGTTGTGCCCCAGCTCGTACACGTCGCCCCGGTACTCGCAGCCGATCTTCTCGCAGCGCGGGCAGCAGTCGGACGGGTAGTGGCTGACGTGGATGCAGGCGGCGGGCAGGGCGCTGCACTGGCTGCGGGCGCAGGCCGGCCCCTCGGCGGTGCACTCGCACTGGGTACAGTGGTCCGAGTCCGGGAAGTACCACTCGCCCACGTAATAGACGCTGCCGTTGGCCTCGCAGGTGTCCACTTGTCCGGCCACCGAGAAGGCGAGTCCGCCCTGTGCGAGCCAGGCAAGCGCCAGCAAGAGCGGCGCACCGGGGCAGCGCATCCTCTCCGTCACCAAAAACAAACCGGTTTGAAATGCAAGGCAAAGTGCAGTAGGTAAATGTCTGCAGTGAAACTTTTTAAAACGGTGCTGGTTCCTCCGGTGTCTGTCATCCGAATCGGAACAGGCGCGGCGTCACACTCCGCTTTCTGCACATTGTCACGACACGCATCTTTATTTCACGCCGCAGTCTTTGCATGCATTGATAGCTTCCTCTTACTGAATAAAACGTGAATCAGGATGTCAGTGAAAGGACACTTGTGCGCTTGTTTGAACAGTTGCCCTTTACTGAGCGGGCTATCGGGGGCAGCCCGCAGATGCGCTGTGCAGTTTGCGCAGCCGCAGAGGTGCGTGGGGGGCTGCAGGGGGCAGATTGCGCACGCAGGAGCGCCGGGGCAGTTTTGATTTGAGTGAGGTGTGTGCTTGCTTTGCTCTGGCCGATGATCGGTACTCACATCATCCCTACAAACCCATGCAATGTCGTTAACTGTTTGCGAATAACTACTATCAGTAGAGACAGAGTAAGTAGTTGAAGTGACGTCAACTCCTTTTCCACAAGTCCAAAACCGAGTGCATTAAGGCCTATATTTGGCAGGCTGTGTATCCTAATGACGCAAATGTGCCTTACAATTTAGCATAGCGCTGGGCATCACCTGCCTGCAATAGGAGTTTTCCATGGGGGTATTGTTAATGTGCCAGTTATGCTGCACGCCCAAGCTCTTCCTCAGCAGTATTTCTCTTCATTTAACAGTGATGAGCTACAGTTGACATACAAGGCTTAGAATTGGACAAATGCATGAAAACCAAAACGAACGGGCCATTCATGAAGAAAATGAAGTGAGAATGTGGGCAACGCCATTGGGAGCTATATCTGCCATCCTAGCATAGCGCAGCATCTACGAAACTTGACAGATTTAGTTCACAGGGACAGTATCTGTTAATAATTTACTGTTTCTACGCAATAGTTAGACTTGGCATGCTTCTTATATGTGGAAACGAATTAGTCCGCACAGTGTTATTTTGCAGAGTATTAGTCTGCGTGTGAGAACATGCGGTGCTTTTCTCTGATGAGTATGCGTGTGAGTACATTATTTAAATGTATAATTAATAATAAGGGGAGTTCTCACTTCACTACATACTATCTAGCAACATCTCTCTGTCCGCGTCTGCTAGGTGATTGCAATATCATATACATGCCACGCAAGTGATGGGCAGCTGTATATTAAGTGAACTTGGAGAAATGCAGGTTGATTGTATTGATCTTTGTAGTTATTGTGATTGCGGCAACTGTGTGCGCCACCCGCTGCTCTGCTCCACCAAAGCCGTTCACCTCCCCGGTCTGCCCAGCATGGTGGTGGATCATTTCCAAAGCTTTTGCCCGTTTGTATTGCGCTGCACTTTCACTATTGCACTGAAATAGTGGGACTAACTGACAGCCCTGTGCATCAGATACGTTGTGTGTGTGTGTAATTGCTTTGCGATTGAGGGAGACATAGATCGACTGGATTGCATATCAGTAATATGTTCAGGCAACATCTCAATGCTGTTATATAATACCTGTATATTGTTTGCTTCCAGTGTATTCACGTGTTTTTAAACTGCACTCGGGGCAGTTGGAGTTCTCGCGTTATTTCCTCTTGGAGACGCGTCTGTTTGCACTGGAAACAGGAAACAAATGTTGCAAGGACCAGAGAGTAAGTGACCGTTGCGTTTATTATTAAATCCCCACAGATTATGTGGTTCAGACAGTTGTTTTATACTAATAACCATGTAGCTAATTCGTTCTGCATAAATCCTTTAAACGTGAAATATGTGCTTTATAAAAGAAATGTGCGTAAATACAATGCAATTGAATAGCATACAAGCTAAATTATGTTTTTATGTTCTGTTTTTCTGTCTTTTTAGCTTTGCTTGAGTACACAGTGGTTACACTCAACAGATGAGGAAGGTTCATGGCTGCTCTACCTGATGATGGAGATTGCACCTTCATGGAGAGCTATGAACCTCTTCAGTCTTTGTGGAAGTTAGTGGAGGAACATGTGCCTGAATCCGAGCTTCCAGTAGTCAGGAGTGTCCTGGGAGATGCCATGGTTGACCTCAGCTTAGAGATGCACTCAGAGGTAGGCGGGGAGGCGAGAGGATGGCCATTTATTCATGACAATGTTTCACATCATACTTTTGGAACATAGAAGGACTTCCACATCGCAAATGTAAAGCGGACCTTGTTACTTTTCTCATTTTAATCTGCAGTGTCACAACATAATGTCCTCCTGGTGCAAAGATCTTGAAACATCGCCCCATAATAAAATGAAGCAGAAGGCAGTCACAAATGTGTTTTGTCTATATAAAAGTGATTTACAGATGGTTATTAGATGGGCAGCAACAGTAAGCCGATAAGGAAAGGGGTTTGACTCCAACAGTTACATTTTCTTTTGAAACTAAATGTTGATTTGCACAGTTTTGTTATGTTCAGTTGTAAACTTTTTCCCCCGACACATATGTCAAGTCTCAGATCTAATGTTATACAATCTAAGGACTAGGTCGTAATCAAAACTTTGACCCACCCATGAATCGCAAATTGCCAAGTTTTGATTTATAAATAGTATAAAGTAACATCTAACAATAAATTAGACTGCAATATAGTATAGTTTTCCACTTTGCGATTTACAGGTAGGTCAACGTTTTGATTTGGTCTAGCCCTAAGTAAAACACTGATCATTTTAATATCCTCCTTAGGGACATACTGTATTAAAAATGTTTTTAAAAAGAAAATGCATTAAAATGCAAAGGCCCTCCTTTCCAAGCATTAAAGAAGTGTATAGCCTGGCACTGAGCCACTAACTGAGAGTGCTTAGCCCACAGAAGCTGTTTACTTTGGACAGAAATGACTGGACATCACTCGAAAGAACCACAGCAGGGTGGAAAACATTCCCTCGCCCAAATCAGGAAGCAGTGGTTTTTGTCAAATAAAGTAACATTGTGCTTTGCAAATGGGCAAACGTCTTACATCATTTTCGGGATTTATAGTAATCCAAATTTAGCACTAAACTGGTTTAGACATCTGTCTTCCGTAGTGTAATCTGCTTCCTATCAATATTATGACTGAGTGTCTGAGGTTTTGGAAAGGCAATCCAGACTTTCACCTTGTTTTCATGTGAATATCAGATCCATTACAGAGCTGAGTGTAATAAAAGTGTACTGTGTAGTCCCTGCATGGTCACTGCAGTGGAGGGGAAATGCAAGTTACAATAATGAACAAAAAACACGAAACTACACATAAAATACCATACCTCCCACTGTTTTTGCTGGACTTATCTATCTTTGTGTCTATTCTTTATCATACAACTATTATTATTATTTTTTTGTTCGTTAATGATTCAGTTCTCTGTTTTTTACTCTAGGGGTGAAATAAGTCTAAATAAAGCTATTATCCCCTAGCGCTTACTTAAAAGCAGAATTTCACTGACCTTACAAGAAAGAAGGGTCAAACAATACCCCCAGCATACCCCACATAAAAACCCTGCTGATTTCTGAACAGACTAAATTTGAGAAAAGCCACCTTAGCTCAATAATGACTCGTATTCCCCAGTGAAAGATTTATTTTTATTTGATACTTACAAAACCTTAGCAGCAGTGTGATTTATTTTGGTACCATGTATACTACCTTACATTGTTTTAGTTTTTTTTCCCCACTGACAACTGTTGTTTTTTTAACCGTGCATAAAAGAGAGGTTTTCATTTGTTTTTGAGTATTCAGTATCCTTTTAGATGCAAATGTGATCAGTCTCTATGGGAACACACTAGGACGGATGCAGACTGTTTCCAAAGCCAGTGAGGTGGGTGTTTGTGTTGTGGATAGTCTAGTAATCAACATGTGGCCTCTGCCCCTGAAATTAGCTTAACGGGTCAGGGAGCAGTTATGGGGTGAAGAAACCTGATCTTTACTTGCTACGGTTATTTTGACCATTAAACCTGCTTTTCAGGTTTTCTAAACCCCTTTCTTATTTGAGTGTTGTTATAGAAACCTATCCTAGTTCTGGGAATTCCCTGTGCTGAATAATATGAACATTTACTTCAAACAGCAAGCCATATGATGGAGATTTGTTGAAATAATGCTCTTATGCTCGTATATACCTTCTATGTAAAATTGTCTGTAGTTCAAAAAGTATTCCTCTCTCTCACTGTAAACTTTCTGTGAAATAATTAACCAGGTACATTTAGATAAATTGTAACTCTCTCTTTTTATGTATTTAATATTATTCTAGAATATTGTGATTCCAGCTATTTTGATTTATGATATTTTATATTTATGGATACACTGCACGTCACGTCACGTCATCAGATTTTAAGCATCCCTGGTGAATGTTTGTTATATTGATTTGATATTCTACTATAATATGTTGATTTAATTGACTTCTGAGGTGGGGAAGGTATAACTTCCTGTCTGAACTTGAAACTCTGTACAGTATAACATACAGAGCCCTAGTCACTTTGCTCAAATAGGTCAAGAGTTTTAATTTCATTTGTACTTGTATATTGGTTTCTCATTGCTCTAATGAATGGCTTCCATTTGTGCCAAACCAGCACAATCAGAGCATACAGTAGTCGTACACTGCCTGCTTCTTCAAGGTCATGAGCTGCATTAATCAAGCATTTAACTGAAAATATTTAACTCTTTTTAAGTTTAACACTGGATATGAGGCCATTGCTGCCTTCTTTTTGTTGGATTTCAGCCAAATGTAATTGCTCGTTGGTAATCAGATACTTCGGACTTGATGAAGTTTAGTTTTTATGTATCATTCAGATTTTCTGTTTAATTTTCTTAAAGCCACGCTGATCTAGATGCAACTGACTGCTATTATTAGTATTTTACAGATCTGTTCTCCTTTGAAAGGAAAACTCTCCTTTTTTATTTTTCCTTTTCATGTCTTCTTTAAAAATCAGCCATACTGAGGATCGCTTGATAGATCCAAAAGCACATTATTAATAACATATGAAAAGCGAATCTCTTCAACTCTTTATAAATGTGGCCTATCTCTTATTGAGATTTATTAAAAAAAAAAAAAAACATATGCATTACATTCTTATATTCTCTGAAGACACGTTAGTTTGGCTCTAACTTTGACAGACATTGGTGGGAGTGAGATGAATGTATATCTCTTTATTTATGTATTCCTAATAAAATTAAGGAATGTTGGAGACATTACTAAAACATATTTGTTACATAAGAAATAACCACATGTGTTCACAAATAACTGCCTAAAGAGGTTAACTGTGTGAAAAGAACATTTGGCAAATGTTGAGCGGAGTCCTCAGAAGGTAAGTGTCGGAGTGTTATGTGAATGCACCACAGGCTCGAAATATACAAAGAATTGGTTTAATGTTCCCTCAGGATAGCTGGGACTTTGATGTCTATCTCAGGGCCTCTATCTGAGTTTAAATTAATCTCAGCTGTTCAGGTGCAGACAGCAGTAATGGACTGCAGGTCTGCAGGCGGAATGAGACTGCTGGGTCTGTGGTCTAGGAGTTGTCACGACTATATGGACTGCTCTTTTTTTTTTTTTTTTTATAAAAGAGTTGGTGGCTCCAACAAAATGATTTTGCAGGACAGTATTAAACTATATATTCCCTGCTGGTAATAACAACAAAGACACAATGGCAAGATATCTCTACGTGTTCTAATATATTTGCTAATATTCTTGTGATCTATGGCCAGCATGTAGGCAGACCACTACTAAATGGAGTTTGTAACATCTTCATGTGAAAAAAGAGTTGGAAAATTGTGGGGGAACAGTGCTATGTTGTAGTTGATAGTATAATTCTCTAACTGACTGATTAAAAATACGTTTTAGTACACTTAGATGTTATTTGTTATTCACAACACTTAATAGTTTCCACCATCAAGTTTATCATGGTTATATCATGCACAAAAATGTTGAATCTCTTAATAAGAATTCCTTTTGAGAACCTAGGAATGTGTATTAAAACCTATGAATAATACAACTCAAATAAGAAGTATACACACAATTAATATCCTGCTGTCTTTGTGCACAATTATCTGTTGTGTGTCCTCTATCAATTCACATTCTGATCTCTGCTCAAATAGGTGGAAATGTGGTTGCAAATCTGGCAAGACTTAAAATCTAACCATGAAAGAGTGTCCAAGGCCTCAGCATCCCGGACTGTCCTCGCTGACCCCCCTGCCATCAAAGAGATGCTGAAGCAGGAGATACATCTACTCCTGCTGAATGTTCGAGAGAAAGCCTCTAAACAGGGCAGGTGAGAGGCAGATTTTTCCAGATGACCTTAACTTGAATATACATTCCTATAATCTTCTTAAAATCTGTCAGTGCTTTCAAACCTAACCTGTAATTTCCAGACGCCAAACCAATCCATTTGTTTCACAGAAGATTTAGCTGTTTAACCATTTAGCCAGTCAGGGTCGGTGTTTTGTGATGGCAATGGTATCTCACTAGACTTACCATGTGTCCATATTTAGCTTTCCCACTCAGCAATTTGCTGATCAGTGACCTTAAAAATCAAACTTTTCAACAAGGTTTATTCTTGAATGGCAGTCTTTAGATCTATTGATAGCCTAATGGTTGAACTAGCTCTCCGTATTGTGCATGAGTGAGAAAATAGCATAACTCAGTTCTGCTACAGTTCATTCTGACATTTCATACTCCAGAGGGACAATTCATTTTAAGTACAGTTGAATAGCATAGAAGTCCGCTCTAGAATGCACCATAGCACTCATATTTTTTAGCTTCAATTTTTAACTACAGGTCATAACATTCAAAAGGTGATATTCTCTAAAATGTGACTACAACTACAAGTATTATTTGCAATATACTAACCCCTGCCTAGTGTTCAGCACATGTAATGATATTTTAAATCACAAATATGGAGAATAACGCATTACAGCATCATCATTTATCAAAATACATTTAGAAAACGTATTCTCCAATTTACAGAACTGTGTAAGAATTCTCAGCATAAATTAGTTAATGCTATACATAGTGGCATTATGTTTATTGATGGTTAATGGTTCATATGCTATGAACTCTTTGTGTTATATACATATTATAAGCTATATACACTTTGTTTCTTATCAATGGTCATACCGTAGCTGATGAATAAACAAACTGAGATCTGAAAAGCAAAACTACCTTTTCCAGACATCTGGGGTTAAGACATCTTGTCAGTATAAGAAAGACACAACTGTAATATGTAATTTTGCTATGAAATACCTACATTTTTATTATCACTTATATGTTTACTATTTTGAAATATATTGAAATATCTCATTACAACACATTGTAGCAATTTAATCAGAAAATAAACTAAAACCTTATACTTTTGTGATAATGGACTATAAACTTAGCATTAAACTATTTTTAGAATCAGACTAAACCACACCACAATAAATACAGCATCTTTTGAACTTACCCATCACTGTAATCAGACTTTGAAACATACAAATAGCAATGCTATTTATGTATCTGCTTGTTTGAATACAGGCATTTACACACAGACAGACCACAGAGCATCCTGCAACTGTACTTTAGCTTTATTATTTGAAAGGGTAACTTGTTTAAATATGTATGGTCACCAGTCCTTAAAACAAAGAAATAACAGTTGGGTTGTATGTAATTTTACACTTCCCTTAATCTTAGTTCTTCCTTGTCTCTGATTGCAGACTCTAAGAGTACAGAATTAAACCATTGTACAGCTGCAGGTTTTCGAGAAGCAACTTCAGTTTCATTAATAAACTGTCTGAGATTTTATTTTGCTGAAAAATAATTAAATAACAATACTAATTTAGAATGTGATATCTCTTGGTTCTATCTGTAAAATCTCTGTTTTTAGCATTATTGGCAGCTTAGTAAAAATTAGATTAATTCATGCAGGAGCTTTAACATTGATATTGTATGTGGTGACACAAAGGATAGCTATACTGCAGGATCCTCTGTGGGACTCTTTCATTGATGTCTATTTTCCTCCTGAAGAATGGAGTCTTTTACAGGTACTATACAAACCTAATCTGCAATGAGGGTGGTCATTTCACAGCAACTGTCTGGACAGCGAAAGCATGTGTCGTCTTTGGCAATTGCTGTCTTTATAAATCCATGCTATTGATGATCTGGAGGAAAAGAAAGAAAGAAAGAGAGAAGAAAAGAAACAAACCTGCATTGCTGCTTCTGCTTTTTAATTTGTTTGTTCAGCCAAACCTTATTCAATTCAGAAATTGGAAAAACTAATGTTGTGAGGTTTAATGCTTCCAAATCCCCAAAGAAAACAGAATGTGTTTAGAAGCCTTTTAATTACTGTTAAAAACAACTTGCTAGGATGTGCTGATTACACTTATAAATGCAATTAAATTGTGTTCTTATTATAATACATTCCTGAAAGAAAAGGGATAACCAATGCCATACGTTTAGGAAATATGCCATAAAAAATAATTGTAAAAATCATTACTCTGCCTATATTCACATTGAGCAATACTATGACACACAGAAATGTATTTGTTTTTATATAGTGACTGGATAAACATCTGTCTGTATTATTTCTCTACATTTCTATATTCTTTTTCCAGTATATTTTATTATATTTTTATACATGTATGGGTTTGACATCTTTCCACAGTTTCCTAGTATCATCCCACTGATTTGATCTTCCAATTAAAAGCCTACTGTAGATCAGCTGGTCTGTTTCTTATATAAGTTGTATAATTTCACTTTGATATGATTCCTTCTTTCTGTTAATCCATGTAAAAGGGGAACGTTTTAGACTTCATACAATTTAAAAGCATTGCAGTTTAAATTAGTTTGATTTATTTAGTTGCTTATTTTACTGTCCTGTTCCGGTCAGGACACCTCAATCAGTAGAAGAACCAAAGTTAAGCTGTAGCCTGAATTCAATCTAATTAAAGAGAAAGTGAATGTTCACAGCATTTTGACTGCCTTGAAAGAGAACTTTGTATATAATTCAGCAGATCTGGCTTTGTAAAAGGGTGTTGATTACACCTCTGCTTGTGTGGTCCTTGTTGCCATTGTGTTCCCAATTTGTTAGGTTTGTAGGAAGATAGTATTGGTAGACTTATATGAACATGAAAATGAGGCCAACTGACAGGTCATTCAGAGGAACCTGGACTGAATTTTGGAAACGGTTTTGTGCTGAAACCGGAAGCTCAGTAAAGAATTTCTGTAAAGAATTTCACTTTGCAATATTCTGGTTCAATATTAGGATGGGTGTGTAGTATTAACTTTAACATAGTACTTTGTGTCAGTTCCAAAACATTGTTTTCACGTTGAGTCAGTTAGTTGTTTGTTTTATTTGTCCTTTCTTGACCAGTTTGAAACATCTTTGTGGAAGGGATTTTGGCTTCTCCTTTTACTGTATGAAATCCTATGCTGATCAGTGCTGTGTTGTGCAAAGCAGTGACAATGAGCTCACTGTCCCGATGATTGTACTCTCCCCCCACCTCTCTCGGTGCCGTTTTCTTGTCAGTGCGGGTCAATGAGCTCACAGTAACAAAGAGCATCATAGAGGGTGCAGAGTATCATCATACCTTGACCTGTGATCTTATCTTTCTCTCTGCAAAATTGAGATCAAGAGATGCAAGTCTGTGTGACTCTACGTGGCAAGGACTAGGTTAAGCGTGGGGCTGGGAAGGGGCCGCACTCGTCCCTGGCTGCTGCAGTCGCTTGTGCAGGCTATTAAAACTCTAAATGAATGGCAGTGTGTGGAGGCAGTGATGTGAGACTTTTCAAATGAATGTCCCCTCATAATCCCCCTCCCGCACCCGATTCCAACCTGACACAGCTGGGGTGTTTTCTGTCCCCATCTCTCGACTCTTTTCTCTCAGGCTATTAAAGTTGGCAAAGGATTAAAGGCAGTGTTACAGTACCATTGAAAGCCTCCGGGCTGCTGGCTTCTGCTTTAATCTGTCTTGCATCTGATTTTACGATTAGCACAGGGATTCTGGAAACTACAGAGGGAGCAGAGTGGTAATAAGAGACATGCTCTTCAGTTCTGTGCAAAACCAGTTTTGAGTAAAAAAACATATACAATTAGAGGGACATATTAATACAACTTTAACCATTGTGCTAAGTTATGTGTCTAACAACACTGTCAGAGTACTATTTTATTATTTATTGATTTCCTTTGTACCATTGGGTGTCATCAATGCCGTGGCATTTAACATGCTATTAACATTTTATGCATATGGGTCGTGGTATTCCTGTAAATCTAAAACTACAATGCTTAACAGTAATTTCATGACTTTTAAATTATATTGGGTCTAATCTAATTAATTAATGAATCAAAGCAAGCTACGGAGTTACTGAGACTCTACTGCTGACATCCCCACAGAGTACGGTTGAAGGTTTTTACTAGCATGCAGCCTGGCCCTCAAATCTTTATTACATATACGAGCAAGTCGGATTCTGGGCTGTATGTCAACTCAATGTTTCTGCCACTACTGATTTAATTGAATTTTTCCTTTTATTTTAATTTTTTTGACCACTTTATTTTTAGGGATGAAAACAAGGCTCTGTCCCTTTATAGTCCTGGCATTGTTAGCTATGTGATGGGCAGCAGTAACCCAGGCCCTCAGCTGGACAGAGCAGGAGGTGCCAGGAGTCCTCAAGGCGACGGAGATGTGCGGTTAGTTTCACTCTAATTCATCACGTTTCTTTCTAGATTTTCAGTTTTGAGGTGTACTGAGTATACTTAAAAAATATTTTTTAATGACTGAAATAATGACTACAGTGGAAACGTGCTACTCCAACTTCAGTGCATTTCGGTTTTCAGAATCTCTAACTCTACAGAAAGGCCTTTAGGAATGATGAAGAAAAGTATATGATTTAGGATTATATGCTGATTAATTGTATATAAATAACTGCTGCAGTCGAGTTGCAAAAATGTCTTGTATGTGGTTTAATGGCTTAATCAGTGATCGAAACAGACTAGCATTTACAGTGCCAACGCTCCACTGTTGTTCAGAATACAATGTAGGGTACAGTCTTCTTAATCACATCAAAGCAGCTATGAATGTAAGCTTCACATAACTGGTCAGACTAATTCCACCACAATATGAATCAACTGAAAAGTTATTTTTAATGTATTTATTTTATGCCCAAGTTAATACACTTGCCAATCAACTGTCATTTTGCTTGAGTTTCAGAGCATTCCTGGCAGGTTGTTTTCTTAAACTAACCAGTGTTTTTACAGCTGCGGAGAGCCCCAATTTCAGTCTCAGTCTGAGATTTAGTTTTTTGAAATAGTAGCACTTGGAAAAAAGTCTGAACAGTTTAGTGTGTTCTTAATGTCTGAAATGTTCTTCAGAATTTGAGTACATTAGTTACATTACTGTTATTAGTGTCTAAATCTGTCTATGGCACTGTAGTATTGGCCATTAACAGTTAACTCTAGTGAAAGGTGATGCCTGATTTACCTTTCGCCAAGTGTAACATTTGCAGTTTTGCCAAAATGCAATTATTATTTCAAGTAAATTGAAGAATTCTCTTCTCTTCTCAAACGTGCACTAAAATACTGGTGTGTAAAATAATATCTTTACAATAGACTTCACTTCTCAGCTCAGTTCCTGCTTTAACACATTAGGTGCTTTTACACTGTAAACTTTGAATCCAGCTTTTCCCTTTTTGATTAGGTCTCATTAATGTATTAATCCTCCCATTCCAATCTCAGTGTTCAAATTTGTTTCAGCTACAGAAACAATTTCTATTATTTACTGCTGTGTTAAAACTTCCCTACACAATGAATACCTGTAGCATGGGATATTGTCAGTGCATTGAAATCTGAACCTAAACAAAACATACATTATTATTATTATTTTATTTATTTTATTTTTTAATTAATATTCTTTTTACAACTCACTGTTTACACAATGACATATATTGTACAGTTCAACACAATGTGACCAATGTTACCCGATTTATTTTCCCATGTAGGCCTGCTTCCCGTACCTCCACAGGCTCCAGTTTTGAGGATGAAATTGAAGCCATTAAAGACAGATTAAATGTTACCCAGATTGACGAGGTTGTAGCACATCTGAAGTGAGTAACACAACATGCTTTACATTCCTGATGTAAAGGTGCTTGAAAGATTGTGTTATTATAGAAAATATTTGTCTTTATGGCTTTTCCTGAGTGATTTTATTATGTCAAGCTAGAACAAAATAGGCCATTGAGGAGGACTTCACTTGAGCTGTGAATTTTTGTATCTTGAAGAGTTGTTTTGATTCATAGAGGATATTTAAAAATTACTAGCTTTAGAGTATGATTCATATTTAAATAACATGACTTTCTTTTCCAGCCATTGCATTGTAAATAACTCCTTGAATACATCACAGCATCCTGGATTATTATGTGCACTTTCTTTTGGTTATAATGAGGGATTCAAAGTGCTGCTACTTTGAATAACTTTGTTAATGTCTTACAACCAATATTAGCTGCTGTAGATGTTATGTATATATTTAAAGAAATTGTGTGACATTCCTGTGATTAAGCGTCAGGAGCTAAGATTTGTTAGCACTTCAATAAGAATGTATTTATGTAGGAAGAGTCCCAGTGCATGGTCCTGTATCGGTTTATGCTTGTCTGCGGTCTAATGCTCACTGGTGAAGGACATGTCCTCTTAAAGCATCAAGCCCTGAAGACTGTCAACAAGTCAAAATGTTCCAGCGTGTTTCAGATGCACACAGTGCTCAGCCTTATTTGTTGATAGGGCAGAAAAGCTCCGAATGAAGGTTTGTTCTGTAGCAGCTCAAATATGTCTCATTGGCAGTTGCATTATCTACTTTAAACAAGAAAAGCTTAATCACTGTAGACTGAACATTTAGCAGTTGATGACTCCAGATGGGTCATGCTTCCTTTCAGACTGTACTTGAATGCATTGTACAGTGTCTTCAATAAGAAACAGCAGTGGGCTGTGAAGAAGGCAACTGGACTGGCTCAGGCCGGATTGTTCCAGATGTGATAGATTCTTGCTCCCGATGCCTGGGCCTGCTGGGCCAAGTCTGCTCTTACACCTCTTACTGTCGGCCTTATGTTCAACACTGTTATTGTTCCACCTAATGACAGAAATGTCAGGTAGAAATGCCATGCATGAAAAAACATTGTATTTCTCCATAGCTGTTTATTGGCTAGGTTGAAATACATGTTTTACTCTGAGTGATTAACGTAAGTGTTTGTTTTTCGAGGAAGCCTTATTGGTGACTAGAAAATAGTATTATAGTTTTAAACATTATTCAAAATTATCTGAGTTTTGCAGTGGACTTTGGTGAACCTTATCATATTGAAATTGGGCACCATTGCAGCTTTTTGCAAACAAATACAACACCACGTTTCATGCTGCTGAGAATTCCCTGCAATGTGTGTCTCTTCCACGACCAGTGGAATATCACAATATCTGGTCTCCCCAGACCCAGAGAGGAATGGCCAGACTCCCTGGGGAAAACACTGGAAAAAGATGGAAAAGGCTTCTCTTTACGAAGAGAACAAAACGTTTATTGTAAGAAAATTCGAAAAGAGACCTATTGCACTGGATATATAGGATTCATCCTTTAAAAAATGCAATACCAAACAGAAGTAAAACAGTAGAGCTTACATAATCCTGATTTGCTCAAAGAGACTTTGTTTATTGTTAGTCTGAAAATTATTAAGTACTTTAAAAGCATGTAACATTAATTGAAAAGTTGCTCTTCATTGAAGTAAAGATTAAGTGCTGGCAGACAGACCTTAATGGTTCCTTACAAAATCTTTGAAGCTGTGGGAGGATTCATTTTGAGGTTAAAAGGTATTGGTCCCCCACCGTGTTTTTGTCCTTATGGCACAAATACATTCAGACTAATGAAGAGTAAATGGTAACCAGTGTGTCTGATTTTCTTTTTGAAATTACAGATCTGTCCTAAAAGAAGAGTGTGATGCTCTGGGGAAGGATGTGGAGTTTCTACAGGTGAGATCTGTGGGTTTACTTTTAAAGGGAAGGCGCTTAGAAATGTGTGTCGTAATGAGTTTCACACTGTCAGGATGTGAACTGTGATGTGCTTTAAGAGCATCCATTACATTTAAGTGGTTTAATGCCCCTATGTATAATTGGAAGAACAAAATATGTGATTTGACTGAGAGGGAGTCCACAGATGACCTTTCTGAGAAAATACTGTGTCTAAATCAGAAATGTTGAAATGGACAATAATGTCTCCCTACAGGCAGTGTCTTTAGATTACAGAGACCAGATGTTAAACTTGACCCAGACACAGAAAAGGTTAAATTTCCCTGGCGTCACTGGATCGGGTTTCGGTTTTTGAAATTCCTCCATCAATCAGTGACAAGGCCTTGGATGGGCAAATCGCTGAACTTGTGAGTTGAGGAGATACTTGATGTGACATCTGAGGTGGAATTTTCCACAGAGAGAAGCTTTTAGCCCTGATCATAAACAGAGGCTTTATTGTCTGACAAGCTTTATGAGCAAAATGAGTTTTCTCTTGTCCTGGCTGCAACAGTACGTCTGCATATAACAGATATAAACTGAGAACAAACCCCTTTTAATTCAAACATAGTTTGTGTATACTGTAAACTTACAGATGTATGTCTGATAACAAGATTACTTGCTCATTTAACAGTTAAAATGAATATGATCTGTCAGTTAGACCTCTTCTAAGTTTGATTGTGCTCATTAAGTTTCAGAAGTTGTTTTCATATTATTATTTTATCTAAAGCAGTAAATTAAAAAGCTTTTTCTCCAGTCCAGATACCTGCAACAGTACTGATTACACTGAAATGCATGATAGTAAAATACTTTGTCTCCGCTCATGTTAAATGAATTAAAATTACTCTGGGCTATCCTACGCCAGCCTGAATCAGTTGAGACTGAATCTGAATGCTGTTTAACCTCCCCACTCTGTGTAAAGATCCCTACAAAGGGTTTTCCCCCATGGATAAAAGAAACCTAAAAACAATGTTACAACCAAAAACCAGAGAGCGTATTCTCTTTCAAGCTGTGTCCGGTTCTCTGAGTCTGGAATTCACTTCCCCACTGTTAGGTAGTGAATGTTAAGCCCCCGCCGGTAGTGTTTGGCCATTCAGCTCTGAATCCGATGTTACTGCTGTATCCAACAAGCAGAACATTTTCCAGCAGAGCAGCCAAATATAAAAACAAGATTTATCTCCTTTCCAGCATTCGGGATGACTTGTAACGTATGCAGTCTGGATTTCAAATCACCCGTCTGTGCTGTGTTTCACCTGCCTTGTTCAGGGAAACCTAGAGGCAAAGACTAAAAAAACATACATTTTTAATATCGCCACAAAACATAAATATATTAACAAAATCTACAGAAAATCATCTTTTCGCGGGAAGCTTAGTACCACTGAAAGGAACACAGAACAAGTTACTTCCCGGCTGTATTTTCAGCCCACTGGTGTACCCTGCTGTGACCATCTGTACATTTCAAATTCATAAACCTATGAAAGGTGTTATTGGGGTTTGGTTCCTTGATTCTCATGCCATCGTACTAAATCCAAGGAGCCCCCTTCCACACAAAGCCATTGTTAAACCTTTCTTTCCATTCTAGATCTGTTTTGACTGGCTGCCGTGATTGAATGTTTTCCTTTAGGTATTTTAATTTAATTCAAGGATTATGATGTGTATACATTTATATATCAGGATACGCAGAAATAAATACTGCTTTTTAAAATTATGTATTCATCTCCAGAAGGAAAGATAAGCTAAATAAAGGTTTCATTCGTATTAACAATATGTTTGTTACTATAGCTAGGATTCTACAAGGCTGTAAACCACTGTGCTGGGACCAACCCTGCAGTTTAAAAGAGGAAGCAATTGTAGCAGTCAGGCGGTTGGCAGTAATGAGAAAATTACTTCTTGTGCTTTGGTGAAGAAAGTATGCAGACCTCTAGCTAAACACAAACCCCCTAATAAAGTCAGATTAAAATCAAATAAAACAAACAAAAACACTAATGAAAGCCTCAGACTACATGCCTTTTTTTTTCCAAATGTATATTTTTGGGAACTGTTGCAACCGATAGCTTTCCTTTTTAACGGTTACATGTTCAGTGAAGTCCTTGGTACATTGTTTCGTGTGTCAGGATTTAATTGCATGCATAATGAATGTGTTTAATGTGTGGTGTTTCTTTATCCTGGGTCTTTGTTCCCACACCTAATTATCCTCATCTTAAAAAAAACATTTGTGGTGTAAATATTTCTTTGGTTTATTTTATGTCCTTGGACCACAGTGTATCATAAATTTACTTTGGTGTTTTTAGAATTGATCATGACATAATATAGACAAATTAATTCACGTTAAGAAAGGGGTCATGTTTGTATGGAGTTTGTCTGCTCAGTATAAGCTGTGTTTGCAGAATGTAAAAGAAACCATTCAATTAATCTTATGAAAGTATTTGTACACAGACGTCAGAAAAAATGACAAATTGAATACAGGAGTTCCTTGAAAGAAACACATGGAGTTGTTTGTCTTAATGATACTCTATAATACTATTGTGAAACAGTAATTAAAAAGAATGAGAATGTGTGCTATGATTTTAAGGGATGTGTCTGTCATTTGTTTAGAAGTGTGTGGCGCACGAACACCAGCACAGCGCCAACCAGACTGTGAGAGAGCCCTCTGTTGCAGGTGAGCTTTCAAGGGAGTGAATTGAAAAAGCACATGTCTTTAATCATCTGATAAACAATATGAGAACAAGAGCAATAAAAACTGAGATTTATTCTCTGGTGCTCTGGTAGGCAGTTCAAAGTAAGGTGAAATCATATTTTGCATCAATATTCTGTCACATCTGCTAAAAGCATGCGTCGCTGTAAATGCCTGGACATTGAAGAACTCTCTTCATGTTTAGGTTTCACTGCCACCTAGTGACATTGAATGGTAGTCTGAAAATATTTGTTGTGCATCATTTTATAGTTTTATTTCATTTTACCTGTTACTTCTGATTAACCATTTTTAATTTGTCATCTCTAGTCGTACATTATTTCTGTGCTCAAATAATTGTTTTTATTTGTGTGGATACAGTATATATGCATGTTTCATGTAGTGATAAATGAACAACTGAGGAAAAGTGTAACAGAGGAGAACAGGTTGTACAGACTATGATTAAGAATAACCAACTCTGGAGCATCTAAAACTATCTGGGGTTAGATTTCAGTTTTGCATTAAAAATTGAATTGAGCTGCCTGCTGTACGCTTGCATTCCCCTGCAGCAATAAATCTCTGCTGTCCGGGATATGTTATTAACATTTTGCCAAGTGGCGTTAAACTATCAGATCCAAAGTTATTGTAACCCAGCTGACTCAATTCATCATGGAAGTATCCTATCATTTCCAGCTCTTGTACAAATGGGATTAATTCAAAGCTGTCTGAGAGCCCGGGCTCGCTCTGCCAACCTGCCAACATTAATTTGGTGCTTAATGCTTTCAAATTAGAGCCTTGCAGTTCAGCCAAAATAATAATCTCCTGAGACAAGCCTTCGAAGTAACTTCAGTACAGTACAGTAACTTCATAGGAGGTTTGATAGCTAGAATGTTTTTTTAATAAGATAAAATGTTCAGAAACTAGCTTGCCAATATTTTAGCAACAAAGAACCAGGAGTTCTCTCTGTCAGCTGAGAATGTGAATCGCAAGACTTTGAGTAATGTATTGAAAACAGTATTTTAAAGAGCAATATTGTATATATAATAACCACATTGCTTATTCATTTGTAAGACAGGACGCAGGCCTCCAAAAAACCTTCACAGCTATGGTACCTGTATCCCCACCTGCATCAGGCTGTGTGTAATACAAAAAGCCAAGCAACTAGACACTGAAATTTGTGTTTGCTGTTGTTGAGATTCTCATTACTTGTCTTGACTGTTTAAATTAAACTCTACATAACAGTTGACAATACAACTTGGTCAATACAGCCAACCTGTCTTTGTTAGCCTGTGTCTCTCTTTCTCATCAATGCACTTTTCAGAACAGCTCATACCACATCTTTATTGATATTCTAATTTTAATAATAGTAATAGTATTTCTTCTCCATTGATATCCTCAGAGCTGAAAGAAGAAAGAAAACGAATTGAAAGAGACCTTCAAATCACACTCTCAACACACAATCCTCTACTGTCAGATAAGCGATCTCTGATGAAGGGCTCGAGGTAAGCAGTTGAACATTCATTGCTTTCATACATGTAACTATGACTTCACAGCCATTTGAGATCATGCTCTCCAGAAAGATTGTCTATGAAATAAAATGTAATTGCTTATATGGTTTATTTGGCAATTATGTGTGTATCAAATACCAGGGAAAAAAACAAACATAGGCAACTGAATCTTTGTGTGAGTTGTTTTTATTAGCTTAAAATGGCATAATGGTTTTCTGACAATACTGATATATTCTGTAGAAAGTTCATTGTGCATATATTTTGAAACTGAAATAACTGAAGCAAAGCTGACAAACATACATTATTTCCTCACATTTCCATATTGCCTCAGTTTGTAGGTTTGTGTGTTTGTTTTATTAGAATATTAAATGTACGTGTGTTATCTTTTCAGAGCTGTGGAGCCAATAGGGG
Organism: Amia ocellicauda; assembly: GCF_036373705.1. NCBI lineage: Eukaryota > Metazoa > Chordata > Actinopteri > Amiiformes > Amiidae > Amia > Amia ocellicauda. The sequence goes on along the minus strand of NC_089868.1, from coordinate 17,171,743 downwards.
TCTTGGCAGCTGATGTGTCAAAATCCAGGACGTTATCAGCACCATCTTCACATCAGAGGGACCTGGTACAGTCTGCAAAAAATCCACATCAGCCATTTGCAAGAGTGAAAAGTCTTCCTCTGAGTAAAGGGGCACACAACACTAGGCCTTCCACAGTAGCTGGCAGCTGCACAAGCCCCCATGAGCCTCCTCACCACAGGCCGAGCAGCTGGAACCCAGCCAATCCCCGCTCTAACAGTGATGTCAGAAGACCAATGGATTTACCAGAAAGCCATGTGCCATGTCCTGAGCCCAACCACTTCATTGACTCTGTCTCCAAAGTGTGCTCAAGGCAGTCCAAATCTGCACACATTAAAGCAGGCACTGGTCTGGAAATGGACACTGTGGACACCAGATGCAGGAGACACTTTCATGTTCTTTCGATCCAGACATTGGCATCTGATTCTGGCTCAGAAACGACACACACTTCCAGGACCCAAACCTCACAAAACCTCACCCAGACATCGCCCTCCAGGTTTCTGGTGACACAGGACTGTGATCCAGCCTCTAAGCGTTCCATTGAAGCATTTGTCCCAACACCCCCATCGGCCGTGAAACCAGCTGGCAGACCCCCGTCTACGTCAAGAAGGATGCGTCTGCTGCAGGGAAACTGTTTATAATGAAGCGATGCTGGCAAGACCATGGCAAGGTAGGAGCTCTGCATGGCAGGAGTGTAGAAAAAACATCAACAACCTGATTTTAAGAGGGGTTTTAACAAACAATACAAGATTAGCAAGAATCACAAATCTTGTGCCTACATTTTAATTTACAAATCTTCCCGTTTTAAAACGTGCATTACAGAAAAAAATAAAATCATAAGGAATCTGGATATTTAGACTCGTGAATTATTGTGGTTAATACGTTTTTCCAGCAACATAAAATGTGTGCTAAATCGGATTTTTCTTTCAGTACAATACATGGACCTTAATGTGATAAAACTGTAATTGTGTTGTGTTTTTAGCTCATTGAAGGACAACCTAGAAGAATAAATGCATAATTTAAAAGTTGAGACGTTAAAAAACCAACACAAGTTTATCTTACAGGTTAATTGCTATTCTTTATTCACATGTCTAACAAAAAAGATCTTGTAACAATACAGCATTGTTTTACACGTCATCTAGAGTTTTTTCTTTAAAGCTAGCTTGCACTCCCATTTTTAAAATTAAAAATACAAATTTACATTGGATATTGTGACACAATACATACACTTATAGTCATGCTGTTTTATAATGGACACACAAATGCATTCAGCACTGAATGAGGAAAACACAAGGGAATCCATTGCTGTTAACAAAACAGTAGGTTTGACTGGAGTTGTTGCTCTACTTTAAAAATGAGGTGAACCACCTTCCTACCACCACCACACAAACACCACTAGTGTAAGAGAAGAAATCTGAAGAGAAAACATTGATTTATAATGGGAGCGGAGACCCAGCTGCTAAATATACAGTGGAAGTAAACAATTAAAAGTACGGCTTTATTAATATCAAGTATTACATTTTATCCAATTCATGGCTTAAGAATATAGTTTAAATAACAGGAAGACAGTTATGGCAGTACTATATAATTGGTTAAACGTATTGGATGTGTTTTTGGTTAGATCTCTTTTTAAATGTAAGTTTCAAACATACTGCTCTGTGCAGATAGAGATCAGTATCACGGTATGTTTTAGAATTTTGTATATAATTATTTTGCAGATGTGCCTTTAAAGCAATTAAACTGAAACGTTTTTGCAGGTCCTTTTTTGTGCTTAGTTGAGAATATATTTGTTTATCAATGGTATTCAATAATAGCACCTGTGCACTTCAAGTAACTACAGGTAACCCAATAGTTCCTATAATTAACTCCACTGTTCCTGCTCAGGAGCAGCATTAAACCTCAAGGAGAATATTAGGGTCATACAGAAAAAACATAGGCCCATGCTGGGTAAATCTATAAAAACTACACTAAACATGAAAGTGAGGTAACATCCTTTAAAAAAAAAAAAAAAAAAAAAAGTTTTTACAGAATGTGTAGTTATCGGTTAGCTTTGTTACTTAATATTGTATTCTCCCAGCAGTAACCTTTTAAAACAAGGTGCACTGGTTGGACCTGTGCATTGAGGGACCTATTAGGAAGTGTACTGTGTGTATATGTATATATGTGTGTCTATATACACACACACACACACACACACATTATATATACATATATGTATGAATGTTACAAATATAACTATGGTTTATGTGTTAGACACTCATACCCAGAACATACTGTGAAAAGGACTGGTATTAACTTAACATGTATTATATACAGACTCTGTTATACAGTACTGTGCAAAAGTTATAGGCAGGTATGAAGAAATGCTGTAAAGTAAGAATGCTTTCAAAAATAGACATGTTAATAGATTGTATTTCTCAGTTAACTAAATGCAAAGTGAGTGAACAGAAGAAAAATCTGCATCAAATCCATATTTGGTGTGACACCATTTGCCTTCAAAACAGCATCAGTTCTTCTAGGTTCACTTGCACACAGTTTTTGAAGGAACTCAGCAGGTAGGTTGGCCCAAACATCTTGGAGAACGAACCACAGTTCTTCTGTGGATTTAGGCAGCCTCAGTTGCTTCTCTCTCTTCGTGTAATCCCAGACAGACTCGATGATGTTGAGATCAGGGCTCTGTGGGGGCCATACCATCACTTCCAGGACTCTTTGTTCTTCTTTATACTGAAGATAGTTCTTAATGACTGTCGCTGTATGTTTGGGGTCGTTGTCATGCTGCAGAATAAATGTGGGGCAATCAGATGCCTCCCTGATGGTATTGCATGATGGATAAGTATCTGCCTGTACTTCTCAGCATTGAGGAGACCATTCATTCTGACCAAATCCCCAACTCTATGTGCAGAAATGCAGCCCCGAACTTGCAAGGAACCCCCACCATGCTTTACTGTTGCCAGACACTTATCATGTAGCACTCTCCAGCCCTTCAGCGAACAAACTGCCATCAGTCCAGAGCACCTGCTGCCATTTTTCTGCACCCCAGTTCCTGTGTTTTTGTGCATAGTTAAGTCACTTGGCCTTGTTGCCGCAAGTCTTCCATGAAGGCCACTTCTGAGCAGACGTCTCCGGACAGTAGATGGGTGTACCAGGGTCCCACTGTTTTCTGCCAGTTCTAAGCTGATGGAACTGCTGGACATCTTCCGATTGTGAAGGGAAGTAAGCATGATGTGTCTTTCATCTGCTGCAGTAAGTTTCCTTGGCCGACCACTGCGTCTACGGTCCTCAGCGTTGCCCATTTCTCCGTGCTTCTTCAAAAGAGCTTGGACAGCACATCTGGAATTGTTTAATCAGACACTTGACTATATGCCTACAAAATCCCTGACTGTGTGCAAGTGAACCTAGAAGAATTGATGCTGTTTTGAAGGCAAAGGGTGGTCACACCAAATATGGATTTGATGTAGATTTTTCTTCTGTTCACTCACTTTGCATTTAGTTAATTGATAAATATAATCTATTAACAAGTCTATTTTTGAAAGCATTCTTACTTTACAGAATTTTTTTCAAACCTGCCTAAAACATTTGCACAGTACTGTATATGTAAATGATTTATAATAACTGCCAGGCTTGAGGAAAAATCTGTTATAATTTTGTTTTCTAAATGACTGAAAAGTGGAAAAGTAGCATCAACAATATTCCTGAATCTAATTCTTAAAATCATAATGGTTTCTTTTCAGAACACTGAAAACTGAACAGCAGTTATGCTACTATATTTTTACTAATATTTAACATGCATGGCTTTGTCTGTAATAATCTTGACTTCACGTGTACCTACGTAATACACACATTGAACTAGAGATGGTCTATTAGTGTGTATGTACACAAAAACAAATCAAGACTGGATAACTCAGTTCATAGAATAGTACTTTATTAACTATTTGTAAAGGCTGAACAATTTGAACTGAACTGAAATGAGAATATGGAAGGGTCCGTGAAAAGTGCCAGTTATTCAATAGCCAGTTTTTATTATTATTATTAATTATATAATTATATATGCAGTGTGCATGAGCATATATTTAATTTGTGCTTCTCATGTGCTTTTCTTTTTATAACAGCGTACCCATGTGGTTTGTTAAAGATTTTTACAATGTGCAAAAAAGTATAAAGACTATTTTGATAAAATCTTATCTTTTTAGAATTGATCAGTTATTTTCCAGTATTGCTCTCATATCCAAGTTTACTGAAATGCTTCAACAGTATTAAATTGGTTTATAAGCCAGCAGTCCAAGAAATATCTTCAGTGATTGTGTAACACAAACTAACTGAAAATAAATAATACTTTGAACTTTCATCAAACCTACTGTTATGTTTCTTAGGATCCTTTTTACAGTTGTTTTTCTATAAAAGCATCAACTTCTTTTAGTAAGGCTTTACAACAAAATTTGGAAACATACCATTAAGTTCCATAATACACAAGATAAATACAACCTATTCAAAGTCTTTGAATTCAAGAGGATTAAAAACAAACCAGTCAGTCCATGTCATGTTTTCTGTGGGATAACATAGTAACAAATGTACAACTAATCTAAAAAATGCTGTATACTGAAGTGAAGGGGCAAAAAAAATAATCCTGAGGAATTCAAAGAAGATGCATAGGAGTTAATTATGATTACTATATTACCACTTTTGGTATTTCTTTGCAAAAAAATCACACAAATAAGAGAATGACATATACTTTCATTTACTGTTCCTTCTCCTAATAAGAAAAAATATATACTGAAGTTGATAGAACTGCTTTTACAAGAAATTACAGCACAGATCTTAGGTTGCTGTTACACTATAGATTTATTACTGGAAAACTACTTTTACAGTACCGGTGAATATGTACCACTTCTTATGAATTTAAGAATCGTAACTGAATTGAAATACTGCTGGATTGACTGCGAGTACTGAGTACTGAAGTGGCAGTTTAAAACTGGGCAAGACATACTGGCTTAAAAAGCATTCCAAAAGATTTCAAGTTTAAATCCAAAGCTATATAGTTTGGCAAGACATTTGATATCAGCTGTCTACGAACTGTAAGAAAGGTAATATCACTGTACCTGGATAAAAATGGTTAATTCCAAGTTTTATACAAAACAAAAAATTATATTAAACAGTCAATATTGTGGTGTAAGATGACAATGTGGATTGTTAACAGTTTGGTTATACATTTCTAGACATCAGTATTGTCACTATCCTGATTAACTAAATATAGAAGACTCAGCAGCAAAATCATCACTACACAGAGCACATATTACACTTTACACCATCTACATTCACTACAGACCCCCCCATCCCCATCCCAAAAACAAAAACACCACGAGGTGCATTTTTACATCACTGTACAAGGAACAAGTATATCGAGGGCGTGCCAAGGATGTGGAGTAACAGTGGGGTGCAGCAGACTGGTTTCTTAAGTAAGTTTTTTGTTTCTTATTGGTTTGATTAAGAGGGCTGAAGTAAAATGATCTGCTATCTGGACGCCATCCTCACAATAGGCTAGAGGCAGCATTAACATCTCCACTGGGAGTGCATGGTTCCGGAGCTAGAAATAACCCTTCAGAAAAAAAAAATATAAAAAAGGATTTTCACTAAATTTCAGACTTCCTCTTTACCTGTTCAAATGTATAAATATCGAAGCAGTGTTAGTAAATTGGTGTTTACTGTGGGATTTTTGTTGTACTACACATAGCTACTCTGATGTTACTCTTACTTCACTGTGTACAACTGTAATATTAAGCACCATCACTCCACTACATACTTCATTACAGTGCAGTAATTACACGTAGCTTTGAATCTGAAGTAAAGCTTGAGTCTGTTGGGCTGTTTTTTGTTTGTGTTTGTTTTTAATTGTTATTAACATTTGTGCTTTAAATGTTCAAATATCCAAAAGACACCAACACTAGCCTCAGTCCCCTGAGTTTCAGAAATCTGATATTCTGCTGCACATAGGATTGTTTTTAAGTTGAACAATTACACTGAAATTTCAAACTTTGATTAAGCAGTTACCCACCCGCCACCACCACCGTAACAGTAATCAGCGGAATAATTTATAGAAAATCAATTGGACTTCTAATTTTGTTCATTAAATGTAGTTATTGCATGGTGAAAACAACTGAAATTGAAAACAAAAGTGGACCACAGGGACATATAAAACTATAGCAGCTGCCTAGCCACCTTATGGCTCACTATTCCTGCTAGATGATGCTTTTATACCAGATAGTACAATGGCTTGGAGTGAAGACCAACAAGTTGGTCAACAGCTCAAAGAAACGTCCTAAAGAATGAGAGGCTACTTGTGATTGGCCAATCATCCCCCCCATGCTAAAATGTGTCACATCTGCATCCCGAAACATCCTCAGCATTAACCCCCTCGATATGGAAAGAAAACAGAAAAGAAAAACAAAATTAAAAGGTAAACATTACTCTTATTATTCAAGATACTGAAGTTTACAAAATATAGCTTTTGTTTCTCCTTAAAATTATTTACTATGTTAATTTGGAAAAGAAAATACTGAAAGCAGAATGGTACAGATAATTATGTTTGCTAACGATGACCTCTGTTTCTGTGATTAAGCCCCACCTTCAATCTCTCTGGGTTGCTTGAAAATGTTGAGGAGGTCACTTCCTATCCTGCTTCCCAGAGACACGGCTTCTTGCATCAGTGCAAAAACAGTTCTAGTAAAGAAAAAAGCTAAAAAACAAACAAAAACTGTTCTCTGTAAATTATAATAGCCTTCGAAAGGGAATGACATACAAAAAAAGTATTTCCCTTTTGAAAACCAAAATCTCTAAGAAAAACTTGCCCCATATAAAAATGCATTAGTACTGTATCTCCAGTCACAAAACCAAAGTCTAAAGATTTGTGCAAATTATAGGGTTGTTTTGTTTGTTTTTTTGGTAACATGCTATTTATTTTTCATACGGGGTGAGAAATACTGGTCGGTAACAGAGGCCATCGCCACCTGAATATTAGTTGCTCCCTTCACAAGTGAGATTTACTCTAATTTCAAGATATGTTTCACATTAAAATGCCTGGAAGACCATGCTGAAGTGTCACCTTAGATCCTGAGCTGTAACTAGCAAATTTACTTACTTTCGATTTTATTTCTCCTTAAAGTTCCCTCTCTCCCATTACGGTCCTCTCATCTGTCCAACTGTTCTGGTATTTAAAGTTTCAGAAAGCGATTCTGTTTGACCCCTGAGAATGGGCACGGAGAAGAAAGTGCTTTACCGTTCAGGGCAGCCATTTGAAAAGCTGGAGACAAAGATTCCTGTACATGTTTGTATTCAGATGTGTCATTTCCATCGCATGGTAATCCACACACTTATCTCATCCAGTGTTGGATACTCAGACTTGCACATATTGTCAACTGGAATTTCACACAGTTTTCTCAAAGGATCTAAAACAAATGTGATGAAGGATTAAAATTATGCAGTGCTGGACACATCAAAACAGCACTTACTGCTGTTTTTAAAATGCAAAATGAAAGCTTAAAATATACACTTTATATGCTCTCAGAAGTTTGTTGTCTCAAATAAAGTGACTATAAACCGGTATATACTAGTATTTCAACTATATGGAGAAGACCTCAGACAGAATATACAGGATAAAATTAAATTATAATCAATCAAAGTAAATAACTTCTAATGTGAACCAGTGCTATTTAGGTGTTCCTGGAATTTGCCTTTTAATTCTAAAGAAAATTTGGTCTCCAGCTTTTAAACTGCTAGCACTGTTACTATACATAGTTGCCAGTCACAAGTGCTGCTACTGTAACATATCTGGATTTTATAAAAATCTGAAAATAATGTATCCCACTTAACTAGCTTTTGTACTACGTACAAACAGTTGTGTATACAACGTTATAGATTTTCATGCATAATAATAATAATAATAATAATAATAAAAAAAAATCTGCTAAAAAAAAAAAAGCATGATTAAATTGTGGACAAAAAAAGGATTCCAATGGCAACCAATTCTCTAGAGATTAGAAATAATAAGCCTTTACAATATGTAAAGGATATGTTTTCACCAAGAAGAGTCTTGAACACTATGATGCGTACAAAAGGTTTTGCTCGCGCTCCCTTGTCTTATGGGCTGGCGTCGGGGTTGTGTGCCGAGCCGTTGCTGCCTTGGATCGTGAGGCTGATCTCGTCGGGCTTCTTCTCCTCCTCCCTTTCCTTTTCTTTCTCCTTCTCCTTCTCGCAGCGCAGGGGCTGTGCTTCCGCTCCGCCGTCTGCCCCGGGGCTGACAATGGGGGCGTATCTCCCAGTCCGGTGCTCCTGCAAGGCCGGACCCCAAGTGCGGTCCGGCTTCACTGCGTTCTTCAACCGCTAAGAGGAAGCCACAAACAATCAGATTGCAACATCACAGAGATGCATCGAAACAGATGTTGCAAAATAAGCTCTGTTAGTGTTGTCAGGGTTTGCCGGAGCTACATTCAGGCCAGGTTGCCCACCAAACAATTGCGAACCCCAAATAAATTAATTATAATAATTTAAAAACACAAGTGTGCTCCGTCCCCGCTCTCGTTAGCCCCACGCCTGTGCAAATTTCTGGGGTAAATCCTGGTGCATACCTCCACAAATGTTGTTCCTTGAGATCTGTAAATTTTGAAAAGGGCATAAATAGGAATGCAGAGGACAGAGGACAGAGCCATGAGGAATCCGATGATCAAAGACCATCCCGGGTAGGTGTAGTTATTGTAGGTGATGGGTTTGTACTGGATCACTGTAAAGACTAGGATAAACTGTCAAAAAAGAAATAAGGACAATGTTAAAAACTGATATGTTCTTGTTTAAATGAAACACACACCACCAGTAATCATAAATTAGCTTTCAGTAGTAAACAAAGACAACATTAAACCTTTGTATCATTCATATATTTTTAAAAAGAGACTCACAGAGATGATGACAGGAGAGATGAATCTCCAGCAGATTCTGAAGAAAATTGGAGGAGGGAACCCCAGCATCATCTCCACATCCTTGAAGTAGTTTGTGTGTCCTGTACAGATGAAGAGAGAGGCCAAATTAAATTACTTTTTATGGCTTTTATGTGTAATAAACACCGGGGTGCAATTTTGCTATAAACCGGTCAACTAACAGAATAGCAACATCCAGCAAAAACAAAGAACAATTTGTTAAGCACCTGCATTACAAATATATAGTCTGTGGTCTATATAAGAACAGAAATGTGACGTTGCATTAAGCAAATGATGAACTTGTCTTACCATAAACATACATGATACAGACGCACATGATACACGAAATGATGACCAGAGAGAAACTGGCAGCGTAGTTATCCATGAGCAGTAACCAGTAGATCCCAGCCTGGAGAGAGAATACAGCAACTGAAGATAGTAACACACACACGGAGGAACGCTACAAAGTCACGGGCGCTGAATTCCTTGTTCAAGAGCAACAGTTTTAACACCCTTCATGGCTACAGCCTTGCATTTTTAGTACTGTCTATGTCAGACAAGTAAAAATGTATACTACAATCACAACAAAAAAGGGATGAGAATTGTATAATGGAGTTAAAGGTTTTGATGGCAATTCAATGTAAATGATGTAAAGAATGGGCCATGTGCAGGAGGTCTGCATTCTGAGGAGACGACTAGAGAAGAAAAAGTCGAGGGCTCAGAAGGTTGTTCATAGTGTGTGCAGCTTCTTGCCCAACATTTGCCCCCGTCGCTGGCTCTCACCCGTGTGGTCAAGGGCACCCCCAGCAGGAAGCCCACTATCGCCACGCCCAGGGTGATGACAGTCTTATTCCTCATGATCCAGTCAGTGCCGATCTCATCCACAATGGCAGTGACCAAGGTCTCCAGCAGGCAGAACTGCAGAAGATCCAGAGTCCTCACTTAGTTAGCTTGTACAATACACTTAAGTGTCAGAGGGAACGGTTGTCTTTTGACTGGTTATAGAATAGATATAGTCAGAGGCTGATGGGTCTCACCTGAGTTCCCAGGCCCAGCAGGATGAGCATGAAGAAGAAGAGCAGGGACCAGAGAGGGGAGATGGGCAGCAGGGTCAGGGCCTCAGGGTACGCAACGAAAGCCAGGCCAGGCCCGTGGTCGGCCACATCGGCCACATCTACATTCAGATGGTGAGCCATGAAGCCCAGGATGGAGAAGATGACGAAGCCAGCGTAGACGCTGGTCGCACAGTTTGTCACGCTGATGATAATACTGTCCCTGAATCCACACAGAGAGCACATGTTCAGACATCCAGACACAGCATCTTTCATTAATATACAGATAATAGTAGTAAAATAACAACTTAAACATCTCCGCAGCAGAAAGGACAAGTTTTCAGATTCATGAATGTCACAAAAAAGGACCAGATCAGATTATACATTTGCAGTGCAAAGATACACTATCTAATACTTTCCCCCAGTTTACCACAAGGTGGCGCTGATGGACAAGGTGAAATGAGAGAGGCAGGAATGCAATTACAGAACTTGTCTCCAAGTCTTACATGTGCATAAAAAATGTTACATCACCTTCAGCCTTCTCCTCACATTGGTGTGCATTATTGTAAATGTAGTATTAGGTCAAAAATAAATAGGCAACAGAATAATGTTTTTTCACTATAAATGTAAATATTGTAAATATAACAGCACAGAACACCATCAGGTTATTTACAGTGATTTAAACAAAGAAAGATTAATTCAGTGATGATAACAATAACAGCCACACATTCAGAGAAATAGAGTCTTTACAGTCACTTTTGCAATGCCTCATGTAATAAGAAAGCTTAATACAGATTATACTTTTTCCCCATTTCAGAATAGGAAAGCACAACACAAACCAGAATGAGTGCAGCAGTGTTATGAGCAATGGAGGGTACTGTACCGGTAGCAGTTGTTGTGAAATTTGTTATAGGAAGCCATGGTGATGAGTCCACCCCAGGCGCAGCCGAGAGAATAGAAGATCTGGGAAGCAGCATCCCCCCATACCTGAAACCAGGACAACATGGCCTCAGTGCTGGGACTTCACTTTACAGACCATTACACCTTTAGCACGTATCTACTACACTAATGACATCATTTCATCAAAAAACACATTTGCATGTGTTAAACAGGGTAATATTCCCATCAACTGACAAAAGGAGCAGCCGGTCTGCAGATGGGACAAACCTTGGCATCCAAGATCTTCGACCACTGTGGAGTCAAGTAGTACTTAATTCCATTGATGGCTCCTTCCAGTGTGATTCCACGAATGAAGAGGATGGTCAGCACCACGTAGGGAAACGTGGCTGTGAAATACACCACCTGTGTGAGAGAAAACATACATTGAAGAGCAGGTGAAGGTGAATGCAATATCTGCACTGAACAGAACAAGACGGAAGACTGGGCCATGTTAGTTCTTTTATAACCAGATGGTCTCTGTGCTTGTTTCGTTTGTGTACCAAGATGATGAAGATCCATTCGCTCATGCAGACAAACTGAAGCAGATCAATCTCTTTTGCACATCAGCTGCTTCGTGACTAAAAACATGGTTTTGGGTACAGCAGGAAACTGTAAATGACTAAACTGTGCTGGTTATGCCTGAATTTTCTTTAGCCTCCTTAACCTCTATATATGGGTTTTCCAGTGTTTTTTACATCTCTCTGAATTCTTCATACAATATACATGTGTACTTATTTCAGTTTACTAACTTTACATAATAAAATTTCATATTTCTTGACATTCTTATTAATAATCCAGTATCTTGCATACATTAGTAACCTAACATTATGGAATAATGTGAAAACAAGTACCAGAATGAACTGATTAAAAGACTACGATTTACTAAACCTTTTCTGAAGCTACAAAAGAACTGCATCACTAGTGCATACAGATTCCATAAAAAAGCTTTCAATCACAATTGAACTTAGTGTGAATAACAGTCCCTGAAAATTACTGCATGCTTGTGAAACAGTGTGATCTATTTTAATGCAACAAATGGATGAAAACAGTCAGATGTACTCTGTATAAGAAATGGCAGGCAGTAGGTTGTAGCCTGATGTTATGTAACTGCCATGTATGTATGGCATTCTAAGTATTTTAAAATGCATCCTGTAGGAGTATAATAAAGCACAGTCTTGACCTGCCTACCAAACATTCACTGTATGACTGTACTTACACATACAAAAGAAAAGCTGATCCCACTTACTTTGCCTGAGGACTTGACCCCTCTGATGAGACAAAGAAAAACCACAACCCAGGACACAGCGAGGCAGCCCAATATAGGAAGCCGCACCTCTCCAAAATGGCCAATATCATCCGAGATGTTCAAAACATAATACCTGAAATTATACATAATACAGGAAGTTACTTTCAGCAGAGGAAATATTACTAAAATGATTCATTCACCCTTATAAGGGTTAAGCACAGTATACTGTGTTAAAACCACAGTAAAGTGTAGGAAAGCAAGTTAAATCATGTTAAAACATATTTGCATTGTAGAGGACAAATGTGGGAAAACAGCACATATTAATATTAATAAACTATTTTGATTAGGAAAACCATCTCTGCCGTTTTAAATGGAAGAAACAAACAGCAGCACCTCTCTTATGATAAATTAAGTTAGATTACATTCCTTCTTGGCCACAGTTTCATGGTCTTACAAGATATGATGTAGTGCATATTGAAACACATTTAAAGGGTTAATGGGATTATACAGTATAGGACAATATCTGATATCTAGAAAACAACTGAGAATAAAATCTCAGATCCCTGTACTAATTATAGCAGACGGTAAACAAAGACCAATGCACACACAATAGGATTTTTTTTTTGTTAACTAACAGCTGGTGGCAACAAAAAAACAGTCCTTTCAGCCAATAATGACAACATAATGCATAAAGAGAAGCACATAACCCATTATAAAGCCATCAGGAAAAGTTATTGTTGGTCTTAATCACAATTTGTAAATAATAAGAGTATTCTCTGAACCATAAAGAAACCAAAAAATATAGAGCATTCAAATCACAGGAAGCAATCACTGCCTTTTTAACAATATATTAAGTCAGTGAAGGAAACTTTTTATCCTCATACTGTTTAGGATTGGTTTAAACCTTTGTCATCACAAACCCAACCCAGCATGAAATATCCATAACCTCAAGTCTCGTGGGGCCCTTCTAAACTAACAAACTAGGTTTTGGAAATTTTGCATTAAGGTTGCAGTTTGGTTCTGCCAAATGACGTAGTAAATCCAATACAAGAATGAAACTACTTCAAATGATTTTGCCTCGCCACAGTATCATATTGTTCAGATGTCACAATTAAAGTGTAATGTTGTTGCCAGGCTGTCACAGCACTGAAAAGCAACACGACCATCATTCATGATTGAGTGCCATTAAACAATAATATTTCTCAGGGTTTTAAAAATATCCCGTAGAGTCTTTTAATTTGTGCTGCTATGCCATATCAGTCTTGTGTAAATCAAAGAGTGACACTGTTGTAATGTTGCCACAACATAAATTAGTAACACTTTAGGCCTCCCTAGTTACAGTGTATTTACATTGGTAGTTACTCATAAGTACAGTGTAATTATGCATTACTACAATGTACTTAATGTGTAAAAAGTACACATTCCCAGTATAGCTCCAAAGGTAGCCTCACTGTGGGCATCCTTAGCAGACAAATGTGTACTTACATATACTGTTAATCACTATTGCACATTAAGCACATTGTAATAATGCGTAATTACACTGCTCTTATGAGTACCTACTATGTAAATACACTAACTAGGGAGACCTATTGTAAAGTGTTAACCATAAATTGTGTTTGCTGGGTTGATGTGAGCTTAAAGAGCAATCTTGTGAGCAATGTTTATATTAAGGATGTAGCAATGACAGAAATCTCAGTGTGGGGGCTCGGGGTGAACCCCTCTCCACTGCTGATGTATAAAGGATACATTAAGGACTTTGCAACACAGATTTAGACCCGAGATCAGAAAGGCTTGCTCTTACTTCCAGTACTCCTCGCTGGGGCTCGTCCTCTTGGCCGTCTGGTTGACCAGCTCGGTCATGTTGGACATTAATGATGTTGTGTTGGCGATGGAAGCGTTTGCGTGGGAGGACGAAACCACCCCGCTGCAGTCCTTGGTATTCCAGGGGTTATTACAGTACGTCCAAGGCAGCAAGTTGGTCATGGATGTGAAGAAGTAATAGAAAGCGATGCAGATAACCACGTTGTAATAAATACCAATATACGTGGAAACTACCATCATACCATAGCCAACTCCTGGTAGAGAAAGATAAATTGAAATTGCAAGTAATTAAAACATTGATAAAAAGACCCTGTTTTAACTAGATAGTTATTATTAGAGTGACATGTAATTAAAGGAAAACCGAAAGGTAGTAACTTGAAACAAAGACATTAAATGTGTTATGAAAGGATTTTTAAAGGAGTAATTCAGATCACCTGCATTTTTCAGCTATTAATAGGAAGGGAGAATGCCACAGCACCAGCAGAGTGCAGAAATAAACTTGAAAAGGCAGCTTATATAAGCTACTGCTTTTAGCACGAGAACTCAGAGGATGTTTGTGCTCATTTTCTGTGCATATTTAAGAAGTGCTGATTTGAAAATAACAGTATCTGTCCATACTTAAATCACACACTTCAGTTATTTCAGACAAATCTAGCCTGAGATGTCATCTGCTGCCACGAGCATACAGTCACATTCTGCAGACGCATCTTTTCTCACCTTTAAACATGGGGCTGACCTTCCACACCCCCAGGCAGCCCAGGCTGGCGAACTGGCCAAAGGACAGCTCCATGAAGAACAGGGGGATGCCACAGAACACCAGCATGATGAAATAGGGGAACATGAATGCACCTGGGGAAGTAGAAAGTGCAACAACAGTGTCAGTATTATACGTCTTTCACAGGGGTATGAGTTTTCATTGCTGTATTAGAGAAGGAACTGTCCTATTCAAACACTGCATTTGATTCTCACTAATAATACTTAGAAAGAATGAGTTATAGATGAAAGTGTCAACAGCCAACAATCAACAGACCTCCTCCATTTCTGTAGCACAGGTATGGAAATCTCCAGACGTTGCCCAGTCCCACCGCATACCCCACACTGGTGAGGACAAACTCAATCTGGTTGCCCCAGTTTCCACGTCGTATGTTTTCATCCTTCTTCACGGGCTCTCCAGGAACGGCTCCATTCTGAAGAGGGAACACCGGTGAAGGTTGTTACAGGAGACACCACTGCAAATCTCTCATAGGACCTTTTGGAGCCTTCAGTTGCCTGAGAGTAGTATTTATGTATTTACTCTGGAAAAGTCAAGAAATAACTGATACAATGTATTGTGAAATGTGGGCTTGTACAGTACTGTGGAACAGTTTTAGGCAGGTGTGAAAAAATGCTGTAAAGTAAGAATGCTTTCAAAAATAGACATGTTAGATTATATTGATCAATTAACTAAATGCAAAGTGAGTGAACAGAAGAAAAATCTGCATCCAATCCATATTTGGTGTGACCACCCTTTGCCTTCAAAACAGCATCAATTCTTCTAGGTTCACTTGCCCACAGTTTTTGAAGGAACTCGGCAGGTAGGTTGTGGATTTAGGCAGCCTCATTTGCTTCTCTCTCTTCGTGTAATCCCAGACAGACTCGATGATGTTGAGATCAGGGCTCTGTGGGGGCCATACCATCACTTCCAGGACTCCTTGTTCTTCTTTACACTGAAGATAGTTCTTAATGACTGTCGCTGTATGTTTGGGGTCATTGTCATGCTGCAGAATAAATGTGGGGCCAATCAGATGCCTCCCGGATGGTATTGCATGATGGATAAGTATCTGCCTTTACTTCTGACCAAATCCCCAACTACAAAATCCCTGACTGTGCGCAAGTGAACCTAGAAGAATTGATGCTGTTTTGAAGGCAAAGGGTGGTCACACCAAATATGGATTTGATGTAGATTTTTCTTCTGTTCACTCACTTTAAATTTATCAATTAACTAAATGCAATCTATTAACATGTCTATTTTTGAAAGCATTCTTACTTTATAGGCAGCTGTGGAAAAAATGCTGTAAAACTTGTGCACACTACTGTATAACCTCACACTCTTGCTTCTAGAATTAAATGAGGCTCCGGCCCTTCGGTGGGGAAGTCCGACACTGGCACCATCAGCTTTCTATTCCACTCAGCTACCAGAGATAAACAAGGGGCAGACTGTGCAGGCTCTGAAAAAATATAATCCAGTCATCTTCAGTTAAAAATATGATGTTCCCAATTTCAACAGCAGCCTTCATTGTTTTAGATGACAATAGGTGCATCAACTGTGTTTCTCCAACAAAAGCCACAGATTCTCCCAGTTAATGTGAATCGGACACCCTGCTGTCGATTTTCACACAAAACTCAAACCTCTGAAATCTCTGAGATGTAGCGCTGAGCAAGTAGCATTAATCTTGATCTTGTGTACAGCAGGAACCCATTTAACATGCATCAAGAACTCCCTGCTGAATTATTTCTGTTTAACAGCTTCAGCGGTTAGCTTCTTACTATTAAATGTTCAATATTACCACATTCCCAGGGCAGTTATTTCCAGATACAATATATATCACCTCTGCTGTAATGGGTTCAAAACTGAGTTGTGGTCGAAAGACTCTGCAACAGCACCTCACTGAAGAGGAGTAGAAGTATTTTATTTTTAGATGAGGAATGACAAGACAAAATGTATCCATTTCTGGATACTAAACAAAGATAACATAGTAGGCTAAGCAAACAAGAGCCTTAAATAGGTGTTTGTTTGCTGCTGCTCTAATGAAGATGCAAAAACAATCAGAGCACTGTGTACAAAAAGATAAAGGATGTATTGTCATGAAATTAGATAACTGCAAAAAGGAAAAGAACCAAAGATCAAAGTGGGGGTGATCAACTAACATCAACATTTGCAAAATCAGCAGTAACCCAAAACAAAAGGAACCAAAATAAAAATCACAAGAAAACAACAGTGATGGGAAATACAGTACGAGCCCTGCATGTCCATTACAGGGAGTAAAAATGTATCACAAATTAGAAATAAGCACAATAAGCTTCTTTTAATTGAATTTGCTTTTCCTTCTTGCTGATATCAGATGGACTTTGACCTTTACAGTAACCCCAGGAAATGACAGATTACAGAACTCAGTTGTCTCAGAGTGAGGGATCATTTCATGCTCTAAAAATGCAATGTTTCATAGATTTGGTTTTAAATACAAATATATAATATACTGCAATCACAGTAAATATAAATGACCATGGCACTACATTATTATTATGATTATTATTATTATTGAGCAGACACCTTTATCCAAAGAGAGACAAAATGCCTTAACAATAACTTACACAAAAGTGTTAAATATTACAAGGGTGGTAAATGTACACATTACAGTGAATACAATCAGGGTATAAAAGCAGATTAGAATGGCCTATAGGTGTAATCTAAAGAGATGGGTTTTAGGGAGTAATACATAACATTGTTACTTCAATAAAAATACCATACTTTTGTGGATTATAGTTTATAAAAAAATATATAAAGATTCCAGCTATGAGGTACATTCGGCATCAGAGGCTGCCTGCAATTTCAGAAAATAAAGAATTAAGAAAATCACTGTAACTGCAGTTTGCCATGGCATTTGCATTTGTTCGGCTAAGTAGCGTAAGTGTCAGATCCAGGTCCCCATGAGTGCGCCATGCACATGGGTATCCATGTGAAATACTGCGTCTGGTGCATCAAACATCGGAACTATTTCTGTTGTGCGCCATATGAGGCTTCGAGGTCCCAAGGCCATTGCTCTGAGCAGGAAACAAATACACTCGTACAAGAGCCATGTTTCATAGAAGCATCAGTACAACTCTGCAAAATATTTGATTCATAATTTATATATTTTTAAAAATCCTGTTGGAGTTTGGGATCTAAAGATACCCTATAATTGAATATATGGAAGAAAATGTATATTTTGCAACTCATGTAAAACAATAGCAGATAATGTTTTCCACAGAAAGATCTGCAGTTATTTGAAGTACATTATCACACATTACATTCTGAAACAATAACAGATGTTTCGAGAATACTGTCAACATCGTTTCTGATATTACGCCAGCCCCAAAACCTGGGAGCTTTATGTACAATATGTAGAAATGGAGAGATACCAAGCAACAATAAAATGCACATACCCTGCTTCTCACACTGTTCCTATGACATCAAGTAGCACTTTAAATATACATCAGTTAATCTGTGAGACAGAAGATTTGAAGATTCAAAATGTTTCCCTCTACAATATTAAAATGTTACAGAAATTGTAAATATATTTACATATCCCTTCCAACAGAAAGACAAAAGTATTGTTAACACTTGATATTTCTGAAATGTATATCTTATATAAAAAAAAAAAAGTTAATTCTGCTCAGATGCCTGACATGAACTGTAAGACATCAATCTTTTGCAGAATTATTTTGCTGTGTTTTTGATGATGCACAGATATTTCTCCATTAGCATGCATTGAGTAGGTTTGTCTGGTAGTACAGCACAACAAGCAACCAAAGTCCCTCTCATAAGGACGGTTGATCTGATTACATATTTACTTATTGAATCCATAGAAGTATCTAAGTATCTATCGATGCAAGTTATCAGACTATCTTAAAATGGGGGGGGAATCCAATAATTTGCTGTAATTGTGTTTGTTTACACCCAGGATGATTGTGCTGGCTCCATCAATGTAACCCCAATGCCAGGAGAGCGATTCCCAGCGGAGGAAGGCCCACAAGCAGAAGTTGCTGAGGCAGCTCTGATGAGGAATTGATGGCACAATAATCCTTTTTCCCCACTTTAAGACTCTTATAAATCTGGAGGGCACACATATGCTCACCACGTTTATCAGAATCAGTTCACAGCTGAGTGGTGAATTCATAATGACAGCCCAGAGGCATGCCAATGCAACACATGGCTTCATCAAATAATTAAATGTAAACTTACACACTTATGATACACTTCTACCACTGTAAGGACATTGTATATTTCTCTAGCAAGTGAGCAGTCTTTACTTACTGACCCATTACTTTATTTTTCCCTTTGCATCACCCCCATTCATAAATTATGTACCATTTAATAAGCTGAAGGGAAAAAAAGATACTTCAGCTTCAAATGTAAATAGATTTCTCTCTCTCACACACAAACACTACAAAACAAAATACACACAAAGAGATTAAATCAAGAGTAATTCTACCCATTGTAAATTACAGCTATAATGTCACAATACTTGATTAAATACTAACCAAGATTTCATAAACCATTTTAAAGCAATGATGACAGCATGGTTAAGCACTAGAGTTTAGCTGTACCAACATCAACATGTGTGCCA
Organism: Amia ocellicauda; assembly: GCF_036373705.1. Taxonomy (NCBI): domain Eukaryota; kingdom Metazoa; phylum Chordata; class Actinopteri; order Amiiformes; family Amiidae; genus Amia; species Amia ocellicauda. Next base: position 17,152,341 of record NC_089868.1, on the reverse strand, counting down.
ATCTTGTGTGTGATTTCACTGTACAAGTATGGAGATATGTGAGGTAAATATAAAATAAATTGGGAAATAAAAAAATAAAATGTCAAGATTTGAAATTCAATTTTACAGTTATTATTTTCACAGCTATATTTAACAAGACCTCTTCTCAGTACTCTTGTTGGACGGATACTAGGCAGCCGTAAAACAGTGTTATATAACAGAATTTGGAGCATTTTATTATACTCACCGAAGCCCTTTCTAACGAATCAGCATTAAAACGTTTTAGGGAGGTAAATATGGTGTTTAAGACCTATTTCCTTTTCTCCCTGTACTCCCATGCCCAGGTGTACTCGCATTCAGTTTTCGCTTCATAAACTCTCCTCACTGGATGCTAAACAGTCCAATACGTATAACGTATGCCAAGCTGGGCCCATCTGGCTTTTATATAAGCTCACCACATGCTCCCCAGGTCTCTGTGGGTGCCGTTCCAAATCAGTGGTCTCCAACCTCCTCAGAGCTGCGGGCCACGGCTAACCCCGATCTTCCCTCATTACCCAGGTGCGCTTTCACAGTTTCGAAAATAAAGTTAAGAGTACAGGCCACCTGCCACGTGGGTCAACAAGTGCAGCAAAATCATATTAACCCTCGTTTTCACAGCCAAAAATGAAATCCCCAGCTCAATGCGGAAAATGATGCACTGCGGTAATACTTCCTTGAGGTTGCAGATCTTAAATAGCAATTCTGTGGTCTAGAAATAGGTTCTCTTAAGTTATTTTCTGCAATAAATCAATTAAATCAATAAACATTCATTTTATTTAATTGAACATACCATTAAGCCTTGTAAAATGAACAAAAAACATGGTTTTCAATTGACTAAGTAACCATATTTCAGATACTTTGCTCTCTCATCCTCACAGCTGGTTCGCAGCGTGTTAAAACAGGTGTAATTAGGAATCTACGTTCCAGACATGCATGCTAAGAATGGGATACATTTGACAGATCAAATATTGGCTCAGGCGGTAAGTGGTCAAAATATGAAAACAAGACTGCTGACCCTCTTTCATTAAAAAAAACATTATAAAAAAGGGCTTATTTTAAGATTGATAATTCTGAACTCTAATGTTTTATTATTTAAAATATGTTGGGAATTGTATAAGTGGTTGTAGCAGTCTCTAAATGAAAGAAAAAGTATAACAAACATTACAATACAAATGAACACATTATTCCTAACAGGAAAGCATTGTGAATCCGTAATGTTTAAAACCAATGTTTATGTTTAAAACTGCAGCCTCATTCTTTAACCCTCTTTAACTCCTCAAAAGAGAGGAATTAATGATAAGTACTGATGATAGGTCTCAGACACTATTTGTAATAGAGCCTTTTAATTCACTCAACTATGAAACAGAAAAGTCCATCATTCCTCAAGCACTATGCTCTCCATCCAGTCTGATGGACAAGTATATAGTAATATTGCCTTATAGCTTCTGTGGCCTTTTCAGTCATAAAACAACAACCCTACACCTAAATTCTTCCAGACATCAATGTAGATAATTCAGATTGAAGGTAACAAATCATGAGATATGAAAATCATACGAGAGGGAGAGAGACAAGTATTTCCTCCTCATCACTTGTTCTATGAGCACCTAAACTGAAAACCTCGTCGAGAGCCCAAGGCTGGGTGGAAACTGGAATCGGGCATGTTGCAGGACGCCGTGCTTTCGAAACAAGCATGCAAAACTCACAATGCATTAGGGCTCTTGCCTGTACACAGTAATATACCCCAACACAAGAATTCAATCAGCCTGTGACTTTTAAGGTAGAATAGATGTGCTTCTGAGCCAGTGATACGCAGAGTCCTGAGTATATGAAGTTGTGCTTTTTGTGTTATTAATCAGCACAATTTTTTGCAAGCGCATCCCTCTGGCATAAAAAGTGAGCGCAGACCTCAGGATTACAGAGGAAAATGCTGTTGGGCATGTTCTGCCCAGCTGAGTTTGTGATGAGCTAAGGTTGCGGAGGATAAAAGAGCAGGCCCCAGAAGAATATCAGTTATTAACGGTAAACAAATTGCTTTAAGAGAAACCTCACCGAATTTCATTCCAAAGATGTCATCTTATAAAACCTTTACATATAAATAAATAAGACGTCCATTTATTAAATACAAACTACAGAATGGGGAAGTAATGAACAATGCAAAATGACCAGAGATAAGCATTTTTTAAGCTAAATATTAATTATGCATTATTTACTTATTTATTAAATATTCAAAATATTTCAAGTAACTATGAGGGCACATAGTAGAATGCAATACCCTGATAATGAAAACAAAAAACATGAATAATTCATTTTCAAATTGTGAACTGAAATGGTACCAAGGTTTTAAGAAAGCCTGATGTTAATTAAATTAGACATTTTACCTCAGGTAAACAAAAGTAATATTCAGAGAAACAGGACAGTTTCACTATCAAAGACAGCCACCTTCAATAATAAAAATGAAATAGGGTTTAATGGCAAATTATCTAAGGACTGTTGTGGGTTTTTCTTTTTTATTATTATTCTTAATATTAATTTGTGTCTCTTTAGTAGGGCCCTGTATTTTGCATTACTTGAATTATAAAATTGTTTCAGTCATGTAAGATGCAGTGATTGCTCTAGTCTTGTTCTCAGTTTTCTTTTTCAATCAGTATCCATGAAAAATAATTAAACCAATTCAATGCAGTGGGTCCCAAATCACCCCACGAACAGTGAAGCAGCTCCAGCCATCTCTCCATCTGCACAGCTGCACAAGTGTGAGCAGAGCATGGGTGTTTCACACTTGTGCTCATATGGAAATGGCAGCTGCTTGAACAGATATATATTTGTCAAGAAAGTAAGCTGTTTTTTGGATCTACATTTTCTTTCCTGTGTGGTGAATATTTTGAAATAAATATAACCAATACCCAGGGTGAAAAACATTCCAGAATGGCAAATAATTATAACATTAATAAAATCATAATTCTAACATGTACTGTAGTACAGAGATATTAACATTGCATAATAATGTGTTATTTCACTGTTTTAATCAAAAATTCATAGCTCTCCTTTGTACAGCCAATCAGCACATGAATAATACTATGGTGTGCAGATTTAGGAATCTACTCTCTACATTCTACAATCTACATTCAGAGAGGCACATACAATCTCTGCCAAACTTTCCGAGCTGCCTTATAGGACAACCTGTCATGTTTGGACGTGTTTTTTTTTGTGTGCAATAGCTGCTAGCAGGTTTGATAGAAACATCTTGAATGTGGAGAGTTCAACACCACCCATGCCCTCTGGGCTACTGGGAAGTAGGTATTCACTCTCAGCCTGGCAGGTTTAAGATGTATCCTATGAAAGAATGTGTTTGCTGGCTCCTTCGGGCCACCCAACACCCATCAGAGCTGACACCCAGCTGGGAGCAGCTCCGGAGGACTGAGCACATAACTCAAGCGAACACCAGTCACTACAATATGAAGGACAATATCTGCATTTCAGCATCCAACTGACCAATCAGATCTCTCCAAATGTAACACTGTCCATCTGTCCTTTTGAACGTAAGAGTATATTATGACATTTAATTAAATCAAGAATAAGTAAATTAGTAAGTACGTAAATAAATTCGATACATTCGATATTCGATACATTTTTCTTGCTTATCCATATTCAAAACCCCTCTGAAATCTGAAACTGTGTGACAGATGCACACACGTCAATGACAAACCCTGATTTATTAATTGTTTTGGCACAAGCCTCACCTCAAAATATAGCCTGCTCTCAACTTAACACATATAACTATGCTGTATATAACTATACAGTATTTTTATAATAATAATAATAATAATAATAATGATGACCATGAATGTTATTTATTTATTAGCAGGCAACTTACAAAATCCTTATGACTATGCGTGTAATTCTATGACCTTTATGATGATTATTTAAAGTTCTGTTGTTTAGATCAGGCGATTTATTTATTTATTTATTTTTTTACTAAATACAGGTCAAGAAGCATCCATATATAATTGATCAACTAAGTAAAACAAATCAATATCTTTGCAGTTTCATGCTCTAACTTACCTGTGCATTTTCCATATTATCCATTGATTCACCAGTTTGCTTAATGTCTACCCTTGTCTATCCAGATTTAACCTCACAATTTCACAAACACATTCACAAAACAGAAGACTGTCCTGCCTCTTTCATTGATTGGTGAAGGGTAAAGGTCAGGGCTGAAGGACTAGGGTAGATTTGACTGCGGGTGGTCCAACTACTCCCGATTTACACTACCAAAAGCACAGTATACACACTGACATGTTTTTATAAATAATTCAGTTCATGTAGTCATAAATAAAGTTGTTTAACATAAATCAGGCTGTATTTTGGGGAGCAATCAATGTTATCATGCAGAATGCATAGGGATTATGATTACCTTTAAATACATTTGTAAATGCAATGAAAATTAATCTGTGTATAACAACCTCACAATACTCATCATGGAGACAATTTATTAGTAGAATGAGGATAGTTTCAACAGCTCCAAGGCATTCATTTGGTATTGAGATTAGGATTTAGTATCTAAATAATCAAATCAGTGTTGGTAGATCCAAGTAGATGAATGACACAAACTTCTAATGGAGAGGCAAATTTGAAATCAAAAAACTATTATAATGTTGCATTTTGAAGAGCTATCAATACATCTGGGAAATCTGCATACAGACACATCTGTCAAACTTCGGCAACTGTTCTGATCCACACTGTAAAAAACATCAATAAAGAAATGAATAAACGTAACTGTCATTTTGGATTTGCGCATCTTTCCGGGCCTAGAACCAACCATGCTGTTCGTTTAACCAGAACATTCAATTAGCACTGAGCAGGGCAGGGCGCCGTGTGACGCAGAGAGATTCGCCCGCAGAACTCGGAGGCAATGCAATCTGTTCAACAACTCGTGCCCCTTCAACACCACTTCCCTATCTTTTCAAACACAAACACAAAGTAGCAAGCTGGGCTTGATTATAATTAATATATAATAGATTGCACATTATAACAATTAGTACAGCGCCAGTGTGCCAAGATCTAATAGAGATCTTTTTGTGTTTGGGACTAGTCTCGTCTCATGGCTGCCCATGCCCAGTAATGAGGCAGCCAATACACAATAGAGTAGGGTTTTATATTAGAGTACTCTGCGGCCTTGCTTGGAACAGCTAATGTGTGCGTTTATTGATATTTGTTTTCATGACTAAAAAAGTACTTGTGGGGAAATGTTCAAATATTTATTTACAGATTGTTTTCGGTATAGTTTTTTTACAGATGTAAAACTGATCGACAGTTCTATGGCATAACACTGAAATGACAATACAAACAGACCATGAATTAAAGAATAATGACTATATTTAATACAATTAATTAATTTATATTTTATCCTTTCATGTCCTGTGGATTTTATTATATTTTTTATTGTTATATTTAAATACTAACATAAATATATTCTGTATGTTAGTCTTAAAAGCTATTCCTTACATTTCAATTTATTATACAATTAGGTAGTGCACAAAATAAAATAGAGGTTTTGATTAAATCGGTTTATGTATCCATCCTCATATTTCCATATATGTTGGTAAAGAAAATGACACAAAATAATATGATTAAAACAAGCCAAACAAGTTGCCAAATGCATGTAACATAGTGTTATCATTTAAAGCAGAGTAACACCAAGTGAAATACTAAGAGTTTAGACCTTACTTAATTTGACCTACTTCAGCTTACATCAAAAGCTGGAGGGCAACTTTCAAAAAATACAAGCAGCATGCAATCTTTTTGACATTTCTAGAAATGTTGGCCATTCCATGGAACCGAAAATGTGAGCTATGATTTGAGTGAAAGAAAATCTTCAAAGTTGGTTAATGTCAGGATATGACAGCACTGGAAAACCAGGAGGTTTATTATTACAATAAAGCAAAATAAGGACAAAACAGATGATACTACAACATCATAATATAAAATCAGCATCAGAGAATCCTCCATATATTAAACAAGTAACCAATACATGTAACATACAACTGTTGTTCCTCGTTTTAAAATTCCATTGAAAATGATTCTGACTAAATCTATAAATTTAGGTGAGAAACATGTTTAAAATGCTCCACAAACATAAATGATGGGTATCTTACAAGCATCATTTCAATGCGATTGGCACACTGCAGTAAGTTTACAGGCATCACATTATCTTTCAGCCTAGACCCAATATATTCCAATTTAACTCCAAGCACAACTCAATCAGTAGATAACAACCAATAAAAGTTGTATTGGGGGGGATAAATAAGTAAACAAATAAACTGCACTCCCTGTCCTGCAGGCACTGCATCATTAGAATAACACTGGTTTCTGGCATCAAACATTTTCATATTACTATTTAATCCTTCCATTTTCTATTGGATGCCAATAAGCCTCCAGTTAACTGCATAGCATCCTTCAGATCACCCTGTGCAAAGTAAACCTTCCTCCATGGAGCTCAATGCAAGTATCAAACATCAATTACTGCACCCAAGATTAATCCATCAGTTTAAAAATTCCCTAAAGAGACTGTATATTTTACTAAAATTTATAAAGACGAATAATGTTATATATCATCTTCATCAGCCTATATCGACCCATACACATACTACACAATGCACACTAGCAGTGCTCACTTATGGCTATGAAACATGCCCTCTAAATACAAAAATGAAAAACTACATGAAAAGATGTATACTTGAAATAACAAGAAGAGATGGGAAAATGAATAAAAGGATGCAAGAACAAACAGTAGCCTATGTGACATCATTGCGTAGAAAAAGTGTAAACATCTTGGGGAGGCCTTGGCAGTGGATCAATAATGGCTGATGGTGATATTATATATACACAGAAATACATACACGTGTTAAGCGTTTTATTATAGAATAATACAGATTAGAATATTAAACGTTCTCTCCCTTATATGTGCCACGGCATCATAACTGGCATCATCTATAAAGTCATCGAGGATTAGCATTCCCTTTGTGCGCCTGTATTATGACATGCTGCTTCTATAGCAGGGGACATTAATTGCTAAGCCTAATTGGTGTGTTAAAATTGACTTTAGTTATAAAACTGCCACCAGTGGCTCCATTTACAGCTCTCTGGGGCCTCCAGGGTAAGGTTGCATACAATGGTTAAAAGAAATGTAACTACACAATACTATTAAAAGTGTCAGTCCATAAAATGCTAAATTCCTCGTAAAGTCGGTAAAGTGATTTTATTATCCATGGTGGTGGTCCTGATATGTGGAGAATGAAGTTTTATCTGCACTATACATATAAATAGCTGGTCCTGTGAAGACAACTTTGCATCATCTGAGAATGAAAGGACATGACCTTGGAGAAGATATTAACCAGAATTTCCATGCTGTTTATTGCTTCGTTTTACACGAAAAACAGACATGCTCTCCAATGGCCTACTGAATGCCGATAAACAAAAGCCTTCTAACAGTGCTGCAAGTGAGAATTTAGGCTGGTGTTAATCAAAAGCCACCTTTAAAACAGTAGGGAGTCCAAAATAATAACATCCGCCAAAAGGAGTATCTGCACACACCTCTGTATACAAAAATACATCTTCTATGGTAAGAGGCTGATTTTTATGATTTTGTTTTGGTTATGTATAACCTATAGTATAACTGAGCAAATGATACCACCGATGAGGTTGGTCAACTCCTAACAGGCAATGGAAAGATGCAAGAGTATTTTCAACATGCTAGCACAATATGTAAAAGTAATGTAACCACTGGCAATGAGTCACACAGCTAATGCCCTGTGCCAACAAACCCAACAGCACTTTCTGAAGCAGATGAATGCCCCACAGCACCCATATGTTTCAGTACTGCACCCATATCCTTTACCCCTAGAAATGCCCATTTACATAAAGTTCAGATGAAAAACAGATTGGCTTACCTGGGCTTCACAAAGCCTCATAAAAGAATCCTAATCTTATTGACCCATAATTATTGAATCCCATTGACCCATAATGAATGAATCTTGGATGAAACTGAACCACCATCACAGAGATGTAATACAATTGAATCCATCTCAAAGCAATTAGCTCAGCTTCATGAATATATGGGAGCACATTTCCCACTCTATATACATTTATTCAATACACCTCCCATCCAAAAAACATAAAATGAACTAAGACATCAAAAACAAAAAAATAGGGGTTTGGGTCCTAAAAATCCCAAATCATACACCTATGTTGTGTAGTACTTAGCAGAACAGTAACTGAATGGTAATGTAAAAAGCTTGCATATAAACTTTTGCATCTTTTTAATTACAGCAGTACAGAACGATATGACTTTTGAAATGAGTTTAAAGAAAAATGTCTAAAATCTGACACTATATTTGGAATACAAAAAGCCCTGTACTTCAGATTTTTTCAGGAACTGCTAAAAGTGAAAAACCTTTTTTTTCTGCACTTTGGTTATTACACATTGAAGTCAACAGCTTCCATCATTCTTCAATGGCTGCTGGACAGTCAGCACTCTTTTCTGTAAAAGCACTATTTGTTTGAAGAATGTCAACAGAGCTGATAATGTGCCACAGCATTGTAATATAATGCACCTCTAAAATTACAGTAACACGGTCATCCATAAAAGAGTGTTTATTTCTGTTCATATACTCACAGCCTATTGCAAAGGGCTCATATTGTACATCATATCGCAGAGGAAGACTGAAAATACTTACTGAAATAAATGTGCCTGTAAAACTGAACTCAATCAATTTCCCCGAGACATTCCTACCGATGATGTCCTGAAAACGTTCCCAGGAAAATATCTGACTGAACGAAAGCAGAAGTTGATGTTTCATTCACTACATTTACATCCCGGAGTATAAATTCTGGAACATAAGAATGTGGAATACTTATTTTACAACAAATATGTTGCATTTCTGATTGTTGGTGTTGTTGAGACAGTTTCACTCTGCATTTCATTTAATTATATTTTATTTGCTTAAATCATTTAACATTGAGATTGCCTTTGTGGTTCCCAATTCAGATTAAGACGTTTATACTGCTGTTTCCGAATGATAGCACAGAAAACACTATGGCGCATGTATAATGTAATTATTTCTGATCTAGTGCATTTTACTATTGCTGTATCATGTTTGAAACAATTACACCTACATGCCAACTAAACCCATTGATATTTGAATATATTGTTTATTTTGTTAAAGCTTAAACTAAATAAGTACATTTAAGATAGTAGTGCAATATTAGTGCTCAATATATATGCATTTAGACAACATAATGATTCATTTGTTTCAACTGGCAGTAAAAATATTTTACAAATGTATATAAATATATACATATATATATATATATATATATATACATACATACACACGCACACATATACATACATACATACATACATACATACATACATACATATATACCCCTCAAAATATATTTTTTATTTTTACATTACTTTGTGTGGATGTAAAGTAAACAACCTTATTGATATTCTAAAAGAATAACCCTTGGCCTCAAGAATGCAGACAACGTTTCTCCATTGCAAGCATGCAATATTCTGATTTGTTTTTATATACTTTGGAAATCAGAGTAGTAGTAGTCTCAGTTTTACTCTGTACTATGAAGTAACTATAAACCAACATTATTTTATTAACTGTAAAGACTAAAATGTTGATTGTGAGAATAAGGTACAAATTCACATTTCTCATAGTTACCGACTTGCTTTTGTACTACAACATGATGTCACACGAGTACGTTCTGTACAACAGTGAATTGCCATTCTTGTAAACGTCACCCATAATAGAAAATTAATGTTTGTAGAACAATCAAAAACCTTTAAAAGCAGGTCATCCCATCCACACTTCTAACCTAAACATTAGATGAACATGACGCTTAGCTAAAAAGCGGTACAAATTAAGTGATAATGCAAGATAAAACTAATTAATTCCATTTCTACAATCGGAGGATGTCATCTTCTGTAAGAGGTGCATACTGTGCAATTACCACTGCTTCTGAAGTAAAGGTTTGGCTCTTATTATTCCAATTACTATCCATGCGTGCCAAAAGTTTAGACACAACATCAGACACTAGTGCTTTATCTTACTGAGGAGTTGGTCTATTGAACAGAGCAAGTCCTATATTTGCTGTAAAATAAAAAATATATGAATGTCGTTATAAAAAACAAAACCTGTATAAACTTTATATGTTCTAGTGTAAGTCCTCAATACTGAGTTTTACAAGAACCACATGTAATACTCATTTCACAGTTGTACTGGTAAAAATGTAAAGAAAGAGAGATCAAATTTGGGATACAGTGGCTACAGCACCCAAATGCACCACACAGAAATTAATCCTGAAGTGGTTCAATGTCAGGTGCACCTGTTTCTAGGGACTGACGTAGTTGTGTATGTGAATGCAATCCCGTAAGTCAGTCTGGAATCCTTTTCTTCATCACGCCATCATAAAAACAATCAGGTCAGTGTGGTTATTTACACATACTTTATCCTGACCTGTCTGGGACTGTGGACACTTATGAAGCAAGTCCATAACAACAATATAGCAATTGTGTGGAAAAGTGCTTAAAATTGTTCATACGGTTTGAATATGTTCTGACTGGCACCAATCTTTGTAATTATTTTCATTTATCCAGTTCAAAGGATTTAATTGTTATTTTACTTGACCTATTAATAAATGAGTGAAGAGAACTAGTATGTACATTTGATATTTGTAGTCAAGCTTGCCAAGAAATTAATCAGTTTGTTTCCATGAAGGGAGGTAATTATGTTCAAACCAGAGATGGGAAAAAGCCGCTGAATACAAAATAATAGCAACAAATAAGAGCCACATCATATTAATAATATAAATTAATAAAAAGATTACTGCTGAGGGTTGGATAACCAATGGGGTAAATTAAAATAAATCCATGTCTATCTTCAAAGACGGATTATTGCTCCATTCCTTCCAACATTCAGACAAAACCCAATAAAGTCTCACTAACCTGGATGACAAAACTCGTAAGCAAATTCCATACAGAGTGCTGTTGTACATTGTTAACAAGACCATCTTTGACAACACCTAAAAAGCGGTCAATTGGTAACTTTGTTCACATAGAAATAAGTGTCACATCCCTCCCAAAAAAGTCGTAACAATGCATCGACTGCCCTCTGCTTTCAATGACCTAACCACAAAGTTTAATTAAAAAAAAGCCTCATTATCTAACTAGGCAAGCCCTTTGCCCATTTTTGACTTAACGAGAACACTCTTCTGCAGACCTAATGAGTCAGAAAAAGTGAACAAAGTTTCTTAAACAGACCGAGGACTGCACATCCAGAAATACCTCGTTCAAAACCAATAACAAGCACATACAACACAAATGCATACAAAATCGGAATTAAAAATATGTACCTACCGCAAGCAACCCCATTTCCTTTCTCCTCAGACTTCTGCAAAGTTCAGGTTTAGTTAAAACTATTTATTGTGAAGAAAAAAAGTTTGATATTCTACCAAAATAAGATCCCTCTGCTTTGACAGAAGCAAACGAAAGGATGTGACAGGACTTGGCTCTCGATATAAATCCGAGGGGGACAATGTGCCATAACGGATATCTATGTATTTTTCTTTTAAACAAATCTTCCTTGGAATTGTTTAACTGACAAGTCCCAAAGCCAGTAAAAGGGACACAGGAAAGAACCCCATAAATATGAGGCAACCCCCCTTTCTTAATCTTTTTCCCCTCTACTGTGTGTCTCTCTCACACACAGTTACCCAGCCCACTTCCTTAGAAAAAAAAAAAATTCTATTACACTCCTTTTGCCACCACCGGCACCACAACTAGAACTTCCCACTGCAATTAGTTATAAAAACTTTTCAGTTTGGCTACACGTGGGCTGGTTTTTAAAGACTTGTACCCCCCATCTCACGTGGTAAGGGGGCTATTGAGTCGTCATGGACCCCCTGAATGATCGCGGAAAAATAAGGCAGTCCAGACAATAGATCGTCTTGATTAATTCAATTCTTTCAAGACCTTGCACCGTCGTCCGGGCAGCTTAACACAATTGCCGCTTTGATAGTCGCACAAACTCTCTCTCCCTTTCCCTCTCTCTCCCTCTCTCCTATGTCCTTTTGGAATCTGAAAAGTTTTCCCCCCCTCTTAGCTGTGCTCAAATACAAAGAAGAATAACAAAAAAACTAAAACAAAATAGGGGTGGAAATTTAAAAATGTTGATATATCGCAGTATATCTGTAGTTGCACTTCAACCTAGAATGAAGAAGAAGAAAAAAAAAAAAAAAACTATTTAAACTGACCTGATCAGCAGTAAAGGCAGAATTGCTGTTGGATTCCGACATGATTTGATAGTGGCCAGTTTTTCACTCGTTTCCACTCTTAAGTTCTTCATTCACACCTTCCCTTTCGCTTCCGCAGAAAGAGGAAAAAAAGAAAAAAAAAAAAAAAAAAAAAGAGAAAGAAAACCCCCCTTTCGCCCTCGGTTGATTAATGCCTGAATTATTTTCACCTCATTTCATCTGATGGAGCTCTCTGTTTCCTCTCCGCCTCCCTCAATCATTCTGCGTGGAAGCTTTCTCTCTCTCTCTCTCTCTCTCTCTCTCTCTCTCCCTCCCCCTCTCTCTCTCTCTCTCTCTCTCACTCACTCACTCTCACTCTCTCTCTCTCTCTCTCTCTCTCTCTCTCTCTCTCTGTCCCCTTTCTGCTCTGCTTCAAGAATTCAAGAAAACATTTTTTTTTGGCCCTATTCTAAAAATGAGACACAGTAGAGATCCACAGCTTTTTACTTCTAGCTCGCTATAAATGAAGCCATTGTCATCCCTCCAGCTTGCTGAATACAGAACGAGGACGTTGGTACTGCCCGAAGTCAACACTGCTGCCAAGCTTGCACAAGAGATAAAAAAAAAAAAGTAAGGAGTCATGTACTTTCATGGGATTCACTTCCTTTTCGGTCGCTTTATTTTTTTTCTTGTTTTCAACATAGTCACATCCAGACCACCAACATTTCAATTCAAGGACACTTGACTCCCAAATCCACATCTCTTGACTTTGCCAACCTTCGTAAAGGTACTACTTAAAACAACAGGAAAGATGTACTCTGCACTCTTGTACAGTATCTTTGTGGGACACTACCCTTGCCTGAATGGGATTTATCTAATGCTCCAATTTCAGAAAGTGGAAGCGATCTATTTCTGGTATGTTCAGTCTTGTATAACAATATCTTAATTACAAATAAACCATTCAGAATGTATGATGTATAACTAAAGACAATTTAAGAACATGAAAAAATACATCCATCTGATCTTAGCAATACCCCTAATGAAAGTTAGACTGGGGTTCCCAAAGCACAGTGCATCCCAAACAGATATCGTCCGGCATGCGATCAAATTAATCTCCAATCCATATTTAAAAATACCCATCCAAATATTAAGAAAATAATTCAAAATGCTTTAAGATTTCTGTATTTGGTACTACATAGATTACTGATAATTGCATATTTTCCTTTCTATGAGTCAATGTGTCTTCAGTTAAATAAAATGTATGCTGGCAGTATAGTTCATATTGTGGTGTTCCGCAATACTTTAATATCACACACAGCCTGCCCGCTTTGTAGAACGGTTTGGAACTGGTGCCCTGTTGGACCCTTCAGAAAAGCAGAACCCAGGAGAAACCGCGACCCGTAGGCCCATTCATCTCTTCATTGACGTCTTTGTTTTAAATTGATACAACCGCAGAGGAGGCGAGGAAGCGGACGATATCATAGGAATTTATTGTAGATGTGTTTGTGACCTAATAAACCATTAAACTTCAGAAAAACAAATGATGTTAGATGCTTGACAACCTCTGGACTCTTATCTAGCAAGCATTAATAAGTAAAAACGCATTGCACCTAAATGTTTTTTCTGCGACATGTTCGAGATCCATTATCCTAAGCAAATGTAGGATGGAGTGTATAATCCTTAAATACAGTGAGTACTGGATAATGGATGTACATTTCATATCCTTTCATAATCTTACGGTCTGTTCTCCATAGGCCCCAAGGCAATGAGGCCACAAGTTGTAGATATTACATTGTCAGAGCAGTGCTTTAGTCCTGGTTAGGATAACAGATACACATTTATTTAGTTCTGCCACAGGCTAAAAATATGGGAACTAAAATAGATATACTAGGAAGAATGTATTTTACTTTGCTTTCACTGTAAGACCTAAAGTGTCCTCCTGAATAAAAAATAAAAAATGTCTGCATGTTGGTGGAGTAAGTTATATACATACAGGCTTATGATGAAAAATAACTGAGCGTGTTAAAAATATGACTTTGGAAAAGCTGTGCTTTAAGTGGAACCTGGCAGTGGCAAGGTTGAGATTTTGGGTCATTAGAGACACTACAGTGGTTACATTGAGCACCCATTTTGAGGCCCTGAGAGAGACTTAACACAGCAGAATGGGTCAGATTTAATGAGGGTTCGTACTGTGCTCCTCTGAATGCCAAAAATCAAAGGTTGAAAGGAAAGTTTTGTGGAAAATCAACTTTCCAGACAACTGCAAGTGAACATATTTTAAATAGAGAAGGATCTCTGACAAGCGGTGTGCGGAAAGTTGTGTTCAGTAATTGGCTATTTTATTTCTGGTAATTAGTTCCAATCATCTGATGCAGCTGGCACACTAGTGGAATGCCCGAGTCCATTCATAAAATGACAGGACTATCATATTTCTTCCCCAACTTAAATTGTACATGCACAGAATTTCACACACACACACACACACACAGAAACATGCACAATCTTTCAAAATCGAATAAAATGATTTGATTCCTCACTCGCTCACATATCGTCTTGTGCTTTGCGTGCCTTTAAAGTGCAAATTTGAATGATTTACAAACAAGGCAAGCATCTCATGCAACATGTCATTTTTGACTTCGACTTCAACTTGAAAAACAATGCGTCTCCTGACACAGCTAACCACTAAGTTTGCCTTAAAAAAAATTATACAAAACCGAAAAAAGTTGTACACATGGCAACATTTTTGTTTTAAATGCCATGATTGCTACCTTTGTGGAATTTTTCACCTATCAGTCAGGATTTACAGTATTCATCAGTGTCACTCTGACAAAGATTAGTCTTGTCAACAGGATGCCTTCAGCAAGCAAGCACCACTAGGAGGCAGATGCTATCACTATGTCGGGAGAAGGGCCAACTGAAGTCAGCAGTTATGGAAAAACCCCAAACAGAAATACAGAGGTGGGATACACTTCATGAACAGTTTGACGACTAGTAATAAATACGAGTATTAAAATTAGCCCTCCCAGGCAGGACTCGAGACCCTTCTGAAATGGGATATAAGGATGCCTATGTTTCTGAACTCTAAGTCATTTGAGAACCTGCTAGTCTGGCCACACTTAACCCTTCACCCAGTGCCAGCTTCTCAGGGAAATCCTTTTTAAAGAACAGGAGTGAGATCCTCACGTGTATGCGAATGACAAGGACTGTCAGTCAAAGCATATACAGGCCTAAATTAATTGTATATACTTGTTCATATTTACATTTATTTACTTCACGATTACATTTTTGCAAGTAAAGAAATCTGTAAACATACCATCTTACAGGCAGGCACTCAGAGAGTTAAATCTGATTTCACTGCATTTTACAGAAGTGATGCGAATGTCAATGTTAAAAGGAGCCTCCCACCTAACTGTACAGAGCTCCTGCCACTGACAACAGGCATAAGCTTACATAAATTAGAACAAGCAAGACACAGGACTTATATTTCAGGTAAGTTATTGTACAACTTATGTCTTATGTATACAAGATTAAAATATTAGAGATGTTTCAAGGTGAGACTTGTAATAGTTCCTAATTATAAAAATAACAAATAAAAACATCTAATCTTAATCCATACATCTGGTAGTTATTTTATTTGAACTATAACACCACACAGAATTTGTCTTTGTATTGTTGTAGCAAAGAAGCGTTAGAACATATATCCCAACCTGGTACAAAACAAAAAAAAACATTGAGCTGAGTGACACAAAACGGTCCCTATACAGTTTCAAATGAGCTGCCTTAACAAGGTCTTTTCCATTCAAGGCACGCTGCCTCTATTGACAAGTCAAACAAGGGGCTACAGTGTGGGGTAAATTACTACTGCTGACCAAACATGTCACTTTCGCAACTTATCGCCTGCTTTGATGTGGTATCCGTTTCCCGATACCCCCACCACCTTCCGTGAACAGTTTACAACAGGGGTAGTCAATAGGCAGACCGCGGGCCAAATCTGGACCAACAGACGCTTTTAAATTATCATGATTTTATTATTAATATATATATATATTTTTTTTAATGTAATGTTATGGAGGTTTGTTGCACTCAGTGCTTGTTATTGTGTGGAACCTAGGAGCAGCCCTTCCTGGTTATTAGCCAATAGGATGTGACGTATTAATATGCCATGTCCTATATAGAGCTCGTATTCCAGATAGTTAGTTGATTGCTCGCAGATTCCCGGCGTCTCTTTTTTGGCGTCTCGGTACATATTCTGGCCTGGGGCAAGAGCGTTAGTTTGTACTTGTCAAAAAACAAAAACAATAAACAAAAACAGGTATTCGCTTTATTTTCCTGATTTCTATACATAAACAGCTAAACTGCATATTGTTTGTCGTTTGGACATATTTCAACCTCGCCTCCAAAATATAAAAGTGCACACACGACCAGGGTGGGGGTGCACGGTGCCATTGCTTGTATTCACCTAGAAATTCCTACATCAGCGGCGGAAACAGCTGATTTCCAATGAAGACACATATTTGTAACAGGCGCACAAATCGAGAATTGTGCATCCTCATCAGTTTCAATTATTACAGAGACCCACCGAAATAGATCTCTGTGATTGACAAGCACCAGAAACCACGTCTTGTTTGCCTGCATGATGTCGGTTGATACGTGATTTTTCACTGGTGATATGTGGCTGTGAAGCAAAGATATGTTTGAATCCAAATCTGCTGATTTAATGGAGATTTGGAGCTGTTTCTCGACTTCGAAATGACTCAGAATCGCGCACTTCAGGTCTCCAATTGTGAAAATCTTCTGGGGGACGCCCAGACCTCCTGCCCTGAATTACTCATTCCTCTTCGCCCTCATTTTTCAACAATAATGTTGTGCAGTGCACAGTGGGACAAAGGGAAGAGGTGAAGACCTCAATCTAATAAGATACAAAATGCTTCAAAGTTTCTATTATGTTTATCTATATGCCTACGATTAGCTTTAACAAATTAAAATTAAGTGGTCTGAAACAGTTTTAATAGTAATATTTACATTTAAATGTTTTATTTGTGTACTTTGTCAAATGAATGTATTAAATATAAGCAGCGTGGTATATTACATGCACAAAATTTTTAGTGTGTGTTGGAAAGAATCATTTAATTTGCGATTTCCCCCTCCCCTCTGGTGTCTGGACCTTGACTATATATTGACCAAGAAATTTGGACCCTGACACAAAATAACTGACTACCCCTGGTCATTAGATTCACAAAACACACCCCTGCCAACTTTTTTGGACTTGAAGGATACTACGAAACAGTGCATCACATTCTTTCTGTACAAAACCATTACGAAAAAAATGTTCTGCAAATAATTCATAAACAAATATTAATATGAATTCAGGAGCAGGTGTGGAGCTTCAGATGATACAGTAATCTAATAATAAATCCCACAACATAAAACAGAAAGCTTCCAAGAACCGATTGGCTTACACAACATGGTCACCGGGTTTATTTAAATTACACGGTATTCTATTTTGGTCAACGGTCTAACTGTATCTGGGTGTCCAGCAGCACAGGAATACTCTGGAGAGACATTATAAAACAGTACTCGTCAGCCCTGGTCCTGGAGGTCCCAACACCCTGCTGGTTTATCTTCCAATTAAACAATAAATTACTTAATTTAACCCTTAATTAAGGCAATAATTTGCTCATATTTGACTTTTTACATTGTGTAACTGACAAAAAGTTGGATCCTTATAAGTTCCTTATACAATTTTATAGTGCTGCAGAGTAATACAGAAACATTAACATATTCTGGTTGCAGGTTCTCTGAAGTTAAGGAAACCCTCAACTGAAATGGTGTGCGAGAGAAACATGAAGTACAATTATGAATGTATACATTAATGACAATACAATACAATGATAATACAATATTGAGTGTCTTTAATCTGACCAAGCAACATCCAAACAATTCTATAGGTCTGATCTTCTGTATAGATGTCAGACTGTGCATTATCAATATGTATATTCAAAAATAATACAAATAAAAACACTGATCAAACTATTTTTACACTGGGGTAGGGCAGCTGAATGTTACGTGTTATGTAACATTATGACCACCTGCCTAATATTGTGTAGGTCCCCCTTTTGCCGCCAAAACAGCCCTGACCCGTCGAGGCATGGACTGCACTAGACCTCTGAAGGTGTGCTGTGGTATCTGGCACCAAGACGTTAGCAGCAGATCCTTTAAGTCCTGTAAGTTGCGAGGTGGGGCCTCCATGGATTGGACTTGTTTGTCCAGCACATCCCACAGATGCTCCATTGGATTGAGATCTGGGGAATTTGGAGGCCAAGTCAACACCTTGAACTCGTGATTCATCAGACCAGGCCACCTTCTTCCATTGCTCCGTGGTCCAGTTCTGATGCTCACGTGCCCATTGTAGGCGCTTTCGGCAGTGGACAGGGGTCAGCATGGGCACCCTGACTGGTCTGCGGCTACGCAGCCCCATACGCAACAAACTGCGATGCACTGTGTGTTCTGACACCTTTCTATCAGAACCAGCATTCACTTTTTCAACAATTTGAGCTACAGTAGCTCGTCTGTTGGATCGGACCACATGGGCGAGCCTTCGCTCCCCACGTGCATCAGTGAGCCTTGGCCGCCCACGACCCTGTCACCGATAGGTACTGACCACTGCAGACCGGGAACACCCCACAAGAGCTGCAGTTTTGGAGATGCTCTGACCCAGTCGTCTAGCCATCACAATTTGGCCCTTGTCAAAGTCACTCAGATCCTTATTCTTGCCCATTTTTCCTGCTTCTAACACATCAACTTTGAGGACAAAATGTTCACTTGCTGTCTAATATATCCCACCCACTGACAGGCGCCATGATAACGAGATTATCAGTGTTATTCACTTCACCTGTCAGTGGTCATAATGTTATGGCTGATCGGTGTATATAAAGCTACTACGTCATGTAAAAGGTGTCATTTACTATATAAGAGACACCCTTGACATGACAGAACTGACAAATCTTGGAAATGATTTAGGTTTTATCTCATCTGAGTTTTTGCTTCAATTAACGGTCTTTAAAAAGTTTCCCTTGGATACAAGCAAGTCCATGGCCAGCTGGCAAAGAGAACTTGCCCTTGGCAAGGTGGAACTAATTTATGAAAATACCAAATCTGTATAAATGTTGACTACTGTTTTAACAGTATGCAAAACTTGCTGAAACTATTTTGGTATTTTTTTGTTATAATATACAAATACTCTGTGATCTAGAGTTATTAATATTTTGTAAAACATTTGTTAAAACACCAACATTGATCACAGGGACTAGAAGCAATAATTGATTTCTGGGGGATGGCAATACAATAGTATGTGAATTGCAATTTATTTGTGTTCGACATGAGTTGTCACAAGCTGTACATAAGTTGTAGTTGATAATGTATATTATTATTATTATTATATTAATAAGCCAGGTCTATTGTATTAAATTTAGAACCAGGTACGTTTTTCTAAGTAGAAATTTAAAATTACTTTCATTGTTATTAGTTTTAAAATTAAACAATACAAATTCTAAAAATCCTGTGTACACTAACCTACAAAAATGTTAAAGGATTGTACAAAGTCATCTACTGTAGCTGCGTGTCTAGGAACAAATTCTTACAGAAGCAGCTGTTTATTTGTTGTGGTCTTTTGTGAACTCCCTGCATTTCTTGTGCAGAGGATTATCACCTCATAAGCTCTGTGACTGAAGTTTAACTGCATTGCAACTCAGAGTAGGAATACCTAAGTATTGAGACGTAGTGGCATATCAATTATTTAAAACTGATAGGGTAGTGAATAATTAGTGGAACTGGCATAGTTTTGTTTTTTTATAAGAATATTTTAACAATATAAAACAACTAATATTTCACCTTGTGTAACCATTAATAGCATAAAACAGATTTTCTTATATTTTGCCTGTATATCTAACATGAGTAAAGAAAGAATCTCTCCTCTCTGGGCTCAGATTTTTTCGAGTCAAGTGCCAGGACTTTACCCCAGTAACCTGTCTCTCGTCTTTATTTAGTTATTAAACAAAAAATCATCTTACTTTCATTAATTGTATGGGGGAGCATCACATTAAGAGATTTAAGCATCTTGATTCCTATCACCCATCAGACAGATAATAGGTAGATCCCCCATCTGGAAAAAGTTTGAGAACCTGCACTAGCCTTGCAGTTCAGTGGACAGTCTTTAGGAGAGTCATGTGTAATATACATGTAATATATATGTAATATACATATTATATAATAATGGATACATCAGAATGCTCCGTATAATTTTGAGGTACAGGATTGTGTTCATTGAGTACTCGAGCACCACAGGGTTGTGTTCAAGAACATTGGACTGAACTTGAGTAAGTTGGGTTAAATGGCAGCATGCTGAATGTCTTATAATCTCAAAAGTAAAGAAAGAACGGTAATTACCGTTTAAAAAGGCCTCCTACAACACGACAAAGCCATAATGCAGTGGATATGGAAGTGATTAAGATCCACAGAAACACATGTAAACTTAAAGAATTACAGGAATGGTTGAAGCAACACATTGTAGAGCTCATTCATGTCACATGCCTTGTTACCCTATATTGTAAAAATGTCTATGTACTGAATGGAGAACGTTGGCAAATGTTGGCCAAGATTCTCAGGAGGTGAATTTTGGCCAACACTTCACGTGGCATTGTGATGGTACTTGTATTTGTTGCCATCTTTAAATTCTGCCTGGCAATGCCTTTCATTCTTGTGGGAAAACATTTGCTGATATTTGAAGGATGCAGCTCTGGTCAGTCATTGCAAGTCACTTCTTCATGCAGGCCTTATACAAATAATTTAAATATAAAATAGCACAATAAAAACATTTGTAAGTCCTTGATTAAACAAATCTTTAGTGTTTTAGGACAGACAACATTTTATTAATATTCTTGAAGAGTATTGTTTTTTATAGTTTGTGCCAAGATTTATAATTTGTTTTGGATGGGTTTCAATGTAACATTAATACATTTACAAACTTACAAAGCTGTAAAACCTTTTCAGTGCTCTGTGGCAAAATGGTGCGTCTTTGTCAAAAGAACAAAGATACATTTTTTTAAGTAAGAAGAAGGAATGGAATGCATAAAGGAGAAGTAAAGTAAAAAGGTCATATTATGGAACAGGCAGACAAATTAAACCATTATTTCCTTTTTATTTTAGATTATAACTTTCTTTGAAATCCAAAAGCCTGCTGCCACAAAACAAATAACTGAATGGCAATATTCACGTGGCATTGTAATGGTAGAAGTTCAAATACGTGTCCAAGGCCATGGAAACGCCACAGTATGATCTTAGTCTAATTGAAGGTCCAAGCGATGGACTATGGAAGAAACGGAAAGAAACCTCCAAAGCATTGGATGAATACATCATTGGGTGTCTGTGGGCAATAGGGCAAAGGGACACTAACAAGGTCAAAAACTTCTCAATGGTCCGTAGCACAATTTAGTGTCTTTGTTAGCTAAACAAAGGTACGCATTTTTTGTACTGTGACCAACAGCTACTTCCTGAATGCATTTTTTTTTTCAGCTTGTGTGTGACGTCTACCCACTCGGCAGCTTTCAGCGACAGAGGAACGTAATTTCAAACGGTTGGGTAAACCTGAAATTTCCATCATAATTTCTCCCCTCCATAATACAGCTCCAAGGGTCCCAGCTGTTAATGCTTTATAAATAGCGTGTAGCTCTGATCCCCTCAAGGGAGAATGGGGCTCAGTGGAGTAACTTAGGCACAAATCGGGCTGGAAAAAGCACACAATGTACATATTCTGATGAACATATGGGACCATTGGTAAGGATGAAAGAAACCTACATGTGACTCCAGTTTGCTTCACGTGTATTTCAACAATGAACACATTACAGAAGCAACAACTCATTTCAGCATAAACAAGGACAATCGGAATATCAACATATAAAAAAGCCTAAAAACCAAAATGTGTTTAATCTGTGATGTGCAAATTAATTGTATTCTGTATGGGTCATATTCCACTTAACCTTCCACTGTCACTATCATCAGGTATTCATATTAATTGTGCATTAAAAACAATGGGGGAAAAATATGACAAGATATATCACAAATATGTGGAAGACAACCATCCTTGACTATACACTGCATAGGATCATAAAGAAATATATTGGACCATTACAATACCAAGTGCTGAGCTCCCAGTAAATTGGCAGCGCAAAAGGAGCCAAACATTTTGAGTGAAACTTGAGTCTTTTTACGCAATATAACAAGGGTTGGACCCACATGCCAGGTGAGTACATCAGGTTATTTTCCTATTCCGTTACCTAAATTAAACACTTTAATAAAAGAACACTTAATCCCTAAGACTTACAACATGGTGGATAGCTCATACTGGGCCTGGACACGACATTTGTACTGTGTGAATTGATTTAGCATGACAAATGCATAATTAACAAGTACAATACATGTTTTAACATGTGTAGTCAACATAGTGAAAAGAGATGGGTGGCTCAAGGGTGGCCAGGATTGGAGGAGCCTGGTTGTACTTCCTCACCCTCCCCACATGAAGGCGGTGGCAGTAATGCTCATTAGCACAATTTGGCGATTTCGAATTTAGAGGGGACAAAAACACACCCACACAAAATGGTGATTCCAATTTTTTCCCGAAATTGAACCAATTCAATTATACAAATGTTTTCCTTATGTTTTAAAAAAACTTTACATTGAAACCAGGCTGAGTTTATCTGTAAAAAGCTTGTACATTTGTTTTTCTGTAATTCGGCACTATTTTATCTGGGTTTGCAATTTTAAAGGAAGACGAAAAATAGGTCTTAAAAGCATCTCTTTTGCATCAAGAATTAAAACCCAACAAGACGTCTAAGGAGAGCATTTTACAACTACTATCATTGATGCTCTTGTAAGCAAACCCAACCTACATTAAATAGCTATAGGAAAATAAATCTTAATTTGGATGTAAAATATAGACTAATACTATATACTACTATAAAAGGTTAGTTAATAAATACATAATACTTGGGCATGCAACTGTACTATCTGTCAACACAAATTTTAATTAATTAAAAAATAATTGTAATCCAGGGAACAGTGCGAGGAAAACAAATGTACAATACTGTCCTCACCCTCGGCCTCTCTGTTCATCATGTGTGGTTTTCAAGCAACCAACCATGTTTCTGTGCCAGATTTCATCAATATAAATATAACACCAAATATTTGATATTTGTATATATATTTGTATGCTATAATGTTACTAATGAAAGCATGTTAAATAAACTGTCAGTTTATTTCTCTTTCTACACTATATTTAACCAGTAAATGCCAGAAGAAATACTGCAACAGTTTCAATATGCCCTTAAATTATGAAGATATAAATCTGACAAATCTCTAAAGGTGGCTCAGCACTAGCCCCTCCCCCAAGTATAACCTTACCAAATGCATCAAAGTGATTAATACCAGGGGAGTTCCACTTGAGAAACCCTGAGAACTGCAGGCCCCCCCTCGTCCCATGCCTATATTTCCTATTCACGGGAAAGGGGTGAAAGCACCTAGAGTTCAAGCGCGACAAATTACCTAAATATGGGGTGAAAAGAAAGTAAAGCACTTAGACTAAAAATAATAATACGGACAGAGATTTAAAGAGCAAGTCCAATGACATGGTGCTAATTTGCAGTCCATAATTCCAAAGACAAATTGTGAACTGTGATTTTTTTAATTTGGTTTTTTGGTTTTTGGGAGAGTATCAAGTAAAGGAAAAAAAAGACGAGAAAGACATTTTCAGCCTGAGTGATTTCCTAAAATAAAATCCAAAGGCAGTGATTGAATGGGCCCAGTGCTGAAAACATTTGAGAGAAAACGCAGCAGTGGACGTGTTTGGCATTTGGTGGCTGTTGTCCTCCTATTATACCTTCTCCACAGTGGCTGTATTTTCTCTCTCTCCATGCTCTCTGGTCTGTACAGTGAGGTTCAAACACAAACAGAAATCATGTTTGACTACCCCTTTGGGGCGACACATCTGTTCCCATGCCCCCAAGGCAGCACGGTTGCACAGTTACACAGAGATGTGAACGCTGAAGCTAATTCAAGTGAGTGACTGACAGCTCAATATGTTCCTTACATAAGTCTTAAAGCACCACTGACATACAGACTACCTCGTAGTAACTTGCTTGATATCAAAGAATTTAATATATGGATTTTCTGTTATAAAACAAATCATTGTGCTTTGTTTTAGCAAACTGCATTAGCGAAAGGCTTAATGGTTTTCACCTCATCAACTCATCAATATCGTCTTATTTCAGTTTCAGTTTCTTCTGATGAGTTGGTCAAACAGACGGAAAATATTTGCAAACACTGAATCCAACACTAAGAGTAATGACCTGCATTTAAAACAATAGAAAGTGAATAGCAACTTTAAGGGGGAAAAAAACAACTAGTCATGCAATACTAGGGTCTGTTGAGTGGGTTAAACCTGATGTATTTCCTGCTGCGATCAAATTAAAGGCACAATCGGCCGCTTTCTGTAAACCATTTCATGGCCCACTGCGTTTCAACTGGGATGTGTACAGCAACAGCTCCAATCCTCTGAGACTGAAACAGTGCAAGGGATTAAATATTTGTTTCTTTTTGATTTCCAGCTCAGTTAAAAAAAGAGCTCACATAAGCCAATGTGCATTAAATGTTACCCCATTTACCCTCAGCAGGTCGATTCAAGAATATTAAACATTTTCAGTTTTTTTTTTTTCTTTCTTTCTTAATATAGCTGTGAAGGCCAGAAAGAAAGATAAATACATTATAACTTTTTGGGCATTAACTAGACTACATCACACAAATGCACACACGCAGACACACCATGGATCAATCACCCGAAAACAGCATCTTAATTACTTTATTTAGCGCCATTGTTATTGTATAATTCTTTCTTAAGAGAAAAAATACAGCCACTGCACACACCATCTGCATTGGCAACAAATTTGGCTTCTCTGAAGTTGGTGACCAAGTGTCCATATGAAGACAAAGAGTACAAACCTCTCAATTTGTCAGAAATATCCTCATGTGCAACTTTTCCTACATATAGGGAACATGTTGCAGAGTTGAAAGTCTTTTTTCTGTCTATATTAACTAGAGTGAAACAAAATGATGAATGCAAAACTGGCAATGGAAGACAATATCACAACAGGGTCAGCCCTGCTACCAGGGCACCCTAAACAATCAGTGAATGAGCTGAGCAAATACCACCGCCGCCACATTCATCCAATTAGCAGTGAAGTGAACAGTGAAGCCACATTATTGTTCAAGGTTATTCTGGTGCAAAGCTTAAGAACCATAATAATGATTGTTAGATGCATGGCGTCTAAATTAACTATTATAGGATAAACAGTAATTTAGTACCTGATAATGAATAATCAATACTGCCCTGTTCTATGCAGAATAATACCAATCAAAAAATATTTTGCTGTACTATACAATACAATGAAGGATATTAAAGTTCTTTTAAACGGAACCGATCACTGCATTCTTTGCAACATATATACCAACCAGCAAGCCAACCTGTTCTTCTGTTTAGATTTTGTAATTAAAATATTTTGTATCAGTGTTGACCTACAGTGATGTGCGTTTACTCAGGTTCTTGACAAAAATACATCACACCATACATTCACACGTTTCAGAAATAATAATCTGTAATCAATCCAAATGCCTGGGTTTTCGCACAATACCAGTAGAAACATCAGCAAGGTTGACATCTCTTGTGAAAACACGAGGAGCTAACGTTTGTAGCACAGATACAGGAAGACTTCCACTCACGCTCAAACATGCTTAAGATTTTCGATAAATTCAGCATCATAAAAACATATATCTAGTCACACTTTTACTTGGTTTCAGCATGTGTGGACCTCTTGTTATAGTACTTAGCTTTATACCTGTAGTTCACACTCTATTTAAGTTTATTGAGAGCATTGTGCTCTTTTTGTCGAGGAGTTTGTACATCGCAAACAAACTAACAAACTCCCATTTGAATCAATATCATCTTTTCTAGAGCAATGTTAAATATATTGTCCACTATAAGGAATACGTATTACATTTGTTCAAGACAATATATAAAACATTTTAACGGTGTGATATGAGCAATGTCGATGAAGGCTTTCAGGAATTGTTTCTGTTTGCAAAAGGGTTAGCAAAAAAGACATAAAGCATGTATATTTAATGTACTTGAATCAAAAGAACCTGGTGAAGCAGAAAAAAGATCATGCACAACAGAAGACTGGAGACAGACCATTCTTAAGACCCAGACAGACCATTTTCATATTTCAGCCATAAAGACAGTCAGGCAGCCAATCAGATGGGGGGAGAGTAATGGGGCCACAAGACTTAAATACTGGACTTGTTTACGTTTTTTTAGTCTGAACATGTGGAGTATAAATACATCCTTGCATATCCTACTGTTACCCTGGGTTCTCTCAACAGGATTCTCATTGCTTTCTAAAACTACACTTCTTCAAAGTATGTTTGATCTGAAGTTAATAAAATAAAATAAAACAATGGCATATATTCAAAGACTTCAAAGAATTCAGTTGCCTTATTGTACACTCTGGTTCAACATCATGTAAGACAGTAAAGCAAAAAAAACAAACAAAACATCTCCTTTCAACTCTGGAATACACAGCCTCAATCAGTATGAACTGTGTACACTGATTAAAGATAAGATAACTTGACAGATTGTGGCATTGTGACTTTTGCCCTCTGTCCATTTTGAGATGCATTTACATTGTATGCCTTCTTATATTATATAAATATATTAAAGCAATGGAGTCCAATATTTAGATATCACATCACAGCAGTGACTACAATCTCAAATAATGCACTCGGTGCAATAATTCACGACACTGGTTTACATAAGGATGTTGGTGGGTATGATGTGTACGACAAATACAATATTGTGACGCGTCATATTTCAAACACTACATTACTACAGGAGTGTCTCTATGACATCTGACATTTTCCAGGAAAATCTGAGGGTTACATGTGAAAGGGAGAGTGAACTTAGATCTTACGGATATGACACCCAACAGCTCCGGTCACGTTTCCAAATCTACCCCAATGAGAATATACACACAGGAATCATCCACAAATCAATACGTATTCTGAATGGTATGGAGGGGCAGCAAGACAGACCTATAAGCTAAAGAACATTCACATCATCACAGTAGTGATCTGCTACAGCTTTAGAAGAACATCAATTCCCTATCAACTCTTCTGTGAACTGTATTTCTATTAGGTACAATGGGATCCTGTCCTACGAGTACAATTTTACTTTATATCACAGATAAAGTCATACAATGAATATATAAATAATCATCAGCCTAAATCAATCCAGTGCTGGATGAAGGCTCCCCAAGATGTTACCCTTGCTTCGATCTACAGCTTCTCTGTTCCATGCCATCTTTTATGTGGTCATCTTTTCTCATCTCTTGGTATCCATTTAATAACTTCATCTGTCTGTCTTTGATCTATTCTTGCAATTTCTCCACCCCATTGCCATTGTAACATTTTCACTCTTTCAAAAATGTCAAATATTTTGGTTTGTTCTCCGATGCATTAATTTATTTTTCCATCTCTCCTTGTTATTCCAAGCATAAATATTTCCATGATCCTTTGCATTGTCCAGTCTCTGTATAATTGTTGTATTACATGACCAGGTCTAATATATATATATATATATATATATATATATATATATACACACACACACACACACACACACACACACACACACACACACACTTACACATACTAACACTCATAAACAGAAGAATGGTTGTTAGTATGGGGCGTTGTTATGTGGCACAAGGCCAGGCAAATATTTAGAGACATTTAGCCCAAAGTTAAGACTTTAGCCTTTTGCAAGCTGTTTAGGGACGGAGAGACAAAGAACTTAATTGTACATGAAAGTTGAGTCTCAAATAACTTAATTATGTCCAATTGCCTCATACCTTGATTTAAACAATAAAATTGTAACTCATAGGACAAAAAAATACAGAGGAAAGATTTTTAGATGGTTTTGTAAAACTAAGAAATGCCTATTTTTGTCTTTAAATAAACTGAATGCTTAGATCAGAATAGCTCCAACTGTGTGTGGGGACACATGGTGATCCTAAAGAATTTGCACTTTAAAGTCACAAGATAGGTATTCTGTGGTTAATTATACTATTGTAAATTTTTGATTTAATACCCGATTTACCTTATTAGCAGTTTCACAAAAACTTAATGGCTAAATGAAAAAGGTGCTGAACAATCTTTGCTTTCTTAATCTAAAAAGTTTGGTTTTATACATTTTAATATCCATATAAACTTTAGGCATTGTAATGGCATAACTAGTTTGTTTCAATTGTCGTCAGCAAGAAACAATGTCTTTGTTTAATAGCCAACATGTCTTGTTGTTCAAATTAAAATAAAACCTATTCAGAGTAATGCACTTAATGATGTTTACAATGGGCATGGAATTACTAAATACGGAAGGTTTGCATTAAGAATCAAGAGAATAAATCCTTATGATAAATGTTTTTACATGACGTGATCCGTGCTCGGAAACTGTCGTTTTACCTGAGGAAAGGCTTTATAATGAGAAAAACAATTATACTCAGGTAGGTTAGAGGACTTTAATGATGCGAGATACAGATATAGCATTCAGTAAAAAAAGTAAGCTCATTTCATAAATTGGACATGCCTTACATCATACATTAAAAGTTCAAAACTCCCCTTGTAGGCTGAAGTTATACCCTATTGTGGCGTTTCTATATTTTAAATCTATTTAAATCTAAGATCTGCATAATGGATTTTGAATTGTAGTTGCATTATGATTATCAATAATCAGTTATTTTCTAATAAGATGATAACAACAGTCATTGTATTGTCAAATATTAAATAAAACCAGCACGCACACACTATGACAATTTCAGTATGTATGAAAACTTAGCATTATACATAATTTATATATAAAGTATATACTTCATCAAGGTTAAGGACAACAGTCTGTAATTTATGTTTTTTAATTAGTTTTTAACTGTCCCATGTCTGTTATTCAACACAAATGCGAGTCTCTCTCATTAAGGAGAGGCAGTGCTGATCGTAACATTAAATACCAACTATACCGAGAGTCTGACAAGTTTCGAGACTCATACAGGCTGGGTGGCGACATCCCCTCCTGAGAGCTAGCTCGTTAACTCTTGAGTTTTATTTATATACACGGATATTGATCGCAGTTTAATTTTAATATCACCTTGTTTTCATACTCCTTTTAAATATTCATGTTCAGTTTTATAATTATCCCATTTATTTATTTATCTACACCACCTATTTAATCGCAGAGGTTTTAAGGGAGGGTTACAGCAGTTGACAATATGTACTGCTTGCCTCCCATTTACTCTATACCCTAATTCTTCATCCAGTCTAACAACGGTGGTGCCAGCGCATTCACTCCGGCACGAACTAAGCAGGTTCCGACATATTCGGCCGATTTCCGTACACTTTTACGTTTTCCTACAGAATAGCTACAAGTAATCGTTAAATACTCAATCTTCCCTCTTCTTAAGTCGTAATTTTGAAAATACTACATTAATCTGGGCCTCTTTTCTGTACAAGGCAAGGCAATGGTTCACCTCACAAATCACGCAGGCTACCATTTGTCCACTGTTCTTACGACGAGACTTTATTATGATGTCCTGCTTCAGAAACCATTGTAGAAATGCCAAGCCTGGATGGTGAACTCGGATGGCCTTCCGACATATCGTACAACTTCCAGATGGGACTGATCACACTACCAAAATTCAGGGAGCACCTCGAAAGGAGGGAAATTAGTTGGGGGAAATGGGGAGGATTAGACAAGGGAGCCAGCGCAGCCTAGTGGGGAACATGAAGAATGAGTCGCTGGTCGATGTCTGTTGAATTCCTGCTGGTTCAGATTGACATGACTGAGTCTCTCCTGCCATGTCTCCATGCAGGAGTGGACCAGGTTTCCACATGAGATGTTGACTCTGGTTACAGCACTCCTAGTTAAAATGTGAAATTCTTAAAGATGACTTTAATGTGATTTTAATATGGTAGGCTATGCAAAAGGCTGATTACCTTTAACTAGCTCATAATTTTCCCGATACTTAATTTCAAGTGGAATCTGAGCTAACCTTTGTATGATGCAATGTCTTTGAAAAATGCTATAAAAGTGGAACATTTTATGCTCACTTTAACTTTCATGGCATTTCTGATCTTGATTTCACCTTTTTCTCTAGAATAATTCAATTACATTTGTATCCACTTCTCTATATGAACGAATCAGAGGGAGAAAATTTCACGTACCTGCATCGCCATATTTAGTTTCTCCTGCATAGCTTGGAAGCAGCAGTTTCAGGTGGAAGGATTCTCTTCGTCGTTGCGGCGTTGTTCTGGGTTTTCAGGTTTCTCGTTGTTGCTGTCGAGTTGTGCTACAAGCAGCTTGGGTCCTTCTCCTTCCTGCTCCCTCTTTTTATGTCTTTCTCCCTCTTTGCAACTGAAGTGGCGTCTTGCTTTGTGTTAATACTCTGCTAATCCGAGAACTTTACAGAACTGTGAAAGGAACATGTGACAAAAGAGGGGGTGGGGGGGAGAAGGGGAAAAAAGAAAAGCCTTAGATTCTACTTAGACTTTTCAACAACAATTTCACTAAAACTGCCGTGTTGACTCCAAGAGCGAGTAACGACTACTGTGCTGGCAACATTGACATTGTTACGCATAATCACTACACAGACGGAATTGGGATACTTGTCAGTTGTGAATTGCTGTTCATTTGAGCTGATGATGATACAGTGATTGGCCACCTAACTGCAAAAGCAACCACAAAAGTGTTCTTCAGTAGTTAGTGAATAATTGAACAACTAATTAACTAAATGAATAACTGATTGCTGTTTTGCAATGGTGGTATGAACGTTCTCAAAGAGACAGGTATGCAAGTATATCACAGATTTACTTTTCCGCCCTTTTTTCTAAGACGGAAACAAGCACATTGAAATTTTAAAAGTGAACGAATATGATGAACTTTCATAATCTTCCTCAGTCTTACATTTAGTCAGTGAAGTTAAAAGGGGATACTGACAGACCATAAACCAAAAACTAAATGTAACAGAGTAACATTAATTTCTTTAAAGCCCTTTTAAAGAAAATACATTCTTTCCACTCTCTCTTTAATCAAGCAATGGGGGTTCAGTCAATGTCCCAAACACCACTGTGCATATTGTATGATTATGGAATAAAACAAATATAAATATCCATGGGAGCCACAGCTGCAAATATTTGAGTTGCAACATGAATCATACTTGTGTGGAAGAACCATAAAAGAAAATTGGATACATAATTGAGAAACGATCTACTTTAAAACATGAAATTGCCTTAAACACAAACTCTTATTTTAAAAGCACACCTAGGGTTAGGGCTAGACCAAATCAAAACTTTAACCCACCCGTGAATTGCAAAGTACGAAGTTGTACCTATCTCTCACACTATGGTCTATCACACTTTGATTTATAAAATGTAGAAAGTGGATTAAGGATATATGCATATATATTTGACAAACCACGATAGGGTAAGGATGGGTCAGTCTAGTCCCTAGAGATGCATTCAATTAAACTGTCTTGAGTCCTTAAAAAAGTAATCTGCAAGGTAAGGAAATAACAATGTAGGAGTTGTGGGAGAGAAAAAGTACAGTTTACTAAAGCTGAAACTGATTTTTTCATCCAGTTCTAATGGAAGAAAAAAAATTACATACAACACTCATGTAACAGCCTACGTCATGAGTGTAAACTGCAAAGCAGTGGAACAAATATAATCAAATTAGGAAAATCATACCTGTAGCCTTCAACATACTTGCTAAACAAAGAAACAAAGCAAACCACAATGCCCTACTGAAAGCTTGTTTGTTTGTAAAGTGTATCATAAGAATAAAGTTTGAACTAAATGCCAGTGTATTTCCTACAATTATAGTTTTATCAGGTGGATTATACTGTTGTCTCAATGCACAGTGCCTGTTCAACAAGAACTTTTTTTTAATTTTTCAATCTTTTCATAAAACTTTTTTTTATGTAGTCAGCACTCTTAGTGAGATTTATACGTTTAAATGCATAGATTGAATTATTATCATCAATAATAATTTATAAAAGGATGGTAAATACTAAGACCATGAATGTGTGCATTATTAGAACTTTAGTGCGTTTAATATGCAATGGTATCTTCACATTCACAACTCAAGTTCATAGATTTGTTTGGTTTTGAAAGTGCTTTACACAGATTTCTTGAATCTGAATCACGACACACTGATGTGGCATCTGAAGTATAGATCTACAGGTCTAATGAACTCAAATAATAATAATAAAAAAATACTAATATCCCTGGACGCATGAGCACAATGCAAACCGAACAAGAAAAGCTACTCAACCAAAGAAAGCTTTATAGTATATGAACTACAAATTGGGCTTTTATATCACCTACAATATACAATTTTATATCAATGTAAAAATGTTAGAATTATTTCAAATATAAATGTATAAATGAACATTTATAGGCTAACTTTTAAATATATTTTAAATATATTTTCACAATTATATTGAACACTGCAGTTGCAAAACCTTCATCCAAAGGGCAATGCTTTCCTCATTTCAAATACAATGGTTATTGGGATGCTTAAATCCCAATTAAACAGTGCAAGAACATACAATATATAAAAATAGCAGGTAAGAACAGCTATTGTCGGTGTCACCTATTTTTATATAACCTTACAGCTTGATAAGTTAATAATAGTAATTATCTAGTCAGCCCGATTTTTTAAAGCCAAATGGATGATTACTTCTTACAATTTAAACACTTACAGACTTAAAAAAAAAAAAAAAAAAAAAACTGTTCTACATATTCAGAAGGATACACAAAACTACACATTTTAAATAACACTCATATTGTTTCCTCGCCATTTTGTCAATAGCTAATCCATCCAGATTTCCCTAAAGTTGTTTTGTTGTTGTTTTTTCATGAATGTGTGCCGTTTTGCAATTTATTTGTATAAACAACATGACTTAATACATCTCTTAGACACCCACTGGAAATAAGCAACAGGCAACCATAATTCCTCAATTTGAAATGCAATTACTTACAAAAGGGACATTGCACTGAAGTGAGAAGAATGTTACAGCCCTTAAATATAGCTGGAGTTCAAACTATAATAATGGCAATAAAGACTGCAACTGAGGACACTTAATGTTCAGATTTGTCACAACTACATACATCTCTCAGCCCCCTGTGATCTTCACTGTCCCTTGTAAGCATGTTGGAATTGTTCAATAACGCTATCTCATTAACATATATTCAGCACAATCTTGAAACCTTGCAGCTGGCTAATTTTCAGTGAACATTCCCCTTATGTATCAGTAAGTTTGTAATCTTTTTCGTCATTTATAACATACCAGATTTAATTGTAAATAACGTTTGAAATAATTAAGGCTTGCTATTGTACACCTCACTTATTACATAAAACATAGCGGTATTTATGAACTGGACAACAAAGGATATTATAAAATAATATTTAAACATATATATTATGTCATACACATTTCAATAAGGTATTTCACCTAAAAACAGGCTTACCCTTACAGAAACTGCAGTGCCACCCATAGAAAATGTGTTCAGGGCTAAGAGAAGGAGGAGGCTTTTTAAAGGAGGCTCCAGATAAGGTATGATGTCAGCAGTTAGTAAAAACATAGCCCACCAGCGGACCAATGACTGGCAAACCCTGTCCAGCTCATTAAATAGACTACAAGAACCATGCAGGGAGTTGGAATCAGGATTACAGGGGAAAAATACAGATTGCAAGGTAACTCTCCTGTAAATTCAGTGAACTGTTATTATGTATATTTAGAGCAGTTGTTGGAAAAGTAGTTCATCTTAGTCAGCTTCATAGTCCCATTTGGCATCCTTTTCTCTCGAAGGACCAGGTTTAATTTGTCATTCCCCAGGAACTCATCTGCTCTGTTTCAAAAGGCAGGAGGGTCACAGCAGAACTCTGTGGTGCTTGAATATGTTTGCATTAATAGGTAGCCTATGCAGGGCTTATAACCGGTTTTAATAAAGGCAAGGGACCGATCACACTGGGTGTGGCTGTACTGTTTTGAAATCTGCTTAGTAAAAAAAAAAAAAAGTGATCCTTAAAATGTTGTTTTCTCAAGCACCTAAAAGCAATTATCAGTTAAAATGTCTGCCATTATAGTAGTAATAAGAATTTGAGCTCTTGGCATGATTCCTATAATCGGCTCTGGAATTGGACACACAAACTAGCTGTCACTAAACTCGCTGCTAAGGATCAGCAGGCTGTTCGAGGACATGGTTAGCCCTTCGAGTCGAATCATTAGCAGGTCAGAGTTCGTAACAGACCTGTTCAGAAACGTCAGCCCCGAACAGACGTCTATTGCTCACTGCAGCACAAGAGAGGTCTAGCAAACCTAGCACCCCTGAGATAATGTAAAACAACACTGTTGCACTGTAAAACTTGAAATTATTCTGGGATCTTTCAACATACCATGGAATGTCACATTGACAAATTATCCAAACATCTGATTTTTTTAATACATTAAAATTCCTACATTAAATTATTTTATTGTGAATGTATCTGCCTGGTGGACACTCATATATCAGCAATTATGATGTGTTTAATTGATTTAGCTATATTAGATAACATGATCTCCAAAAACTGGTAAAAGAAGTCACATTTATGGTATGTAGAAGCACTCCACTCTTTTTGCCAATGAGACTATATGTGAAAAATATGTAACTTCTATTAAATGTTGCATTAATGCGGAGTTCTGATGGTATCTGTAACTGGGAAATCATTTTTCTACTTATAAACTGTCCTCAAACGGCCAATTGAGTTGTAATTAGAAGTGGGAAACTTGGGATTCTGGGTGATATACGAGTTTACAATATATAACGTACTACGTGACCTTTCACCTTTCAGGATCTAATTAGGACAAGATCAGGGAAGTGGCAGATGAATATTGTACAGTGGCACCACATATGGCTAAATATTGAAAATAAAACATCTACCTGATGAGTTTCCTTTCTTGTTCTGGCCTCTTTGAAAGGAAAGCAAAACAGGTGTCTATGCATTTCTTAAAACATATTTGCAGCAACAGAATCATCTTTTGTCAAATCTCCACGGTCTCCGATTTCCCGCATTTTGGTCCACATTTTTGTGCCGCCACTCGAACAGATAGAAGTCGTAGTTACCACTTGGCCAAAGTGGTACATAGGACTTACTGATATGCGGCCGAATCAGCATTCATCTGTAATGCAGTTGTGCTATTGAACTGGAGTATTTTGGATCAAGGAATCAGCCAATCAGACAGTAAGTTTAGATGTTAAAAAAAAGGTAATTACAAGGGCAAATTCATTGTGGGTTAAGATGCATTATGTTTCTTTTTTTCAATATGTTCAAAAGGCTCTGACTGAATACCTACTTTTATAATGTACTCTACATTAAGCGTCTCTGAATAGAGAGAGAGAAAATGGGCCTCTTTTCAGTTACAATTAAAAAGCCATTCAAATTTCACAACAACCTTCAAGATTAGAAGGCTTTTCAAGGTAAAATATTAAATAACAGTATATAAAATAAAATAAAAAATACTTCTCAGAAGCGGTGTTGTGTCAAAGCATAAATACTGTATACATTTAACAGAAAGGCATATCAGCCACTAGAGGGCAGTACAGTTAAATGAGAAAATATACATGAGGAATCAAAATTCACAATTACATTTTATTGTTCTACACAAAATTATAACGGATTCAGTTGTATGCAGCTAAATATATTTTCTTCATTCCAGTTTAATTTTTGACCACCTAAACCACTAAATAAAAGAAGCTTGAAAATAGATTGTTAATCAGATCAGTCTGAAGAAAAACTACATTATATTTAAGGTTTATGTAAACAAAGTCAATGTTAGTTATCACTGGGCTGTGCCGGTAAACGCTATGCCGCCTCACAGAGCTGTCATGCCCTCTCCACGGTGAAAAATCTTTTTTCATCAATACCAGCAATTTATTTTCTTTATATAAACCGGTGGTTTTTCTTCTTCAAAGAGTCCAATACATAATCTCATGATTCTCTTTCTATCTTTATCCATTTTCTATAACATCAAGTTGCGGACAGTTAAACAACTATGTGGGGCTACTTTATCATTATTCAACATATTGTAGAACACATTTGGGTAAAGTATTTCAACATTTTTCCTTATTATAGTCATCTTATTTTTATCATTGTAGGCTATTTTAGTTTTGTTTAAGTATTTAGTATTGTTATGATAGGACGGGACACTTTTTTGGGCTCCAGTTTATTTTTGTTTGTTTTGTTTGTTTGTTTTCCAGCTCCAATGCAATCATCGTCAAAGCCAGACAAAATCAATATGTTGGTATTTCTGGCACAGACACTAGCATAACTGAAAGAACAGGTTTGTAACAGATGTAACTGAGTAATTTACAGATCGTTCATTTACATATTTATTTGAATCTAAGACGTATATTTCAAATGTCAGGATTTCACATAATAAAATTCAATGGAGTCATTTGCACATCGCTTTTTTAAATAGTTATTTTATTCCGTTTGTGTGGATTACTTTTACTTGGTATTTGTGTAGTTCTGTTTAATTGAACAATAAAGCTGAATTGTAAAATGTATTTGAAGAGTTCCTACTTAAAGAATTTCGGAAAAACTCTCTCTCCCCCCGCCGCCCCCACCCCGGACAGTAATACCAGCCACCAAGGTAAATTCTGATACGATATATCGATTCTAAAAAATCGCTCACCGGCTCATTAATATTACTATTAATAATGACAAAAATATCACTAGATGAGGATTATCAACAAAAATATACTAGAATATGTTCAGTCATAAAATAGCTTATGTGGACAGGAGGAGAAGGTCCTTCATGATCTCGTATTTGCTTGATAAAATAAACAAGAGTCTTAGAGCCAAGTTACTTAGTAATATAAATATATTATTTATAGAAGTCTGTAATACAAGTCCAATGAGTTGTAGTATAATTAGATGTGTATCAAAATACTAAACAAATAGCAATCCATGTGCTACAAAAAAGGCATGTCAAGATTTTAACAACAAATGAGACAGTTATCTTTCATTACTAAAATACTTCCCAAGAGGGAGTGTTGGATATTGCATCACATATTAGAACTGCTGAAAACACAATAGGCCCTTGTGTGCAGTCACTCAGTTTATCCCTCCAACACTTGCATGTTGCTTAGTTTACTCCTTGAAAACTATTTTTAAAACATAGGTCTCACCTGGTCTTCCTGGACTCGAAAGCCACACAATCTTCAGTGCTCAGCTCTCAATTCAGAAATACTAGCTTACTCGCCACGTGTGCCATATGCGAGGGGGGTTAATTTCAAATACTTCCTGGTGACCAAAAAAGACCACTGCTTCTGCTCCATCTTGGATCTGATAGAGTTGTACTAAAGAGAAAAAAAATTAGCATCGGATCCGAGCTCTCTGATCAGCTCATTTTTTCGGGTTACAATGAAGAAATCGCAACAAAAAGGTGGACCTCCCAAGAGGAAGAAACTTTAGATTTTATGCATCATGAAAAGGAAGGGGTGTTAACAAGTCCAAAACTGAAAAACTAAAAAAAAAAAAAAAAAAGTCAACTCCTGCCCTGGACAGACTTTTCTGGACAAAAAAAAACATAATTCACAATGATTACCTTTTCTATACAATCAAACGCACATTGCTATGCATACAAAATTTCCCATTCTCAAAAATACAAGTTAAAGCACTGAATTCTCATTTGTAATATAGTTTGAAAGGATATATCGCATTTGTATGAGATTAAAAGACAAGACTTGTAGTAGTAGTCGAATGAGAAATGGCAGGAGGAGTGAATTTCAGGAGGAGTGAAGGTCAATCTGCAGGCCTACAAGGCTGAGAAAGACAGCGAGCCCACAAGGCCCGTATCAGCAGCTTCACTGTGATTTTTCAGTGTTTCTAATGTATGAAGAAATATCCCACACTCCCTGTTGGGAACTATTTTCTCGTTCAGATAACCAGGGTTTCATCCACAACCAAATGCTTAGTTCAGCTGTGGGAGAACTCATTCACATTTGTCCTTTCAGTTACATTTCTTATCAGCATTACTCAAATATTTTTCTAAGGTCTTGGGGTATTTACAGAATTGTATATTTGAATTTTTTCTTAGGCAATCACTTTGATGTTCAACTGTGAAATGGGGGAAGTCTGCCCTCAGTTTGACCATGGGGAAAATTGGTCTCCAGAGTCTCCTGTCAAAATCAAATATAGGAACATAAAATCTCCCTGTCAGCTAAACTGTAGGCCTTCATATAAAAGATCAGACACAGGAGTGCTTCCACAGGAGGGGGCATGCCTGGTTTCTTCTGATTTAATTTCTTTATTTGCCCCTCATACTTGCAATGGCCTTTGTGGGCGGCCCGCATCTGTGCTCCCACGATGGCCTGTGGAGAGCAGCTGTTTCCCACGTATCTGGGTCAGTGACGGCAGCCTTCAGGGTGTCTTTATAGCATTTACACTGCCTGCCACTGCACAGAGTATCAGTTTTTATCATCCCTGAAGATGACCATAGCTTGCTATACATCCTCCATACAGATAAACGGATATGTGCAAAGTCGCTGAGCTCTGCTCATGAAAGCCTTCTGGCACCTAAAGTTACCGATTGTGCACAGACATCACCAGTGGAAAGAGTCACCCCATCAAAATAAGATCAGAGGCTCACAACCATCAACAAGGGTCCTGATTATGTAAGTGAAGTAATTGTGATTTCTAGAAAAAAAAGCCCATTACACAGACCTCTTTAAATAGGGGAGTCAAGAGTATTCAGTCAGCAGAAAAGATCCCTGATGATTTCATTAAATAACTCCACTGACAGATGTGATTCACCCATTCAGAGTACATAACTGACCTTGTTTAAGTCTCCAAAGACTAGTAGCATTACAAAATTTCAGTCTGGACAGTGCACTGTAATAAAATGCATGACCGTTTCATGATAATAGGTTATAAACACCATTTGATACTTATTTTTCAAAAACAAACTAAGGTGCAAACGCAAACATGGCCAGTTTATAGAACACATCTATAAAAACACATGGAATGAATTTAATATAAGCAAACTATATTTCTACATTTAGTATTGTAGCCAAAATAAAGCGAGAGGTACTTCAAAAGCATCACTGTTGATCCGTGCAACTTCCATCTTTTCTAAACATCAAATGGCAACATTTATGCTGATGCTTCATTCACTGGTAGTTGTTCCCCCCAGACCCTGTCTAATCTTGTAAAAGGATTAGTGAAATTAGCGGTTAGTTCAGTAGCAGGCACTGTTCACATCGTTCATGTGCCTGGGAACAAGGTCTGTGAGTGACAGATGTGAATTCAGCTGCATGCCAGCCCAGACTATCTAACCAAGGCCACCATTTCAAATCAGTGTTTCAGATGTGGCAGGTAATATAAGTCAGGTTGAAAGGAAAAAAACACACAAAACACAGAAATTGTTTAAATCATTTTCAAATTAGAAACTCAAGTATTTTTGATTTTTGTGAAGACCTCCATCAAAACGTACGATCACTTCATTTCTAAGTGATGAATTACATAAGACTCTTGCAGTAAAACCCTCTGTGAATCAGACACTTTGCATCGAATCATTACCTACATAATTATTAAAATATGAACACTCCTAACTGCCATCTCGACCAAACCACACCCAGCTGCTTCCTAAACCCCCTAAACCCCCTCCAGGACTGGCTGGACCTCTCAGCCCCTGCTCAAGACACACCTGTAATAACTCAGTTTCTCAATTAAGGTAGGATTTAGGTGATGCAACATCATATTTTATTAAGTGCCCTTAATATGTTGAAGCTACTATGAGTAACGTATAGGTCTCTTTAAGTCTACTGTTTGGGCTTTGGTTGGGCAACAGTCTGTTTACTTGGGACTTGGTCAAATATTTAGCTTGTTTTTCTGTTAAAATCCTTTTGGAAAATGCATATTACTAGACTAGACAGACTAGTAAACATAACTCCCCTGGTTACTAACTAAAGCTATATCAACACTAGTGCCACACTTCAAAGACATTGCTTTTGCATATGTATAACACTGAAATGCACTGGCACCAATCAACAGTTTTAATATTTTTGATTTGCTTTATTTTGCCTGGAGAAGTGAAGACTAAATTATTTCTAGAACGTCCAGGTGGAGCTGAGGTAAGGACTGCATCACTCCAAACCTGGACTGGGAGAGATTATGCAAGCAGAGTCTTGCCTTCAGTTACTTAACTTATGTTATCCTAGTTGTGATAACACATCTACAGAAAATGGAGAGGGATGAAGGATTTAAACAAGGGCCTTCTAAGGGCCAGCCAAGCGCCACATAAACAAGAGGAGAACATAAAGCAAACATTATTCATGGTCTCTTAAAAATGACAATTTCCCCTGCAGAAACAATATTAAATATTCCCATGCCTCATGCTTCAGGACTGTCATGTTAAATAGAATGCATTTCTAGAACACAATTATGCATCATCTTAATCTAACACCTGGACACTTCATATTGCAGAGAGGCTTAGTCACAGAGAAGTCCACAGTCTTGGGATTGGTAGCCTAAATCAAGGTTTGTCCA
Organism: Amia ocellicauda; assembly: GCF_036373705.1. Lineage (NCBI taxonomy): Eukaryota > Metazoa > Chordata > Actinopteri > Amiiformes > Amiidae > Amia > Amia ocellicauda. Next base: position 17,111,282 of record NC_089868.1, on the reverse strand, counting down.
AACAACTCTAGCAAGAGGTCACAATGGCAAGTAAATTGGTCAGTAGCAGCCAGCATCAGAATATAATCAGGTGGGGCACTTATCCTGTTGAACATGACCCAAGTTGTGTTGAAAAGCATTTTTTTGTTTATATTTCTGAACCAGAGACTTAAAGTCTCTAAGCTAAGCCAATAGTATTTTGCCTTTTCAGTCAGTTAGTTTACACTGAACTTTCTGAAAAGTATACAGTATCTTCCCAAATTCCAGTTTAGATGAACATCTAGTAAAGCTACCTCAAAGCTGATCTTGCATGCCTACTAGTAAGCTCTTATATACAATTTGATGCAAACAAACCAAAGTCAAACATGAAAAAATATATATAATGTGGGGACTTGATTCAAGTCTTCAACATCATGAAAGGCATCGACCACATCAAACCAGAGGAGCTTTTCCAGATCAGCAGGGACACACGCACCTGGGGACACAAATGGAAATTGTCCTTCAAGGCATTCAAGATGGAAAACAGGAGCCACTTCTTCACAAAGAGTCGTCACAATCTGGAACAAACTCCCCAGTGATGTGGCTGAAGCTGAAAATTTGGGAACATTTGAAAATAGACTGTATAGGATCCTTGGATCACTCAGTTATTAATGGACACCAAACTAGCACGATGAGTCGAATGGCCTCCTATTGTTTGTAAACTTTCTTATGTTCTTATAATCTCAGGAATCCTAACACATAAAAGTAATATATTTTTGATAACCTTGCATAAGCAGGGCAACTACAAAAAATTAAACCAGTTTTCGTGTGTGCAGGCTTGGTTTGTTTTGATTTGTATTTGTTTGTTTGATTCTTATTTAGGCATTTGAACCAAAGACCTGCTGGGTCAGAGTACAATTCTCTACAAGCTACATTACTGGCAATTTGTCAGTTTGGCCAGAAAACACAAACTGCTTGGTTCCACCGAACTGACTTAGAAGTGAACAGAATTTTCCTGTTTGGGTGTGAATACAGTTAAAGCTGCCAGATTTGGAAGAGTCTTGTATTCTATCCCATATACCAGATTTCAAAGTAATAATTTGCAAAGTTAAGTATCTTTCCAAAGTAAATATATACAGATATGCAATAATGAAGCATAATGCATAATGACATATTATCTAAGCAAGAATTCCTGTACAAAAACAAAGCTATGAAAAACACACTAGTAGTAAGAGGGCTTTGTCACAAATCCATGTCTATCAATGAAGATTAACTAGAGACAAACCTATATAATGAAGCATTTCACAAACATTTTGAAATGGTAAAATAAACAATACAAAGCAAAGAACTTGTTTGCAGCAAATGAATGAATGTCCCAAAGTTTGCCCCATCACAGTTTTGAGGTTTGTTTGTTTTGTTACACCAATTTTTGCTAGCAATACAGAGATGTACATCAGTCACAGAAATTATATTGCACGATACTCCACACACCCACTACTAACATGGGCTGTCCAAGAGGACACAACGTACACCAATTACAATTTACTAAAGCTACCTTTTGACTGCTCTGTGAACTGTTGTGCAAAGGTTACAAATTTACTTTACTCTCCTGTAGGATAGCATTTTACATTTTAACATGCTTCTTGCGTTACTTGTACTCATATTATTTTGATTTCCCCTTTGCTCCCTTCCCATAGACCTTGAGTATGACTTAAGATCTTGTCCACACTTAGCTTTTACTATCCAGGATGTAAGACCTCATTTATTGTATTCACTTGTGTAAATTGGAATTTGTAAAATGTATTGTGCTTTGAATTCCTTTGTATTATGTATATCTGAATTTGTAATGTTTGATGCTTTGTACTGAACTGTATTATTGCACTTTGTATTGCTCTTATGTTTTGTAAGTTGCCCTGGATAAGGGCATCTGCCAAGAAATAAATAATAATAATAATATTATTATTATTAATAATACGTTCTATAATTTAATTCCTGAAATTCAAGATTGAGTTTTTTTTAAAACAACAGACTGGCTATTCGTTTTTTAAATCAATATAAAAAATTAACTGCAAGTAGAAAATAAAACCCATATACCTTTGATATACACTGTACCTGGGCTTTCTCAAATACAAATCAATGATTCAAATGTCCAGATGACAGCACTGTGCAGAGAGACAGACAGACTCAAGTTCTTAGACATTACCAACCAGTTAGAAAACCACCCTGCTGAGTCTCTACTTAATCGTTATTAATCTAATTTCTTCTGCGTTTTGAAATCCAAGCAGCCAGACTGTTTTGGTATTTTGTGTTGTTTTAAATTTTTGGCACATGCCGTGGATACATTGCTGGTGTTTTTATGTGACGGGGTTGAATACTTGATGAGGGCTGCCGAATTACAGGCCTGAAAATATTCTCATACAGACATATAATCAGTAGAAAGAGTGGGCAGAAAAAGTCCCGCTGCCTGAAAGGGGGCATTTAGGATGTGTTTGCACCTACAGTAGTACATGAATCAGTAATTGATTAAGACATAATAAATGAGAGGAATGAGAGACTTATAAATACTATGGGGAGTGGACAATCTACTGACCATGCGGCAGCAACACTTACTCAGCAGACTTCCAGTAATAGTAGGAAGAGTATGCTACATATTGAAACTATGGCCATGTATGAGTAGTATGATCAAAGATTATACTAAAATCACATAGCTAGATGTAATAGTGAGAGCAATTATCAAACTTTGTAGTTCATTTTTAGTATACATCCATAAATATTTGATATCAATTAAGTTGACATGGTCGAAAATAAATGTCTCACGAGTTTCAAGATGGTTTGTGAGCACAAGTTCCTCATCAAACAAATAATATAGGTTAGAAAGTAAGATTTAGTGAACAGACATGTGTCCTTTACAAACATTGGTATTTATTTGTGACTGCATTTTATAAAATGTTAAAATAACTGTCTGCCAAATAACAGTTGGCAAGTTCAGCCTGGAGATAACTAGATTCCACTGATTTATGTTAATCAGGTTAAATGTATGTTTATCAGGCTTCTCCTACAGAATAGCACTGTTTTCTAGACATTGCCACAGGCGGACAACTAAAACATTGTTAGGATAAGATGTAAGGCTCAGTAAATAGGGCCTAGGGGAATAGTTACTACGTGAGGTTTAAATATATACTATTATTTGGAAAGGCAGAAATAACAAGATTTTACGAAGGAAATTATTAAGTACAGCTATAGGGACTACAAAAATAAACTACTTCTACAGTTTTAGGCTTATGCTGTATTCCAAATTAATTTAATAAATCATTTAAGGAATATGTATTAATTTCTTAACGTCCCTGCCAGGGGATCAACTTCCTTAGATGTTCCAAACGCCAAGACTTTAATGATTCCTGGAAATCACCTCATTAGACGTGAAGCTGACACCCATCCATTACAGAAGGTAATCCAGACTTTCAAGAGTGCTAAAACCCTGCTGAACAATGCCACCATTTTCTCCCAGATTAGACAACTGTACCAATGATGCATCTTCAACACTGCATTTGAATGTTTCTGCATTGGAGAAATACCCGCTGGACACTGTAGCCTCCCCACTTCTAATTATAGCACTTTTGGAAATTTCAATCACAGCTGGCATTGCACAAGCACACACAACCCCCTCCTCTCTCCCATAATGATATCCGTGAAGTTGATCTCACATTTTAACACTGGAAGGAACTAGCCTTTACTGAACTCTGGTCTCAGGTGACTACTATCAATGTAAATCTAATAAAGTAATAATTAATAAACAATTAAAAGCTGCTAGTCAAATATCAATACATCCCTTTAGACTAAGTTTAGATTACATGTTACTCAATGGCCTCTAAAATAGTTACACAATTACTTTCAATTGCTCAAGCATTGCTGATAACTTCCTGAATTAGTTTATGTACAGGGATGTTAGAAAATCAAAGATTTGTTTTGTATGGTCATGTCAAGTGGTGTGTGCACTTACTGATTACAGTGAAAATCACTGTACAGTGATTTCCTACGCCGATGTTACATCGGTGTACCTTGGTCCCGATGCCTTTGCTTTTCAGGTGTTAAACATACCACCCAGGATTTACTGAATTAAATAGTCAACTAAACTAAATTCATGACCCAGCTCCCTGGACCATGTTGGACCTTAATTTGTCAGTAGAGTCCTGCTGTGCGATCAAGATGCTCTGAAAATGATGCTCCGCGTCCCATAATGTCCAGCTGAGACTGGTTTCAAAACTTGCCAGCATCCGAGGTTGAAACTGTGCATGTTCAGCAAAGAGAAGGTCAGTTTGCTTGACAAAAGATACACATCCTTGGTGAATGCATCATTACATTACGACCTATAGCTTATTTGTAATGCACTGTACTTCAACAGAATCATTTGAACAATATTTTAGATCTGTAGCCATTTCTAGCAAGTGGGCTATCGATGTCTAAGTGTACCAGGAGGGGTCAGCATTTGGATGTGACCCATGATATGAAAATCGTAGGAAAAACATATACATAATAGAGACAACAGTAATCCAGGCAAAACATATTATTCTTTGGTTCCTATAAAGTTTGAACAGGTTTTTCAAGTGGAATCAGAGCCGATTAACAGAGTTCCACATCACTTCATGGGTGCATGTTTGAAGCAGCAAACAAGAAAACCTTCAGAGTAAAGATTAACTCACAAACAAACAATTCTGTTTTCTATTGCAAACTTCTCAAAGAATGCACAACTAGATGTGATGTGCTAACATCTTCAAAGAAAATCTCCTTTGCCATACACAGATTCCTGAAATGTGGAATTATGGTACAGTATATGGTATAATATCTTGCAGCCGCATGGTGAACTATAGTTAAAATCTGCGAACACTGAATGTTCCCCACAGGAGGACATTCCAAAGCATTTCTGGTAGATTGAGTCTGAGAACCCCATTGTCATCATTGCTTAATTCTCTTCAACAATGAATTTGGCAATGTTACAGTGTTCAATAGACCATGATTTTAATAATCATTTGACATATAATCTATTGTTCTTGTGCTAAAGGAAAAACATGTTTTAATCCCTTTTAAATCACTAGCTGTGCCCTCTGTCAATTATTTGGGAAGTAAACCCAATACCAAATGTTGAATTAATAAAAGTGAAATTGTATTTTAAAGATAATTGGTATAAAAAGTACCTTACAAAAAAGTGACATAACCCAAATAAAAAAATATACACCAAGGTAACTGATAAAAGACTATTTAGAAAGTATTTTATAGTAATTTCTTATTCATATCTGCGGCAGCTAAACATCCAAAGTATTGCAACTACATAGCTAGGGCAAAATACCATTTTACTTTGTTTTAACACATGATTGTGAACATTTTTCTCTGAATATTAGTGGTAAACTTGTTTTCATGATAGAAATTAAAAAAAAAAAACCCAGTTCCCAGAAGGTTGAAAATATTTTATTTTATATTTAATGTTTTTCCATTGAGAAAGTTAATGTCAGCTGAACATGTGTCCATTACCTGGTCTGTGAACACTCAAGAGAGAGCAAACGAAATGAATGTAGGCCTCACAGGGGGCATCAAACAGGCAGAGATTTCAAACACCAGGGGAAGGAATGCAGGCCACGTTGTGCAATGGGATGGGATGCAAGCCAGTTACATTCAGGGATACTTGCAAAACAGTTAAAGAAGATACCCTACTGTTACAAAATTATCATAGCAACAAACTTAAAACATGATCAACATGTTTGTGTGTTGTTATTTTTTTCCCCAGGTGAAACCGTAAAGGTGTGGTTTCAGTGGGAATACCCCATGGGACACTTTAAACCTCCTACAACCTTGAGCAGCTAACTTTTGCCCCCCAGAAATTAAGAATTACACTTCATAAAAAAGGAGAATACCTCGATTCAAAGTCATTTCTGGATCCTCCGGGTGAAGCTGGGTGAATGTGAAGGGCACAGCACAAGAATACTAAAATTCATTATTCCTTTCTTACTAGAAATATTTTAAGACAGAACAACAACAAATTAAGATCAATGTTACATTTTTTACATTTGCATTTTCCACACCTGAAATCCATACCCATTTGCAACTGGCTGAGTTGCCGTTTGGTGAATGTGCAGCCTGCGGTTGCTTCCTATCCACATTTAATTAGACATTGTGACAGCTTGTATATTAGCCACAAGGGAAAATAACATCTCAAATGTATACTGACACTGTCTTATTGCAGTTGAACCATCTTACATAATAGCCACTATTAAATGACAATTCAATTTCATCGAACTCTGCATATGAGACTCCAATGCACACATTGAGTTTAGATTTTCTGACATATTCAAAGCCTGTTTTTACATATATGGAAGAGACCTACTAGCCATTAAGGGCCAAGTGGTGGAGATCATTGAGAGTTATAAGTACATGGGGACTGTTATCAACAGTCAGTTGTGTTTTGATATTCATGCCAAGACATTGTATAAGAAGGGCCAACAACGATTGTTCTGTCTGAGAAAGCTGAGGTCTTTTAATGTTAATAAAACTATTATGATTATGTTTTATAAGGCCTTTACTGAGTCTGTACTTTGTTTTAGTATGGTTTGCTGGTTTGTGAATTTTGGAGTTAGGCATAAAAATGCATTATATCGAAGTGTTAGACAAATGTAGCGAGGTTAGAGGAGTCAATCTGGCACACTTGCTTGAACGGTTCAATAGACAGGCTCCAGGGAAAGCTCAGGTCATTCTTTCTGATGGTGAACATCCCCTACATTTAGAGTTTATTACCCTGCCCTCTAGCATCCAATTCAAGCTGCCTAAAATCAAGACCAGTAGGTTTTAAATATTCATACATTCCTTCAGCCACTGACTTGTTAAATGGAATGGATTACAGATAGTACCTTAAGTTATTATGGACTTGAGTTTTGCTTTGTTTGCCATTGTGAAATTGTATTGTATGCTGTATGTTGTTGTTTTTCGTATCATGCTGCAAATGATTTGCCTTTTGGGATTTACATAAATACAGAATAGCCCTAAATCAAATTAGATTAGAGCCAATCTACATGTAAAAGAGAAGGGGAATATTTAACAGTATAAGGCAAGTTGAAGCCACATCACAAGGTGGGAGACCCACAGTATTAAAGTTAATGATTAACATGAATTTGTCTTTCAGAATATTATAATACTGGTTCTCAGACAGTGTTATTATATTAAAAATAAAAAAAACGGATCGATAGATATAAAGCAGGATGTACTTCTTTCCACAAATGAAAACCACAAATTATGCTCTATCTTAATTGTGACTCCAGTATGATGTCCTTCTAGGATTTACTGGTACTTTGCAAAGTTAACAAACCAAAATAGACTATGAAATCTTATGTAATAGATTTAACTAGCCACTCAAACGAAACCACTTTGTACGGCAGATATCCATTAATTCATATTGAAGTGCACATTATTGGCTTTAAATGATTCACCAATGGCCTATTTACAAACCAATTGTTTTTTTCCAGTAGCACTGTAAATCTCTAATACAGCAGACTGTAGTTCGTGTTTCATTAGCAGTCTCTTGATTGTATAGTTTTCATTTCATTTGGCAGCCTTGTCTTCCTCATTGTTACATATGAGCCAGGGTTAATTATATAAAACTACATGCCTAGGTGCCCTTTCAGATTAACTGAAGAACTAGAAATGTCAGTTATTTTTAAATGTCTATACATTACTATATGCTATCTGAAGAAAGGAACATCTAATCAAATATCAGGAAACAGCAAAGGTATTTTCCAAACTGATAGGCTAGGTGCCAATTAAAGATTTTTGAAAACCAAAAATGAACTGTTCATATATAGGTGAGCAAAAGGAATAAAAAAATGAAATAAATCAAATGTCTCTGGGTTTTTAACAAAGATATGGTATCACAACACACCCAAAGATGTGTTTTGTGACAGGCATTTGCATTCTGCCATCATCTGTAAGCAGTTCATTTCAAATACAGAGCCACTAACCCACTGTCCCACCCCTGAGAATTCCTCACATCCAGTAGCAATTAATTTCAAGTGATCTTTTTTATTTTCCTTTTTTTGCAGATTCCATTATTTCCATGGATCTAGAAAAAGTCCACAAAAGGTGTATGGATCCACTGTGTCACTGAGCAACCTTGGGTCAGCATTTACAGGTTTGCCATCCGCCCATGACTATAACTTCGTAAAATAAAAATAAAATAAAAAAATATAAAGGGAAGATGGATTATTTCAGGTAACTCAGACATATGCAAGACAACTCAATTTGACTCTTAAGACACTCTCTCATCCATAGGGGTCCAGACCCATTGATGAGTTCAAAAGATTTATACTCTTATACTCTGGGATTGCAGGGCCATGAAGAAGTAAACATCTTATTAATGCATTAATGCATCAGTGTGGAGCAGCGGTTAGAGATCTGGACTCTGTGGTACCCTGGAGCAAGGTACTTTACCTAGAATGCATATAAAAATAATGATGTATTGTAACAGTTGTCGCCCTGGATAAGGATGCGTGCCTGTTTCGCCCATGTCTCCAGGCCTGGCACAGGGGGTTTTGCAGTAACTCTACTGAACAGTAACTTTGCAGTTCCAAATTGGTGGGCACCACAGGATGACAAGTAATCGGCCATTCTAAATTTGCAAACAAAGGTCAAGAGCTACTCATCTATTAAAAGCTTAGAGAGGTCACATGATCACTCCCAGGTGGTGATGGGAGTCCTGCGTGGACAGGCACTGCTGGAACTGGGTAGAAAGGAGTCACTTGGGTCAGTCCCAGAAAACACCCATTTGGTTCATATTACAGCTGACTTGACAATAATTTAATTGATCACTTAATTGAGCTAATTTGCTTTCTTTTTTTGTCTATGAAACAGCTATAGTCAGTTCAATTAAGTATTAAGAAACACCAAGCACAGCCAGAATAGAAACATATGACACAGGGGAACTCTAGGACCAGGTTTAAAGGCCTTACAGCCACTTTGACCTTAGAACACTCATGATAGAATGTTCGTGTACTTTCTAACATTCCGAAGATCATGTTTAGGTTATTCAGAAATATGTAAAAACCTGCCTCTCCACCAGACTGTCACTCATGCCAGCAAAAGGCGTGAGCATCCCGATCTAGGACATTATTCTTCAGACTTACAGTTGCTCGGAAAGGTTACCGAAGGACACTTTGACAAAACGCTGAGCTGGGTGGTCATCAGTCTGGCTGCTCATCAGCCCTGTTACTGACCTGGGGCTTGCAAGAGTCCAGACAATGTTGCAGTGTTCACTTCAGGATTCGGCAGTCCACGGCGGGTACAGAAAACACTGTCCTAACAGTAGGTCTACGAGGATGTGCAGGTCTTAATCAGTGCAGGGGTGCCAGTGCCAAGTCAGGTTGATTAACAAATAGTGATTCCTCTATTGTTGTGCACATGCCCAAATTAATTAAAACGTATTTGTACTGAATTCAATACCTCAAATACACTTATTGAATATGCTTGACCTATATTAAACTATGTATATACACACTGCACTGTGTAATGCTGTAAAACACATGTAGTCCAGCATATGTCTATTTGGGTGTATTTTATCATTCTCACCTTTGCTTCCGAGGTCTGATGCCAACCCCCTTCATCCACAAACATCAAGAACGGGTACTAACGAAACTAACAGGTTGAGTCAAGCCTTAATACGTCTTAGATTAACTTGTAATGTAGGGCGTATTAATGGAGCAGGATTTGTGTTGCAAAACAGTGAGTATCTGAGCCTCGGTGCACTAGCAGCAGCTGCCACGTGTTTCGTATCCGCAACATTGCAAGTAACAGCAGAGCCTGCAAACACTGTGAAGCTAAAATACTGCATGGCTTACTAATTACAGCAGCACGAAACTGCAAACCTTGAAAGCGTAAAGGCATATGTGTTGCATACTTAAAGAAACGACCTCACACACACACAAATACACCATCTATATAGGATCACGTATTTCGCAACGTAGCTTCGCACTCAAGTCGGTCGTATATTGCATTACACAAACAATGGAGAACTTGGACCTATCAGTGTCAGTCCGTGCCCACCATATGTGAAGGCAAAGTGTGTCAAAGACTAAGAGGGGTCTCTCGACATGCTTGCTAATTCCTGTTTAGAAGTTTTCCACAACTTGGTGTAGATGGAGGCGTGACCTGGAGTCAAAGAACTAGTAGTGCGACACCTACTCAGACTCTGATCCAAAATAAGGAGGTTTAGTAAATGTGTGTATCCTTACCATGTCTCTGTGCTCGCCCTGTTGTCTCGTAGGGAAACACTTGTGTCAGTGCTGGCTTAGATTGCATCACCTAGCAGCGTTTCCCTTTTCAAAACGTAGGACCTCCTCGCAGTTTACCGCCCCTCCTTTCTTCTCTGTAACTCGACAGGCCTTTCTGAGCCCCTCCTTCAACTCAATCCCTCCCTTTTTACGCCACAGTCTGTTTACTGTGTGAAAACCCAAAGAAAGCCGGTTGCCTATGAGGAGGACCCTGATGAAAGCGCAGCCTCGCATTGCATGCATTTCAGTGTACGGTATCAACGTAATGCAGAGTGCACAGCGGATGGGCTGCTTTTGCAAGAAACTGCACGCTGTTGAAAGGAAATCTACCCACCTGCCTGAATGCACACTACCAGTCCTCACGTATGGCTGTGAGACCTGGCCACTTACTGCAAACATGATTCAGAAGCTGCGGACAACACAGGGGAGCATGGGAAGATGTGTGCTTGGAATAATAAGAGATAAAGGAAGAAAGGAATGGACCCAAGAACAAAATCTGCAACATCATTGAAAGAGTGGAAATGTTCAAATGGCAATGGGCCGGACACACGGCGAGAATAACAATTCAAAGATGGGCAAAGGAAGTTGTTGAATGGATAGCAAGAGATGGAAAAAGACCTACAAGACGACCACATAAAAGATGGGAAGATGAAATCGTACACTTTGCAGGGGTGACCTGGAAAAGAGACGCTGTAGATCGAAGCAAGTGGAAAGCATCTTGGGGAGCCTTCATCCAGCAGTGGATCGATATGGGCTGATACTGATATATATGGAAGAATTTCATAAAATTGATTCTGGTTATATTGTTAAACAGCACCATTTGCTGTGAGAATAGGATCTTCAGAGAGTGAACATATCTAGAGGATATGGAATAGAAAATATTGCGTTTGTCTATATATATATATATATATATATATATATATATATATATATATATATATATATGTGCATATGTGTGTGTATATATGTAAATCTCAGTAAAAACTATTAATTGCAATGATAATCATGTCTACACAGTGTATAAATAAAGACTATACAATGAAACAAATAGGCTTAATATGAATGGGCTTCATGCTTTGTGCTACATATTGCAAGACATCACCAGATCTACATATCCTAGCGGTCTCCACTGCTCTATGTAATCCACATGTAGGCTGCCAAGAAGGGATAATAAATGTCTAGACTTCAGGTACATTTCCATTTCTGAAAACCAACAGGGATGCGTATGAGGACATGAGGCAAATGTTATTTGTAACACGTTGCACATTATTTATTGCTGTCTATGTGTTTTGATGTACTTTTTGGGATATATGTTACATTGTGTCCATTTCTATTATTGTTAATTGTCTAAAAATAACTATATATATATATATATATATATATATATATATACACTCACCTAAAGGATTATTAGGAACACCATACTAATACTGTGTTTGACCCCCTTTCGCCTTCAGAACTGCCTTAATTCTACGTGGCATTGATTCAACAAGGTGCTGAAAGCATTCTTTAGAAATGTTGGCCCATATTGATAGGAGAGCATCTTGCAGTTGATGGAGATTTGTGGGATGCACATCCAGGGCACGAAGCTCCCGTTCCACCACATCCCAAAGATGCTCTATTGGGTTGAGATCTGGTGACTGTGGGGGCCAGTTGAGTACAGTGAACTCATTGTCATGTTCAAGAAACCAATTTGAAATGATTCGACCTTTGTGACATGGTGCATTATCCTGCTGGAAGTAGCCATCAGAGGATGGGTACATGGTGGTCATAAAGGGATGGACATAGTCAGAAACAATGCTCAGGTAGGCCGTGGCATTTAAACGATGCCCAATTGGCACTAAGGGGCCTAAAGTGTGCCAAGAAAACATCCCCCACACCATTACACCACCACCACCAGCCTGCACAGTGGTAACAAGGCATGATGGATCCATGTTCTCATTCTGTTTACGCCAAATTCTGACTCTACCATCTGAATGTCTCAACAGAAATTGAGGCTCATCAGACCAGGCAACATTTTTCCAGTCTTCAACTGTCCAATTTTGGTGAGCTTGTGCAAATTGTAGCCTCTTTTTCCTATTTGTAGTGGAGATGAGTGGTACCCGGTGGGGTCTTCTGCTGTTGTAGCCCATCCGGCTCAAGGTTGTACGTGTTGTGGCTTCACAAATGCTTTGCTGCATACCTCGGTTGTAACGAGTGGTTATTTCAGTCAAAGTTGCTCTTCTATCAGCTTGAATCAGTCGGCCCATTCTCCTCTGACCTCTAGCATCAACAAGGCATTTTCGCCCACAGGACTGCCGCATACTGGATGTTTTTCCCTTTTCACACCATTCTTTGTAAACCCTAGAAATGGTTGTGCGTGAAAATCCCAGTAACTGAGCAGATTGTGAAATACTCAAACCGGCCCGTCTGGCACCAACAACCATGCCACGCTCAAAATTGCTTAAATCACCTTTCTTTCCCTTTCAGACATTCAGTTTGGAGTTCAGAAGATTGTCTTGACCAGGACCACACCCCTAAATGCATCGAAGCAACTGCCATGTGATTGGTTGGTTAGATAATTGCATTAATGAGAAATTGAACAGGTGTTCCTAATAATCCTTTAGGTGAGTGTATATATATATATATATATATATATATTTTTTTTTTTTTATTATTATTATTATTATTATTTTTTTTTTAAATCAACTTCATCCCTTAATACTTTTGTTTTTCAGAAAGAGGTACACAAGTCATTACTTACATGAAAACTGAAATCCCCTTGTTGAATGTAGTGCAAGTTGAATGTAGTGCAAAGGAAGATAAATAAATAAATAGATACAATATTCTAGTCTGACCAAAATCATGCATAAAGCCCACTGCTCTTGCTGTTAATCATCAGAGATCTTCCACCTCTAACCCTGTGGTGGAAACATGCCTGTATCTTTCCATTCTGTTTGGCCTTGCAAGGCTCAATAAAGTCACTGGAAACGTGCAGTTGCAGGAATGTAGTTCTGGGCATGCTTCATGACCATCCTGGGAAAGAAAATTTAAGTTTTCCCCAAGGCTCTCTTCCACGTCCTAATTACGAATTGGGTAGTTTTGGGGAGAAAGTTGAATGGCACATCTGCAGTCCATGTCTTTGTGTTTGCAGTCCATCCCTTGGCTCAGTAAAGAGCTCGGTCAGGGCTGCTGGTCTGTGGAGTCGTTTAACTTTAACCTCTGCCCAATGCTACATTCGGATTCTCCAAGAGGGTCTCTCTGTGGCAGTTGCATTGTAATCTGTGCAAAGCAGGTGGTCACTTGTGGAATTTGTGGAATTTTGGAATAAACACAGTGCATTGTGTATTTAATGAGTAACCTGTCCTACACTATAGCCAATGGGTGATCTATACTTAGAGCTGTGGAAAGTTGTGTTTATATATATAACTATTCATTTCTTAGCAGATGCCCTTATCCAGGGCGACTTACAAAATATAAGCGCAATACAAAGTGCAAAAATACAGTTCAGTTCAAGGCATAAAACATATTACAAATTGCTATTTAAATAATACAGTGTAATTCAAAGCATAATACATTTTACAAATTCCAATTTACTCAAGTGTATACAATATTTATATATATATACGTAATAACGGTACAAGGGAAAATCCATGCTAAAATGTGATAAAATAATGGCAAAATCATGGTAAACATGTACATTTTTGTTAAAATCATGGTCAAATAATGGTAACATGCAAGATAACAAGTAGCATGCAGAATAATTAGATCACTGAACAGTTTTAGTTATTTAGCTGAAGTCTAAAAAACAGCTGTGACTCCATAACATCTAGTCCACAATCTTGAGCTGTATGGGTTAGATTAACCTCCCTCTTCCACTGCAGTACAGTATGTGCTACTCTGCAGAAGTGATTACTTCGGCAGACAAAAAAAAATGAAAAGAAAAATGCTATAGTATGTCATTTGTGCAAATAACTTTAAATAAGTACACATGAAATAAGAAACCAAAGTCTCTGGTGAGACCAAACTGACATTGGCCAGTTCTCCTTATATTTTGTTTAATGTGGACATTATACAACAACGAAGAAGAAGAAGAAGAAGAAGAAGAAGAAGAAGAAGAAGAAGAAGAAGAAGAAGAAGAAGAAGAAGAAGAAGAAGAAGAAGAAGAAGAAGAAGAAGAAGAAGAAGAAGAAGAAGAAGAAGAAGAAGAAGAAGAAGAAGAAGAAGAAGAAGAAGAAGAAGAAGAAGAAGAAGAAGAAATTCACTGACATTAAATAAAATCTAAAACAAATATCTCTTCAGTTCCCATTAAATGCTGTCAGGGATTTTGGTCTTTTATAAGCATCTTGATTGTGGCTGCTTCTCCCAATTGCTCTGGACAGCTATGCTTCATTTAGTTCATTTTCCTCCTTCCTGCTCATGAGTCTCTAGGAGATCATGATAGTAATGACTGCTAATGTTAATTCATTGTTAATTCATTGTGAATAAAATGTTTAAATAACAAAATAATCTTATTGGATGGACCATGCAACTGGTCTCTCATTATTTTAATTTGACTCACCAATTGCTGTTGCCTAAAGAGAATAGTTAGTCAAAATATTTTTTTGAGCCAATGAAAAAAGCATAACAGCTCAGGTGGGCTTTAAGGATAAAATATAAATTATGAAATAAGGTTATGTCAAAGTAAGCATTGGAAGGTGGTGTGAAACTGGTTTAGCAATTCATCGTTGATATGCCAAAATAATATACAATGGACAGAAAGTATGAACTACTAATTTGTCTTTTTTATTTTGTATTCAAAATCCTATGAACAGGAGATCTTGTAATAAAAGGTGATAAAACTCCACAATCGAACCTCAGTAATAGAGACACTATAGGTCAGTCTGGGCAGTAATAGTCACTCCTGGTATTTGAGCCACAGATTTGAAGGAAATACAGGTGACTTAAAGGACTCTATTGCTAAAGACTCTATAGCTAGAGTTAGGGACAGCAAAAATGTAGACATATTATTATCACGTTAATATCACGTGAAATCTGACAGGTATTGTATTTGATTAATAAGGTATCACTGTATCAATATTGCTGACAGCAGGCAAAACACAGTGTGCTGATGTCTGAAGTCTGTGCCATGCCGCTTCAAGGAACTGTTTCATATGGGTGACAGATGATTGTTATGTAATTACATTCCAAAAGGATAAAGCAAGAACGGTCATATATATACACAGTGCCTTGCAAAAGAATTCAGAGCCTCTAAAAGTTTTTACATTTTGTTGTTGTAAAGCTTGCAGTCATTACATTTTGAAGTAGGAATTCATATGTATAGAAGTAAATAGAAAATTAATATGTAATACAAATTCATGATTGCATAAGTATTCAAACCCTTTCTCTGTGTAAATCTAAATTAATTCAGGCGCACAAAATGACCTTCACAAGCCACACAATTAGTTGAATGTCCTCAGTCTGTGTGCAGTAATAGTGGTGCTCATGATTTCAGAATAGAAACCCCCGTATCTGTGAGGTTCCTTGGTCAGGTGATGAATTTAAAGCAAAGACTCAACCACGAAGACCAAGGAGCTTTCAAAACAAGTCAGGGATCATATCATTGAAAGGCACAGGTCAGAGAACAGTACACAACAAATCGATGTCTCTGAATATCCCTGTGAGCTCAGTCTACTCAATCATCAATAAATGGATGGTGCATTTTACCACCCAGACACTGCCTAGGTCAGGCCGTCCCTCCAAACTGAGCAGCCGGGCACGGAGGAAAATGGGGGGATGCCACTGTGAGGCCAACGACAGCTTTGAAAGAGTTACAGAGTCCAATGGCTGAGATGGGAGAAAATGTATCCAACAATATACAGAACACTTCGCGAAACTGTCCTGTATGGTAGGGTGGCAAGACAGAAGCCACTAAAAATCTGCCATCTCAAAGCACCTGAGTGATCTGGCAAAAATGTGGCCAAAGGTGTTGTGGTTGGAACATTTTGGTCTAAATGCTAAGTCGATTGGCATAGACTCAACACAGCACATCTCCCAGTTGACACCATACCAGCAGTCAAGAATGGTGGTGGCATTATCATGCTAAGGGGATGCTTCTTCTCAGCAGGGACTGGAAAGTTTGTTAGGATAGAAGGAAAAAATGATGGAGCAAAGTACACGCAAATACTAGAGAAAAAACTGTTTCAATCTGGTACAGACATAAAACTGAGTCAGAATTACACATTTCAGCAGGACAAAGATCGAAAGCACACGCCAAAGCTACACTGGAGTAGCTAAAGAATAAGAAAGTGAACGTCCTTGAATGGTCCAGTCAAAATCCTGACTTGAATCCTAACAGAACATTTGAGGAAAGATCTGACAACTGCTGTCCATAAGTGATCCACAAGCAACTTGAGAGAGCTTGGCCAAATCCATAACACACAAGACCCACTGCTCTTGTGTTCAACCAGCTGCAACACCTTAGCACAATACTTATCAAAATAAAACACCCAAAACAGTGGTGTCTTCAAAATAATCTATGGAGCCATGCCCATTGATATGACGTGAGACTGCTTGACACAAAAACCCAATCAGACATCTAAACAACGCCATATCATCTAGCAGATGGTTGTGGCTGTTTTTACAAATAATCCCCCATTTTGTTAATTTGATTGTGGATTTAATTCATCCAATTCATAAAGTATTTTCAAGGAATCCATTTAATATAAAGATATGCCCCTAATTGTGTGTCCTAAATTCACATCCTCTTAATTTCCATTTGTCATTCGGAGCCTATTTCCTTCTTAACACTGAAATAGTCCTGCAGATAAATTTGCCAGTACTATTCAAAATTGTGAATACTTGTATCAAGTCCTCTAGTCACATTCTCTGCTCCAGATTGAAATATTCCCCCTAAATCATTCCAAATGTACACAAAAGACCATGTGTGGGAAAATGTATAGTGTCACAAATGATCACACTACCAAAAGTATAACATACAATCTAAACAATAATGTTTAACTACACCACTTCTGATCTAAATTAATATCTTATCTAGAATTGGCATGTTAAGAATTCCTGCCTGGTCCAGATTATATCTCTATTTTTTTAGTCTCTCCTCCCCGGTGGTCACATGGTCATGGATTTTCTAAATGTATTTATTTATTTATTTATTTATTTATTAGTAAACGCCTTTATCCAGGGCAACTTAAAGCTTACTTTATTT
Source organism: Amia ocellicauda (assembly GCF_036373705.1). Classification (NCBI taxonomy): domain Eukaryota; kingdom Metazoa; phylum Chordata; class Actinopteri; order Amiiformes; family Amiidae; genus Amia; species Amia ocellicauda. Next base: position 17,093,837 of record NC_089868.1, on the reverse strand, counting down.
CAAAGCACTACAAAAGTGCAGTAGTACAATAAGTACACAATTATATAAGCATACATCCTAGAACAATGAGCTAACAAGTGCAGACATAAGACAACAGCTAAATGCTAAATTGATGAACTGACAAGATGTTCCCATATGTGTTCTTCTACAGGGTTTATAACCAGACCCTTAAAGGCCATAGAGGAGAATGATTTTTACAACCATTTCCTGCTGTAGTGGAATTGTTTTAATTCATGTAACAGACTATTCTACATAACTGAAATCCAGCACATGGCTAGCACACCAACCAACTTATCAGTTGAAAACAGCCGAGTTCCAAGAAATGGATAGGCCTCCCAAACAATTCAGTCAGCTAATAGGTTGGAATTCACTAATGTGTTATTTTTGCTTTGTGCAAATATCTGAATGTTTATCTTTCTGTTTTGTACAACATGTTTTCTTTTTCCCTATTTTTGATCAAGGCCACATCCAAGAAAAAAAAGGCAAAACTAAAACTCCCCCCTAATAAATGCAAAACAATTGAGAGAATCACGTAGTGTAGATTGCACACACATTATACATTTAATTACAATTTTCAAATATTTCTAGTACCACATTTCCCTGAATATTTATAGTAAGAATATGTCTTACTATGTAGCTACTTCTAAAAGTTAGCTTTTATTTGAAGGGGACAAATTCAGAAAACTGTATTTATATTGTTGCAGGAAAACAATGAACAATGGAAAATTAAAAATTGCTATAGAGGATGTAGCTGCCAACCCATGGCAAATAAGACTTACCCTGCATGTTCTGTACCACCTCTGCTTACATTAAATACATATATCCTATTCCTTACTGGAGTCGTTACACATCATCTTTCACCGAGTTCAAACCAAAAGTAAAAGAAAAGAGAAAAAATGTAAACAGTGAGATAGAGATAACGAGAATGTTGGCTTGACTTGATCCAACACAGTTGAAATATGAAGGTAAAGGAATTTAATAGTTGTGCAAGAAATTGAATTTGATTCAAAGATAGTGATCTTGGACTGTGTTACACAATGCAGATTGTTTTAAATTAAAACTATAAAAGACCCACCTAGTGTCAAATACTACCTGGTATATTTTTCAACATTTTTATTCAAGGAAAACTCCAATAAGGTACAAAAGGTTATGTATAGTAAAGAAAGCATATAATCATAAAAAATATATTTGAAGGCTGCTTTGTTTTTCAAATCCAGAATTCATGAGGTTAAATATTCAGCACAATTATTTATTTTTTTACAATAAAACTCACATCATTCAAATTCTTTCACGTTTGGAGGAAAAAAAAAAGTTGTTTTTATATATAGCATTTATAATTTATAGAATTATGTATTAGTGAGGGTTGCTTCATATATTTTAAAAGTAAATTTAATCCTTCCTTTGAGGAAAACCTCAATGCAGAATGAAATACAATTTGAAAATATGCTGCGTAGAATCCGAATGACACTCAATAGTGCCGTACAGTAGACACAAGAGCAAAATCACAAGGAAAGACTGCCCCCCTGTGGTAGTGACTTGTATATTGTGAAATAATACACTCCTTCCATATAACAATTGTCAAACGTATTCAAGCACCAGTGAAATTTAAACTAATCGCATTCACACACAAAAAAGCTTAAAAACAAAAAAACAATTGATCAAGTACATACTCTGAGGCTATGCTTCACACACAAACGCATACACACACATAGGTTGAGCATACAGAATCAAATATTAAAACATCTGTATTTATGTTTGTGTCATCATGTGAGCATAGAATTGCATTTCCTGCTGGGTGGGCCAAAGTCCTCTCACCGAGACCGGGCCTGTTACAGCTGATAACTCCTCACACTGTTCAGTAGTTTCTACACAGCCAAAGTCACAAGTGTGTCTTAGCAGTCTTATTGACATTCTGTGAAATGCACTAACATGTACGTTGTGTATTTTGGAAAACATGTAACATAATACAGGGATAATGAGTTCCCAGGATGCACTTTTAGATGGCGAATGCAATTACTAACAATTGCCCTGAAAGGATGATACATTTTTATATATTTAAGTTTAGTGTAATTCTGAAGCAAACTGTCCATATGTAAACCTTTGATTGGGGTTAGACATCATGATACCTGAGATAGAGAACTCTCCTGAGTATACCAATATGTAAAGAGGAAACTTACACTGGCCTTTCAAGCTTGAGAGCAACATTTTCTCAGATTTTCTGAAAGTAAGGGAGAAAACAAAAGTGCCAGTAAAGCAAGGATACATATATAGGAGATATAGTATAGTAGATACAGAAAAGAAAGAAAAAAAAGATGGGTCAACTATAAAAATGTTATATCCTGTATCATCATAAGATATTTAAATGATGTCTTTAAATTCCATAATCATAATACTAAATCATAATCACACCCTACAGTGTAAGTATGACAGGAAGCTGCCCGCTATGGTAAGGTAAAGTATTTTGTATAAGAATGTTATTTTTAAAAGTAAATATGATTATACCTTTAAAAATACATATGGCACAAAAGGCATCTGCTTTAGCTTTAAATTACTTTTAAATAGTTGTAATTTTGAACGTGTGTATGTCAATGGGGTAAATAGGTAGTGAATAGAATAGTACACTTATTCTTTGATTGAATAACTGAATAAATGAATAAATATCCACTAAGTGTACCTTTACTAATTGCCCTGGTGGGGGCGGTAATGACTCACACAAGCAGACTAATCTGGAAAGAAATCTGCAGACTCACGGCAGTGTTCGTAATATTTGGCAGTGTCTCTTTCTGCAACGTTAGATAATGAATAAACGGACTCAAAACTATCCCATTACCCCCTTGCCTCCTGGTGAGATTAAAGTCTGTTCCTTGAAAGAAAGGACAGTTTGATAAATGATGCTTCGTTAGAACTCTGACAGCAGTGTGAATTACAGAGAGGCTTCCATTTAGGTCACAAGAATTCGCACTAACTTAATCTGTGTAGGGGAGTTTGATAATCACACCTTTCAAGTCCTAAACGACGAAGATGAAAGCTGTTTCAAAACATGACGTGTGTGTGTGTGTGTCCTTAATTTCTTTCCAACTTAATTTACATTTGTTTATACACTTATTACAATTACAATTGTACAATTTATATATACACTGTGTGTGTCTATGTGTACACATGTATATTTAACGTAATAGAACAGTAGTAGGTAATCAAGAGATGTCAACGGCTTCAAAAAGCTCCCATTTGTATCGTAAATGTACTCTTCACTAGACAAATATTGATGGGGTAAACATGTTGTCGTGGCACCTTTTGACATAAGGCATCAATATGCTTGCGTATTAGTAAGGTTAGCAAATTCAGGCCTTGCAGCCCATTCTTATCACTGAATGTTTATGAGAGAATCACATGCAGTGGGTTTACCAGGGATAGCGCAGAGTTTATATTCAGTGATTGGTCAGGTTATTGGCAGAAATGCAATACTCAAATCCCTTTCCCTGGTTGTGTTTCACAGGCTGTGAGCTGGGGTACCAGATATACAAATGCATCCTGCTTGGAAGGATGAGGAAAATGCAAACATCCCTCATGATGCATTTGGTATAAGTTAGTTCCTTTACAGACCACCACCTGTGACCATACACTTCACTCAGAAGGGAGTGCATTAAAACTCTTACATGGCTGGCCAACCACTAGATAGAAAACAGATTTTCTTAAAAAATATCAGCAAACCTGTTAACCTGTTAACCTATTTTGTTTGTTTGTTTGTTTTTAAAGCTCAGTCAAGAATGCACAGAATGCCTGTTCTGATATTACAATATGGAAACTAGATGCTGACTTACATGAGGCAAAGCCAGTAAAAGAATCGAACAAGTAGTTTCACAATAAAACACACATCAGGTTCAAACACCTGATCAGAAGATAGTTAATCAGAATGTGTGACAATAGATAAGACCGTAAGAAAAACAAACTTTGGCCTACCCTCCGAATCACCAATTACAATTTTAATATTAGATAGTGGCTTATGCCAACCTTTTGCCAAGTACTGTTTAACATTTCTAATTGGCATGAAGGACAAAGTTTGGATGTGGTCCAGATCTAACAAAGCTTAATTTTATATTAAGCTATATTGCTATTGTATTAAGATTAGTTTCTCCTACAGCATATTAGTGATGACTAAGAAAACATTTGATAAAATGTTACTTTCGCCCCCCAACAGGAAATACACATGCTCCTTCTACAAAACTATAGTTTTAGTTTGTTGTAAGTTGACTTGGGGAAATGAAAAGCAGGAAATTATAAAACTGAAAGTTATGTAAGATTTGTTTTTATTTATTCATAAAACACTTTAACATAGAATTCTCTTAGTGAAATACTTCACTTCTTTGGAGGATTTTTTTTTTTTATCAGCTATACAGAAAGACATCAATTCTGATGAAGTAAATGAGAATATACACAACATATATTGCACTTTTAAAGTGAGTCATTTAGCTTTGTTTTGAATCCAAACATTTTAAGTTACATTTAAGAAATATACGATAGTCAACAACAGGTTAATAACATTTGTTGGAAAAGTTTCAAGTATATTTATAGTACAGTTTATCTAGCAAGCTTTTACAAAGTTTACAACTTCATTAAAAGGCAGTCTGACGGTACCTGATTTTGCAGTCCTTTGAAGACTTAAAAACCTTCAACATTAAACATACTTAAAAAAAAAAAAAAAAAAGAAAACAACTGGTTGAAATTCAAGTTGCTCAAAAATAGCACATATTTCATAAATTGAAATTGTAAAATATACAACTGAAAGAACCCCAGGCACAAGATAACTGACAAATTTAGTCCTCAAAGGTAAATCCCCTCACTTGAGAATGATACAAAATCGTGAGATATTCTATTTTCCTGACTTCAGGAAAAGGAATGTATAAAACAAAACAAAAATCAGATTTTAGACAAAAAATATACAACTGGGTCCCGCCCTATGTGTGTTTAAATTGTCCAACAACCAACCACCATTTTTGATTTAATTTCTCTTTCTTTCATGCACTTATTCCTATACTCTCTAAATAATGTATCATGGAAGACAAATCACAATGGCTGACAGGACTCTTTTTTTTCTTGTTCTTAAATATTGTCTTAATTTAGTGTCAAATAGATTTATCTATAAACAACTTTAAATGGTTCATACCCAAAATATGTTCTTCTATAAATACCGAATCCTTTAAACGAGAACGTTCAAACGTCTGCGTTTTTGGGGAGAAGTTCATGTATGAATTGTCCGGTTTACATGTGCCTCTTCATGTGCAGTGCCAGGTGATCGGAGCGGGAGAACGCCCTTTCGCACAGGTGGCACTGAAATGGTCTGTGCCCGGTGTGCTTTCTGTAATGGCGAGTGAGCTCATCAGACCTGGCGAATTTCCACCCACAGCCATCCCAGTTGCAGTGATATGGTTTTTCACCTATGAATAATACAAACAGTTGATTAGTTACATGTATTTCTGTGCGTGTGGAATTAAACGTTTTTATATATATATATATATATATAATCGAAAAAACAATTCTATAATCGAAAAAACAATTCTAAACGAAATAATACACCCAATACTTTACGTTTATATAATACATAGTCGTTACCTAAACAATACATGCATCAAATAGCCTAAAATAATCGAATTCAATGGTATTTGATCAACGGTAGATGGATTAAAAAGTGGGGTTACCTGTATGGGTTCGCATGTGCGCTTTCAGGTGAGAGCTCTTGGTGTAGGTCTTTCCACAGCCCGGGTACTCGCAGCTATGGGTCGCTGTGCGCTTTCTCGCCCAGGACCTGCGGCCTCTCTTGGGCTTGCCCTCCTCGGGGGCACTGGCCGGAGCGAAGAACTCCAGCAGGGGGGATGTCGGCGGGGTCAGCATCATACCGTGCATGCCGGGATGGTGCGCTCGCATGGGCTCCCTGAAGACGTTGTACTGTCCATGAAACTGCGGCGCACCTTGGTGGTGGGCATACTGAGAGGGGTAATTCGAGGCGCCCATGTACTGTGGGTGCTGACTGATGTGAGTGTGGTGGTGGTGAGAGTTCATTTCGGCCATGTGGCAGTCTTTTCTCAGGTCTTCTCGCTGGCCATTGTGCTCCACCCTAGGGGGCACAAATCCTGGGAACGCCGCCTGGTGATGCGGGTGGTGGTGGTGGTGGTGGTGGTGGTTGAGCGGCCGCATGGGGGGCTTTTGGTCGTACATCTGTCCCATGCAGTCCCCGGCCATCATGCACGACTGGTCCAGGTTCTCGGTTTTGATTTTATGTCCCAGGTGAGGCAGATTGTCCACCGGTAAATGGATAGGAGTCCCGATGGTGGGCACCCTCAGCTCGGTGTACTCCCGCCTGTCCAACACGGGCTTCAGCTGCATCTCACAGGGGCTCTGGAAGGTCAGCTCCGGGGTCAGCAGCTCCGCCACCAGGCTGTGGGTCGGGCTGTCCGAGAAGCTGCCGCTGCCGTAGCTGCTCGGCGTGGGGTGGGAGCCATCGCTGTCGTACACCGTGCTGCAGCTCTCCGGGGTCTCGGGCAGGGGGTAGGCCGACGGGTGCAGGGAGCTGGTCCCGTTGTCGGAGCCGATGGTGTTGGACAGTATGAACTCCAGATCCAGGAACTTGGCCAGGTCGTCCTCATCCTTGGTCAGCGGCGGGGTCTCCACGATGCTGAACTCCACCTCGATGTGCGGTTTTAACTCGTGGCTCAATCCCATATGTTCATCCGCCTCCACTTTCCACCTCTGCGAAACAACAAGAAAGGGGAATTAGAGTCATACCCAACGCTCATGCAAAATCACCAACTTCCCTCGGGTTTAGTAAGTTAGTCAAATACTTCACTGCGGCGGACGGGGAACCAGAAGAACAAGTTCGTGGTTGTTTGCTTTGCATTTCATTGGAAACTTGTTTTTAGCATGCACTTGTACATGAGTGCCAGCAAAGCAATTGATATTGATTTGTATCAACTCGACGCAGGTCATAGATAAATAAATACAAATGTTAGTTCTAAAAATGTGGATCCTTATAAGACAAGAAAGAAAACAAACACTACTGAATACATAAGCACATGCAGGCATTTAAACATAGTTTCACTATACAATTAAATAAAACCATCAAAACATGCCTATAGGACACTGGCTATTCTTTTAAACAAACACATCAATTAGAAATGGATGTAACAACGCAAAGTAATACTTACATGTATAATGTCTGACTGTCTTTCTTGCAAACTCTGATGGTTTGCAAAAGTGGCGATGGACGGTAGCATGGCATCTGCAAGAGCCATGGCACAAGAGTGCGGTGGCAGCTACACTTCCAAGTAAGGTCGGAGAAAGTGCAGGAAAAACGAGAGAAAAGCTGAAGTCTGAGTCCCAATCCACGCTGCAAACTCATTTAAGTGCTCAACTTCCCAAGTGTCTGCGTGTTATACATCAGATGTCGCTCTGGATTGGCCCGCACAGGAGGGGCGTTTCGTCGGATGCGTTTCCACCCCCCTGTACCTGCGAGATCACAGTAACAGGGAATTGTCTTTTCTGTCCATTTCATTCGCCACCCCCAAGCATTTGCATAGCATCAATAGTGACTTACCATCTTCTAAATAATAATAATAATAATAATAATACAGTGTACACATATTAACCATATTTGCTGCGTTTGTGCACATATTAAAAGTAGATTTCCTAATTAAGAGGGGGATCTTATAGTAACTTATAAAGTGAAGTGAACACTGGACTGCAACATTGTCAGAATGATATCCGATGGCAGAAAAGGGGGTTCAAAACTATTTGGCTACAGAAATCCGATTCACTTATCCCATATTAAAACTTTTCCAGTATGGTATATGCATGCCTATGATGTGATTCGATTAATACAGCTCTGATTATGAAATGGACATCGATTTCGATGCATGTTGGTCACGGAGAGTATGTGTGCCGAGTATGCTTGACTCAGCAGTCATTTGCTTTCTATGATCATCAGCTTTGCCTGCTCACTTTGCCTTTAAATGATAAGGCACTTATCTCCAGATTGTACCTCCCAGGTTTTTGGGGCTTGCTTGCCTCGGTCTAAACTGAACTATTCACAACAAACAACTGTCTACCAACAATCACTAGCAGCTGCTAAGAGAGAAGTGGAAACGGAGACATTGAAAAGTAATATGAATTATGAAGTGAATTTGATCAATACCTTTTAAACTAACTACACTTGTAAAATGAGATATTCCGTTGAATTATGCCATTCTTTACTGTTCTCAATTTAAATAATGTAGCATTTATTTTTGGTCAGCTCACACGAGTATTTAAGGGAAAATACCTGTCAAATAATATCTGTTATAGCAACCGCTTCAATTAAACTGGCCAATTAAACTGCGGTGGGTTTCGGTTTCAATCGATTGAATACATTAGGGGGCGCCAGGAAACTTCATCAGCATCCGAACTCCTGAAAACTTCACTTTTTCCATTCTTTTCCCCCTTCGGAGGGATTTTGTTTCCAATATATAATTAGCATCAAAGCACAAGACAAAAAAAGAGAAAAACAATGGAGCATTTTGTGTTATTAGTTTGGCACTACAGTTGTAGCTCATTACACACAATCCGCTGAAAACACAGTTCGCCCCTGAGACGGATCCAATGAACACGAAGTTTGTACTCTAATATTTAAATAACTTATTTCATGTATACAGATGTACAAATAATCGTAGTGATAGGAGATGGGATCGAGAGAAACAGGTGGGAGAAAAGCACTCGTTTTCTCTTAATTACACATTTATTCGGATTAGTTAACATTTGAATACAGAGTTTCGGACTGTTGCCTCTCTACCGAAACCCATTAGCCGATAATATAATGTAGTCAAATGTTAAACAATACGGCAATTGTTTCAATAACGAGCTTAGTACCCAGAACATCATAACCCCATTCTCGCCATCAATCTTCTATCAGTCTTATTCATTTTAATTAAATTTGCCCCATATGCTTTGCTGCCAGATGTTGCATGCTAACAGAATCCAAGAAAACTTAATTACTATGCAGGTTTACATAGTCTACTCCTGAATGTCAAACATACTGTACTTACAAATCACACGAGTCTCAGAAAATCTGATTAAAATGTAGTATTTGATATCTGAAGAGCAAAATAATCAATTAACAAATTGAATTGAAAACTAGCAGTATGTTTGACACGTGTGATCAGTGTCACAAATATGAATACAGATGATATAAACAGAGCGTATAAAGCATTACAGTTTAAAGTTAATTTAAGATGAGCTATAGCCTACTTGACAAATCACAAATGTTATAGTTTTGATCTATTTTGCTTCTCTGGAGAAAAAACATAACCGGATAAGGGTTGAAAAAGATGCGAGGCCCAAGATATACACTGTATTGACATGGAAACGGTTTCAATATTAAATCTGAAAGTAATTAAATCTTGTATAATAGTTTTTTGTTGTTGTTTTTTTAAAAATCATGACTGCATAGCCCTCAGCCAAATATAACTATTAATAAAAATAAATTAGCCTTCTGTATTTTTGGCGAACAAACAAAATACATGCATAGATTTTTTGTTATTAAAATTAAACAATCTGAATCCTTCATATGTAAATATTATGAATATTGTTATAAGGAAGTGGAAATGGTTTATTTAAAAAAAATCGAAATTATTTCGTTCTCAGATATATTACTTATTAACTATTATGTTCTTATGAATTATCCAGGGCGACTTACAATTATTATAACACATCGCATTATTCAGTCATACAATTACCAATTTTTACAGCTAGGTAAAGTGCCTTGCTCAAGGGTGCAAGTCCACTGGGCCCACCAGAGCCCTCCATTACAGCACACTGTGGCCCGATACATAACTATACTGTCATATTGTTCCTTGCTGAACAACCAAATACACATATTTTGTGTAAAGTGGAGAAATCTGGCCTTGTGCGCGTCCGTCATACATCCAACACTTTTAATTTGGTGTACTGCAACACTGGCCCTGGCACTTAATGTAGGCTAAGGCATTTATTCGTTTGTTTAAAGATTAAATATTGTATTAAGTGCTTTAAACATGGCTTTGAATATATAAAAAACACTGTAATTGTATACAAATAATTTGGTAACACATGCGCGTTGTTAGAGTGATCTTGATTCTCTGCCCCCTGTACAAGCGACTTCCTTGGCTGTGTGCACTAGCCAAGGGAAGTTTCTCGACTGGGATGCTGTCCCAGGACTTGTGTCCTAGCTTTTATACCCCGGCTATTTTTAACCCTCCTACGCAAATCAAGTCCGGAATAGCCGTTGTGTCTGGAGCCAAGTGGAAGTGGAAATGGAAATGGCGCAAATTTCCTGGACAAACTCTGGACACCTTTCCTACCAAGGCAACATGCGCTCAACTTTCACTCTGCGCGCAGAGGCGGGGGTCTGCGCCCAGGCTGGCACGGCGCGGTCACATGACCACAACAACTGCTATTGTTACCCTGATGGGGCCGAGACCGTAATAAGCACAGCTGCCCGTGCAAATAAATACTACATGTCACAGAAAGCAGTACCATGTGTAAGAGCACGTTTAATTAAGAATGCAGCTGTACAAGACTGGATGAAATATCTGATGTGGGAGAACAAATCGAAACAAAACTGACAAATCTATTATTATTATTATTATTAATAAAGTGAGTCAGCAGCACAAACTGTAGTTTATACAACACAAACAAGTGGGTACTGGCAGAGCCGGTATCGGACTACAGTATATTTTAGTTTAGATGCCTGTTTGGGACAAAAAACATTTTATCTGACCAAAATAATATAGAAAATAAATACAATGAACATGCATTATTCAAAACACCATATAGGCAATATATATTATATCCCCATGAGAAAATGTAATGCATTTTTGACACTTGCAAGGAATAACGGACTTTGCTAGAAGGGCTGCTTGCAGTAGCTGCTCATGTTTCACTGATTGTGTGTTGCTGTGTTCAAAGCGAAAGGAAGTTCAGTTTTCTAAACACAATTAGTAAGATTGCAGATTGGCAGACAGACTGAGCAAGATATCAAACTGGAGACATTGCATTATATTTACAAGACATGCAGAAAGATACGTTTTTCATAGATAAACGTATATGAGATTAGCACGCAAATGCGTTCCTCTGCGAGACGAGCAGCGGGACAGGGGCTATTAGTGCGGGTCGGGGCTTTACTCCTGCGTTATACAATTTCACAAGTACATGAGTTTGATCATGTTTAAACAACGCACACTGTGTCATTATGCTGAAATTAGTATTGAAGCAGAAAAGCCCGGCTAAAGTAGAGTCATTTAAAATTTAAATTCCTCATTCATCCAATATATGTATACATATTTAATATTTTCTTTCCGACGCTTTCTGTTCTGCTTTACATCTGTAGCCGGTGTCACCCGTCTCTCTGTACGTGTTATGCAGCTATCAAAGTAAGTTACCACTCATGAACGTCCTTATTTTCCTGAAAATCTTTTTAATAAATAAATCACACATTTGCTTTCAGGAACTACAGACACTAGCACTGAAAAGTCTTTTGTATCCCCTAACGAAATCCGTGAAATATATTATATTAGAACTTAAATGTAGATTTGACTTAGTTTGGATTTTACGTTTTTTAAATTAAGTAGGCAACTAAATAGATGCGGTTTTCGATTTTATATATATATATATCGGATTGCAACAAACAAGACACCCACACAAGAAACAACAATAACCAACATTATAATTATTTTTCTTATTATTAATCCCAGCCAGCAAACAGGGAAATCAAATTAACCACCACCTTTCACAAAATGTCAAGTTGTTTTTAAAATTAATATTTCTTATAATTGTAAGGTAAACTAATTTTCCTTATCTTTCCCTTGCTTAGACCTAATCATGGTCCAGCCATAAATAGTGTACATTTGTTCTAGCTGATCTGTTTCTGATATTTTATCAGCCACAGGGACCAGCAAGAAATGAAAAATAAGGACAAATACAAGTAATGAGATTACATTTGAGATACAAGTCTTGGTACACACCCTTAAAATGTGCATAACTGTTTTAAAATCTGCAATTGGGCTTGTATGTATGTGTGTGGGATGTTGTATGTTTATACTGTGGTTAAGTGGACTGTTTATGTCATTGTTTATTTTGCATGCTGGGGTTCATGAGAGGTACATGCAAAACTATGGATGTATGATCCCATCACCTTTTACACTAAGAACAAACATGTGAACTAAACTGAACATCTTCCTATGTGGCAATAAAAAGAAAAATGTAAATATTAGAATGAAATAGTTGGATATTGCAGCATACAGAATATTTATATTAACATATCGGAAATTTCTAAATCTTAAATGTTATATATCTTTGAGAGAGAGATTTCAACTGTCTAGAGCTGTCTTTCTATAGACAAGATTGCATAGCAGACTCATTGTGATGATTTAAACAGATGCATTTAGAGTGCTCTGTCTTTTTATTTAATGTATACATATGGCAAACACATTTGCATTGATTTTTCTCTCACTTAACTCCTTAGTTTAATACAAACCTAGTGCTGCATAAGCATGTGAGTAAGACACGTGACTGTGACTCCTTGCTCATGCTATTGTAACCAGGTAAGGCTTATCTGAGCACAATAATAACAGTCTGGGAAGGTGGTCCTCAAAGCAGCTAGCATCCTGACTGAGGCAAGGTAAATTTCACATGGCATAGTCTGTGGGCCTATAAGGAAGACTTGCAATTTGGCACAGCCCCTATTAAACCATATGATTTGGCAAGGTGAGCCAATAAGAATCATGTATCCCAGTATTATATACGAAAACCGATATTCTGCATCGGACAGAGCTTGTCAGCTACAGACATATATTGCTTTGAGGTTTTAATGTTTACTTCATAAATAGTTGAAACATATAAAATAATGGATAGAGTAGGTACAACTCTTAGCTTTCAGTAGAATGTGATTTGTGTGTGTGTGTAAGTAATAGGAAAACAACCACTTTCCCCCAGTTGTTTCTAAAAGCTAATACACCACATTCTACACAATGTTTCTACACTTTAACTGTGAAATTGTCCATCTCATACATTACTACAGCTTGGTTGTTTGTCTAAAGTTTAAAATAAGGACCCATGTGTGCGATTAAATGAGCTATGCAGACCAAACATGACATTCACAAGAAACTAAACAAAAAAAAAACACCATTGTCTACAACAATGGGTAACAACAGAAATCTCATTCTCTTGAACCACCTTGAAAGGAATTTTAAAAACTCAGTTCTTTTGTCAACTAAGATGATTAGCTGCTACTGCACGCGTGTTGTGCACACCTCGTGTCGCTACATGATGCAGAGCCATGTGCAAACTGCACCTTCATAGGGTTTGATGAATAGAACCTGAGTCACAGTTCTTTTTTAAACAGTTGATTAATCTATTCTGTTCTATTCTATGGGCTGTATGGAGAGATATTTTAAGGTTTGCCTCGACTTTCTTTACGCCTGCAATGTGACTTGGTTTCCATTTTCCCAATTTAATTTAGATTTTAGGAAGAGAAAATATACTTTTCAGATATTTTGGCTTCACCACATTAGTTTCTGAAGTATGTTTTGAATGCTTTAAGGAATCCACAGGACTCCTTTACATGTGCATATACATATGACTTTACATAGTGGGTGAATACTGCACACCCAATTTAGTTCTGATGAATTCTCACATTACACACAATACTTAAAAAGCTCTGGTTTGTTCATATATTATTGTAATATTTCACCTTATGTATTAAGTTGATATACACCAGTCATGAATAAATACATTTTAGAAATCCATTGACAATCAGAATACTGTAATTTGTTTTAAATTACGTTAGAATTTCAAGGTAAGGTGTACCTAAAACAAAACTGTTGCTGGTGCTTCGTTTAATACACTTCATATCGATCTGCTCATGCTTCACAAGCTTTCATTGCTTGAAATTATTTTTCATTTGGTTTACTCAAAAGCCACTGTTGCATGGCAAAGTAGTATGAAAACAACTTTTTCCAATCCTTATCTTAGTATGTATATTATGAAAATAACTGCTTACCTTAGAGATCACTCTGGAGGGCGTGAGATCTGCATGTGCAATTGGATTCAGTCTATCCCCGAGATGAGTCACCTGCAAAACCTAAAAAATATATTAACCACTAAAGATCCGTAGGATAGGTTATGAGTTTAAACAAATCTTGCTGTATACAGTTTAACATATATACAAGTGTGGTCAAACATGGAATTTGCTTTAAGAATTATAGTTTACATTTAATTTAGGCAATATTTAGTATATAATTATTTGGCATGCATAGGGCAACATTCAATGCTTATTCTGTGGTGCAATATTTAACTGAGTAAACAAACTTCAAATTTGCAAATCCAATAAGTCAAAATTTATGGAAAGAGGGGGTTGTATGTTTTTCTTGTTTTTGGTTTTCACTGTCAACATAGTTTGGGAATTAGAACAAATTTTGATCTGAACAAAACAGTTTTGAATATCGTAATTTTTTTCTTGCTCTCATTTCTAGTGCATATTCTCTCTCCTAGAATAAACACCATATTTCAAGTCAGTAGAAGTTTTAAGTTGATTTTCTCTTTTGGTTTCTGTCGTTTCTTGTATAATCATTACCTGAAGGAAATGATTGAGGATTATGGTGGCTTTAAATAAAGGTTAACAATTTTGCAGGTGTTGCAAATAATACTCAGGGTTTCTAAATACTCAAAGCATGTCACTTTTGCCTCACCCAATGTTTCTTTGGCAAATGAATGAAAAAATACTTAAGAATAAAAACAATATTCTGAAAACCTTCCTAAGATCATTTTTAAGTGTGGGAAAGCTTCTGAAACATGAACAAATTACAAAGAAAATATGAAATGCAGTTTAACCAATTCAACAGTTTCCAGGGAATCACCAAAAGTAAAACATTTGCAAATCTTGTGAACCTAAAATACACAACAGTTGCTTTTAAACCTATTTGCAATGCCCGACCCTAACGAGAAACTGAACCATCACATTCAATTTTGATTTTCTTTTGCAAAGCTCAGATCGTGAAGTCAGCAATACAATGGTATTCTAAACCTAACATTTTTCTCCTTTTAAAATAGAAATATTGCAGACATAGCACCATAAAGCTGTTTTTGAGAGTTGAAAGAGTTGGATGTCGAAAGGTAAAGTATAAATCAACAACTCCGTTCCAACATGCTGGAAAAATAGTTTACATGGGTAAACAATGCCAGTAGGGTGCTGACATGTTCATATCTACTATGCTGAGGAAGTAACGCAAAGGGTGGGCTGCTGAACGTTACAACTATTTTGTATGATGTGAAAATAGCCAAAAAAATGATCATACAATAAGACCTCAGATTAGTCATAGTTTATGAGCCATAACAAAACATTAGGGCTGGGTCTTTAATACTTGTAACTGGTTAAAATTACATTTAGAAATGTCAGTTATCCATGAGAGTTAAACTCAGTTTCAGGCAATGTGAACTTGTCTAGTCCAGAATACAATACATTTATCTGTGCAAAAAATTCATGATTCAAACCCAGGGAGGATTTGGTCAAGGGATCCCATGAAAAATGTACTGCAGATATTGATTGTGTGCAGCAAAGGGCATCGTTCAACTGTGATACCAGTTAAAGCTCACCTTGGGAAGATGCAGAAACATCAACTAGAAAACTATAGGATGAGTAAGAAAGCACATGCAAAGAAGGTAGTTGACAGTTCAAATAACATTTCTAAATAGAAGAAAATTATACAATTGCATTTTGAATGCATTCA
This sequence comes from Amia ocellicauda, assembly GCF_036373705.1. Classification (NCBI taxonomy): domain Eukaryota; kingdom Metazoa; phylum Chordata; class Actinopteri; order Amiiformes; family Amiidae; genus Amia; species Amia ocellicauda. The sequence continues at coordinate 17,078,049 of NC_089868.1, read as the reverse complement.
CAGTAAATACAAGATTTCTTTAAATCTTGAAAGAAAAATTGAAAGATTGTACAATGAGATCGGTATTGACCAATATATTATGATCTAAAAACAAAATGGACAGTTTTCTATCTAGTCTTTTTCTTTTTTTAATAATCTTAATTTTTTTTGCTGATCTGGATGTTATTAATGCACATTCATTTTTGTCTGCCCATACAGGTGCCATCTTGTTTTGTGAATCAGGATATCAAATTTCACTTAAACCAAAATAAAGACAGTGATTGGCATATAAAACTTGGAGGCAGCCAGCCAAAGTGACAACGCCCTAAAAATATCCTTGTTCAATAGCTTTCAACTGTAAGTCCTTAAAGATTTAGCGTCTCCACAATTACAGTATTTAAGACAACAAAAAAAGGATAAACTTAAAAGTGGAAAGCATTTTGTTTCTCTTTTGACTTTGTGGTTACGGACTCTTCTATGTGCAAAAAGGAAATTCAGAAAGTCTGGATTAACCTTGTAGGTTATTGTCACACTATGCAAAGATATGCCTGACTTATAAGTGCTTCACACAACAAATGGACTTTTAAACTTAGGAAAAGTTGAAACATGATGCTGTGGGTGAACCTTTTCAGACCAAATTACCTATACCTATACCTATATTTTTTTATATATATTTTGCAAACTCTTCCTGGCTAATGCTAGCTCCTGCCTTTTTAACAAAAATCAAAGGTTTAAACAGGCATGCTGTCTCACACATTGAATACCACAGTCTATGGTTGTCCATTCTTAATGAATGATTGTCCAGAGACGATTTATACCTATTGCATCTTTTATTAATTCTTGTCAAACTCATCATAGAACATTCCAATGGGTTTCAGTGCAACAGTTTCCAAACCTGATGTCCCTCTCTTTGATATGAAGTCTGCTGATGATTTTAGTGTAATCATTGTGTTGAAATACAAAGCTTTACTCATATGTTGCTTTCTTTATGGTATTGCATGATACTTTACTAACTTTTATACAATACACTTGATACACTGTTAATTAATTGCTTTGACAACGTATTTTGGAATAAGAAACTAAAGGTGCTTACAATCAGAAGAGAATGAGAAACTGCTCCGAGAGTCAGAAAACTGAAATCCTGCAGATGTTATAGCCGTGGCTTTGGCCAGAGTTAAGATGACCTGGTATTAGTGGTAACCACTTGGAAACTACAAATACAATATGCCATTGTAAAGCATAATCAGTGTTTGCAGAATAAAGGAAGCTACACACATCTAGCTGGAATCTCTGATTCAAGTCATTTGAAGCACCTATTGGTTATTACAGTTAGGCAATTGACAGATGAATAGGTATGTTAATAATGGCCAGAGGGGCAAGATCATAAACATTTCAGGAAAATAAGGATATCAATCAATGTTTAAAAGTTTGTGGTCACTTTGAAATGTTTTTAAACATTCCCACACCATTTCTTTAGAAACGCTTTAGTTTTTTCCAGCAACAAACAAATAATAGTTAAAGAACTGAGAAAATCAGCAAAGTTAATTTTAGTTTACTAAAGAAAAACGAGTATGCCTTTAATTACCTTGTTAAACAACTTTATAGAACCTGCTTAAATGTCATTCCAACGCCATTTCATTCTCCTGTTGCAAGTGTTTTTGATTCACACACTTAAAATATGTGTAGGAGTATAATTAAATAATATGACACACTAGAACCTAAATACAATTGTTGCATGTACATCTAATTGAAAAACTTAAAGGAAAAAAACAGGCAATAAAATGACAAATCTGTTTTAGTTTTCCCCCTAGCACACAAACACTAATGTAATTTGTGTCAGCTTTATTGGTAATCATTTAAAATAAATACGGAAGCTTTTTGAAAGAACAACGGGCAATAGTCGGTTGAATGTGTTGGTAGGATTACATGTTTGAATAAGGTCTCTACACAACAAAAACAGAAAGAAGCCTGGTGATGTTCAGAAGACAAACTGACTGAATTTGTTTCCCCTCTGTGTACAGCTCATTCATTGATCAACCTGATCTTTTGTTCAGAACCCAAGTGTCTCCTGTCTCTAGCCCCATCCCGTACACGACTGAGTGTCTTGTGTCTGCCGCTGGCTCGCCGAGACCTGTGCTCCCATCGCTGCTCTCCGTTTTCCTCACATTCCTCTACACTGAGCCTCCAACGAACCCCACTCTCCCTGCAACACCTGAGCAAGCCCACCTTTCACAGACTTAAGTGGAAAGAAAAATATTGATCTCATTAAGGCTTCCTCTGTCTTTCTTCCCTGACAAATAAGTGCACCCTTGACAGCTCCATCTGAACTAATAAAACCAGGTAAATATTTGGAGACTTGGCTGGAACCTGAGGCATGTTATGTTGCCTTGTATTTGCTACAGACTATGTCACCTGGTTTGATTGGCCTTTTCACTACAACTGGACCATAATATTGCCTCTGAGGTACAGTGCAGACAGGGTTTTAATTAGGATGTTAAATGATGGTCCTTGGGGGGCTTTTTCTAGCCAACTGAATCTGCATATGCCTTGAATTAAGGTCCAAAAGCCACAGTGAAGTAAAGGTGAACCCAATGCAAGACTGTATCCCAACTAATCATATTACATTTTACTGATGAACAAAGATTTACATACACTGCGAGTGATGTCTATTATTTAAAGCATTTTGAAAGCTGAAGGGCCAAACTGACTCATAACTTCAACCCACCCAATGGCCACATGTTTGTTACATACAGGTTATTAATAAATGCAAAATTTTCATTTTTAAGGATGAAGCAATTCCTTGCGTGCAATGACCGTTTTAATCTAAGGTGGAGCTGTAGAAATGTTCAGCACTGTGACAGGTGTTCTAGTTATTATCACTCATCAGACAAGTCTATATTTTTCATAGGCCTCAAAAAAGCTATTAATTTTAAAAAGTAAAAAAAAAAAAAAGTTAAAAAAAAAGAAGTGTGAAGTTCCAGGAATTCAGGTAGTCTTTTTGGAATTTCCGGACTCCTGATTCTAGGGCACTTGATTTTCCCCCAGCTTATTACTTCTTCCTCTACTTCTACACGTGTTCGTCTTCCTGTTAAACTGTTTTTCATTTTGGCATTTTGAAAATCAATTATAATCTAATCTACTGACTCCAGCAAAGCAATTATCCACATCACACAAGAAACAGGAAATACAACAGAGTCTAATACAAATAAGCAGCCCAGTGTTGAATAAAGAAAGGCAAAAGTAGAAACCATACCTTATTAAGGTTTCAAACAAAATAGCAAGTGGTCAAGCAGACAGGAAGTTGCACAAGCACAACTAGGGTGCAATTAGAAGAAAAAAGAACACACCCCAAAACACTGGCCTCAAAAGCAATCTATGATTCAGTTTTTGAAGAATGAATGCCTTGTGGAATAATTATGTTGTCTAAACACATCTTTAACAAACTGTTCTTTTGGTAATCTTTGCAGTCTCTGGCTTAAATCGAAAGTATAAAGCAAAGCATATGAAGTTTTTCGTGTAGGCTTTCATTACATACATGCCTCCTACAATTGAAATTCAGCAGGATTTTAAAATTGATTTCTTGGAAAGTGTCAATTACAATTACCTAAGTGTCACCTCATGCTAACTAACTAATATTGTATTTATTAGATTAGAACAGGTAGTAAAGACAAGTCGGACATAACTAACTAACCAACATCAGATCCCTTTGTCAGGGTAACTCATTGCTCAGCTGTCCTTCCTCTGTTTAAACTGTCCATATTAATCTGTGTTATTCAGTGTTAATGGACCTTCAGTTCACACTTAATTATATTCCAATCATGGACACTTATCACAGAGTGACACTGCCTGTTGAACACTGTTAGATTGAGAGAACTACATAAAGGACTATCGATCAGCTCTTTGGTCTGCAAACACACTTTTATGGAGAAGTGCAGGTGGTTAATATCAGCTCCACAGTGTATGTGCACTGACAGTGGTGTACAGATTATAGGCTGGCCACACACCAAGCTAAATGGGCAACTCTGGAGTAACAGAAGGGGCTCTCAATCTAATTAACTTCCATCGAATGGATACTATGTGTAACGTCCCTGTTAAAAAACTACATTTTCTATATGCCAACTTGAATGCCAGCTCTTCATAAAAGGGTTACATTGTTTTTAACTTATTATTCTACTTTGTGACAATTGTAACTTTTAAGAAATGTAATAATTAATAATCACAACCCATTAGTGCTTTTAATCAGTAGTCATATGTATTTATTTAGAGTACTGAACACTGCACAACGGTTTCATGTTTTAAATGACAGAGATGAAAGGGGCACTGTCTGCAAAGAGAATGGTGCAAAGAGAATGGATACAGGCATCTGTTAAGAAATTAATAATAATCATATATACACAGTTTCCAACACAACAGAAAGCTAGCTGATCTCAAGGCCTGCGGTGGCCCGAGCCTGGCATCGAGACCTTGTCTGGCCTCTCAATCAGTCATCCTTGGATCCGAGGCATTTTCCCTGGATATAATTGCCCCTACCTACTCCAGCTAACCTCTTGTCTGTGGACACAAAACCCACTCTCTGTGTTTGCTTCTGTTGAAGGTCAAAAGTACACTTCTGGGGGGCTTTTTCAATTTTGTCCTTTTCTCCCAGACAAAAGAGCACAACCTGGGAAAAGCAATTATTTGCTTTTTGTGTATTCTAGCTTTCATATTCCACATTTTTAAGCTAATTTAGTAAAAAAAAATATATAATTATCTACAAGACGACAATATAGTGAGCATCAAGGATGTTGCTTCAGATTTTTGTTTTGTTTTTAAGAATAAAATATTGGGCACAAAAAGTATTTAATTATATAAATGGAATATTGCCATGGTCAAATAAAATAATTTAGGCCAATTTGTTCAACTATTATGTATAGTATAATACTATAACATTTTTTAACAATATTAATTAAGTCATGAAAGGCAACAAATGCAATACAGTTTGTGAAAATTCAGGCTCTGTAACTCGTAATTCATACATTTCCAGGGTAGTATGTTTGCCAAGAATTCTGCCATAGAATGAATCACTGATGAATCATTTTGAACATGTCTTACTCTGTTGCTATATTTTCTTTTCTTGATTTTTGTTTTTTTAATGCTATCTGCCCAAAGAACACTTTTAGGAAAACGAAATCTTCCAAAACCCTAAATCATCAACCACAGTAATTTAAATTAAACAAAAACATTATTTTTGTGAATTTTGGCGTGAAGCACTCACTTCAAATGAAGCCCAAAACTGAAAACTGAAACCCAAAAAGCTCAAGAGCCACGTGGCACAATATTCAAGTAGGTTGGATACGGCAGGGCTAAGATGGACCAATACTTCCAAACAATACAACGGGATGCCAAGCACACAATGTCTCATCACTGTTCCACAAAACACTGAATAATAAACAAAACAAAAAAAAGGGAGAAACTCAGGAGTTGTGGCTGAATTGTTGGGAGCGCTTAAATTTGCCTTTTTCTTTTCTTTCTTTTTCAAGCTCTGCATGAGCTGAAAAGGTTACCCTAGTTTCAGCTTGCTAAATTGTCCATAACAATATACACCTGGATCTAAACAAACACTGATCATTTGTTTCCCCAGTTGCTGATTCTGTCTTGTTTAGTCTTATTCCTTGTGGTAACTTTTGTGTAGCGGAATGTGAAAAGGCTGAACAGAACTGAATGCATTGTTCGGTTTAGTTATATCTTTCATAGCCTAGTTCCCATTCATTGGCATGTGTCATTGCAGAGTCTTTTCAATAAAACTATAATAAATGCACAAACAAATATATAAAATAACAGACAATATTTGATTTGCAATGGTTCTGTTTAGGTGACCAATACCTTTTACATTTCAGATGGATTCATGTTGTGTAATGTTAAGTATTTTAGGGGGAAATCACAAGTTCACAAATCACCTTTAACAATAAACTTGTGGTATGATTATTTAAATATAAAGATATACCTCTAAAATAATTAAAAATCATTGAATTTCTGTATGCTGTATACTCAGTCAGGAACTAAGTTTGCTTAACCTCCCTTATATAAGTGATATAATGAACAGCACTCTTGATACCAATCTTGCACTCCCTTCCGGCGCGTATTTTGTTAAAAACTGAAATCTGCATTATAGTCAGTCTTTCACAAAGGATGGCATCTTTACAATGTGGTTGCAGGTGTTATCTACACACAAAGCTTTAGTAAGTTTAAAACAGCTACTACTTTCAACAATTACAAAACAAGAATTATGCCCCACAGAAACATTTTCTCTCTTTAAGGTACACTAAGATTTCTTTCCTTCTGAAAATTGTCTACAGAAAATGTAAAAAGTTATCATCCAGAATGCTTTGCTACATATGCTTTTGTTCCTGGAGGCATAAGTGTGATTTCACTGCATTTTTCGTGCAATGTATTTAGCATATATTTTGAATATTTGTGCTATGAGAGGTAGACTATTTTATTCTACTCTAAGAATTTAGATTAATGCATTTCTGTATACTTCCAATGTAAGGTGTGTACATTATTGACGACCACAAAATTGGCTGTTAAACAATGCTGTGAATGCTGACATTAGTCATACAACACTGAAGGAAGTGTGTGTTGATTTGTTTGTTTTTTCAAAAACATTCTCAACAAACTGAATTAAATATTTTGTCTCAAGTATTGGTCTTGGAGGCACTTTCAAAGCAGGTGGCTAATTTGTGTTTCTTGCAGTCACACTGAATATGCTGGGGTCATGTTTTTATACAATGGAAAAAAAAATATCAAAATATTAGGATATATATGTATTTTTGGATCACCGTTTTGGCTTGTGGAGAGAAATCTTCTTAGAACCAGTTTGCCAGCCACAGTCATCTTCTTAATGGTTTATGAGAATTGGGGGGGGGGTTGTTGTGAAACATTGCCCTCTGAATGAAAGCAGGGCTGGTAATCTATCAAAAAGTCCACCAAACAAAAGGCAAGTTTCTTTTCATGAGGTATAGTCTAACATGTTAAATACTCTTTAATGAAACTCCATGACAATGCTTAGTAGTTGTCCCGAGGCTGCTGGCATTCAGTGCCTTACACCAGCTATTGGTAATGGCTGTATCTTATCTATCCGAGAACAATGTGATTCAAAGGACAAGAGACACTCTGGCTGCTAGGACAGGAGCAAAAGGTTAACGTCTAGCAATGTTTATATTGCCTTGAACTTTCATTCTCCTCAGCATAGCCAGTGAAACACTGGAGAGAAGAGATGTTCATCTTTAGGTCTGAAATGTTTGCACTTCATGAAGGCTGCATATATTATAGCCGGCAGAATGGACCCCAAAAATGTGGCAATGCGTCAAATATGTGGACACTTAAAATAAAAAAACATGCATGGCACCCTGGGAATCTCAATACAAACACAATTAAGGGCACTTTCACACCTAGTTCTCTTGCAAGCAATTTTTTCCCCCAGTTTAGGTTTGTTTTGTTTCACACCAGGAACATGTAATCAAACATGAATTTCTCTGAAAGTGAATTACATTACATCACAGATTCTCAATCCACAATAAATCACTACTTTGCAATGACTTCAAGCGCAAACATTTTATCATACAGAACACATTTCTTTCCCAAAGTTCCTTCACTATCAAAATTATAGTACACACCTTCATTACATGCATTTTATAAACCTATGGTCTGGATAAATTCTCTATAAAACATTCTTGTTTAACTTTCAGGGTCATATTGTTAATGACATTCAATGGGTTGCAAACAACAAAACATTAGTTTTGTTCACCTTTGTCTAGCAAAAAATGCTGAGGGATGGAATGCCAGTTACTATTTAATTATCATTAAGATAATTTATTAATATCACTGCTGCAATACATTTCTGATAATCGGAAAAATCGAAAAAACATAAATTTCAATGGCTGCTGTCAACTTTGCGTACCCAATAGATTACCCAGGAAATACAGTATGTTACAAGTGGGTGATTGTACTGGACTGCAGGACGAATGTATTTTGTATGTATGGTATGATAACCTTAAGAAGCTGAAGTGGGAGAAAGACCCTTTTCATAGTAATGAACCCAGGTGTAAAATTACACACTTAACAGCCTCTTATTAACAAAGCACAGTAAAAGCACACTATTATCCTTCAAAAAATGATCTGACAGTGCCAGCTTTGAGCTGAAATACCATTATTTTGCCAAGTGGCAGTGGACAATGCAGGCCTCTTGTCCAGCTTGCAGCACCTCACTCTTGTGTTGAGATGGCTATTGGAATATGCTCACAACATAATGACCTTCGGCAGGATTGAAACATGGGCGTCGTTCAATAAGCAGGGCCCTATTCAGCAAAATGCCCAGCTTCCATCTTTCTTTCAATTTAATCACTGCCATATCAATAATTACCTACTTAAAAATGGATTTGGGTTTTAAAGAACATAAGACAGACATTTTCATTTTAATACACTTTATTTAATGCAATCTGCAGTAGTTAACAATATATAATACACAATATATGTGTGTCAGTCACAGACCACTTTACAAATGTAAAACCTTGTTTATTCTGTCCCTACCTGATCTTTGACATAGTATGTAACATATTACAGTGTCAGACAAATTAATAAAACATAATATAATACAGATTAAAATAAGAAATGCTGACCTCCTCAGCTCCACAAGCAAAATTAGTTTTTTTTACAAGGAATTATTCAAACAAATAAAACAGCAAAACCAAAAAGAACACTCGTCTCCCAACAGCCGTGTGGTGTTGCAGTCATGACTGATTATAAGGACTGTTTTGAAGCTCATACTTTATGTAATCAGGCACAATGAAGACATTTTTAACACAACTTAAGTAGAAAAGGAATAATGCATTCCATCATCGTTGAGTTTGGAGACGTTTTGGCAAAAGAATTTGCTTAAGGCAGCATAGTGCCAAGCATAATATTATGCTTCACTTTATCATTTTGAAAAACTACACCAGCCCATTGGCCAAGTACAAGTCTGTCATATTTGTTTTAGGGAGATTATGGCATTTCTGGCAAGTTGCCAGTTTGCATTACTAAAGGAAGAAAAAAACACTGCACTTTTTTTCTTGGTATATTAGGTATATCCAATAAATATGCACATGTATTCCACATGAGCATGTGAGAAAACTAGCAGCATGTGTAATTTTGCATAGTTGCCTTTATATTTGTAAAAACAGCTCATTGCGGTAAATAAACTATTGGTTTACAACAACCAAATTATGTCTTTGGATTGCAAATCATACGATTGTAAATAAAGGATTACAATTTTTACATCCGACTTTAAAAAGTTACTTTAAAATATTTATAACTGGACTTTTTCAAGTCCAGCTCGGGTTGTGTTTTATGTACTTTTGTTATGTTATAGGTTGGTCGAAGGTGATTTTCAAATGCATTTTTTCTTGATGTCTCACAACTGAATTTATTTCCACAGGTATAAAGAATGTGGTTAACATGAAACCAATTTTGGAAAAGCAAAAGACTCCTAACATTTATAGTTAGAAACAATCAACAACAACAAAATATTTGATTGACTTTGCCAATCACATTTATTTATATTTTTCAGCTTTAGTTTTAAAATAGGTTTTGTTATTCAGATATGCGGTCTCTATGACTTGGGCTTTCATACTGCATTCATGGTGCTTTGATTAAGGTAACCAGTTTCACAATTTTAAGCAATGTAATGCTTATTAGACTGGTATCAAGTCTAAATCTTCTCCTTGACTTCAAGAAAAACATACAATTCCTATTTGTTGCAACCGTATTCTTAGTAAAATTGTAATCTCTTTGGGACGGCCGTTTCTCTTAAATCAAAAAATCAAATAAACAAAAAAGCATTTGAAAAATGTGCTCTAAATTACAACTACAGAAATAATAAAAGCTGCATTTTTCCAGGAACCAACCCTCAATTTAAGTTTCCATATCACTCAGTAGCTGTCAGTTGCTGGCTGTGCTGAGGCAAGTCTGTGTCACCTGTTGACCCGGCTGGCAGGTCTCTCCTGGTGGGGACGCTAGTGCCGTCCTGCCCAGTCCCTTATCGAGTTGGCCGGAAATCAGCCAACACCAGCTCAATCTCAATGATTTCCTGCTGGGGCCATTTAATCACATGAAAAGTTTTCTTTTATTACACTGCGATTCACCCTTCAAGAGGTCACAGAGCAGCTTGACCTTCTGAAACGGCATGTTCTCTGCTCCTTCATTTTGCACACGCTCACATTTTCACCGAAGCTACTCTCCTCGTGTAACGAACATGTGATCTCCAAAACAACGCCAAAGCAGAGATCATAAAAGTTTCATCGTAATATCCAAACCGTCACTGAGTCCATAAAACATGGGCGTATTATAATGACCTCAGAGTTACCCTCCATCTGATACCTTGAATTGTTCACCGGTCTGGAACACTTCTTGCGTTGGTTTAAAGGCAATGAAAAATGATTTGAAAACACACAAAAAGGACAGCCTGCGTTAAAAGCTATGTGTTGGAGATTACCGCATTAGCTCCTTTAATGTGCAATCACAATCAGCCATTGACTTAAACTCGTTTTTTTTTCCCTTCTCTTCCCCCTTTGCCCATTACCCACACTATAAAAAAAAATCTAGTTTATCATAATTTGTGGACATAGCAAATACTACACAAAACACAAGCGGACCCTATGAAACACACACTGCAGATAAAGGTGTTTGCTCTGTTCTCCATGTCCTGCTTGATTTAATGGTTGGCAAACAGCATTCCACCTGCCAGAGGTTCATACAGCTCTGCTGAGATCGGTCTCAAGTAGGAAATGTGGGGTCCTTCAGGCAGGAAGAGCTAAAGGGTAGTTTACAATATGGCGCTCGTAGGAATGGCCAGTGTTAATGATCAACTGCCTTGTGTGGACAGGCGAGTACCCTTTAGAATAATGTGGTATATTAGGCCCCTGATCTTCCTAATTGATTTAATCCAGTATTAATGGTCTCAAAAACATTCACCAAGTAAAAATAATCAGTTATTTGACTAGGGAAACTGCATAAGATGGTCCATTTTAAAGTACTACAGTTATCCCAAGCCATGGCTTTAAAGCAGGATAATAGATATGATACTTCTATACTGTAATTTAGCAGATCTACTGGGTGAGAAAGTGCCTGCATATGGTACGGCTCTGCAGAGGTGAAAGGTTATAGCCTCTTATCAGGTAAGCCACATGCATGCCCGTTGATATTCAAGTACTATCTTTCTTTTTCTTCCACTGTACTTATCCTTTCTGCAAGAAAGTGATTACTATTAAAATACCCATAATCCACTGAAACACAAGTCCAAATTAAGCAGGTGTTCCAGTGGGGATAAGCAGTTACCAGGAATGTATTTCAGTTCCAAGTAAAGGGTAGTAAGAAGCAATGGCGGCAATTTCAGCACAGCAACATAATTCTGAACCAAACCAATCCCTCATCAGGATGTTTCTTTGGTGCATGGTGAATAAATACAAGTACTACTCTTATGCCATTAGGAAACTCAAGAAACATGTATTGCTGCAAAACAAGAACTTAAAGTCCACATGGAGCTGTGCAAAACCAAAAGGGAACACATTATTGAAGATAATCTAACAATGGGAACATCACAAATGTAAAAAAACGCCTCAAATAGGAAAATCAAATCATTGCCCTAAAAAATGATGGTGGCACAACAATTAAAAACAGAGATGTGGTTATCATAAGAATGCTACAAAAACCTATATAGTAGTGATGACCACAGTATAAAATAAGAGGTCTCTATGAACACAAGTGAAATACCAGATGTGATTGCAGAAGTAAGCTATGCCATAAAGAAGATGAAAAATGGAAAAGCCCCTGGAGATGGAATCACAGTGGAGATCCTAAAACAGGCTGGAGAAGAAATGGTGAAGATTCTGGCAAAACTTTACACAAAGCATCTCAGAAATATAAAATCCCAGATAAATGGAACAATGCAACTGTCATTCTAACCCACCAGAAAGGAGACGGAAGATCTAAAGAACTATACACCCACTTCCCATCTTATACAAAGATAGTAACACGTCGCCTTCAAGACACACTGGACTTCGCCCAAACAAGAGAAGCAGGATCCAGAAGTGGATATAACACGATAGATCATATACAAGAAGTTGTACAAGAAGTATTGGAAAGATGCAGAGAATATGAGCTTCTTGTATAATATTTATTATACATACATCTTATTTTTATTACTGCTTCTACCTTTAAGCGAGTGATCGTGAAGACAAACGGAATGACTGATGCCCCGTCTCTGATAGACTCATGCCTGCACAGCACCCTGGGTAGTTTCAGGTTGAGTTCAAATTGCTAATGGGTATTGGGATCAAAACCAGCCAGGCTGAATCACGAGAAAACGGCCCTGGCAACAGGCCTTTCTAAAGATCCATTAAAGTAGCAGATTGAGGATTAATAGACACACCTTTAACATGACCCCAAAGGTTTTGGCATTATGGTTTCCCTTCTGACATGGTACAGCCTGCTCATCTCTTTATACTCCAGAACATCATTTAGCACACCTCTCTGGCCTCACAAATCAACTCCAGAATACTACAAGTACTTTCTATTTGTCACACCTCAAACATTTAGCCTGAATGAGTCAACAGAACAAGTGTTGCTTTCTAGGCCTACTAAATTAGCAACTGCCAATAAAATGAGCTCTTAAGGCATTCAGCCATTACAAACTCAGGTGGTTAAATGTGATAATGTTAATTGTGATAAAAGTAATTGCTGGGCAAGTTTTAGAATCTGAAATGACAGACAAACTAGTTTTATTTAGTACTTAAAATACTTTAGGGCTAAAATTGGAAACTAGGAAAAAACGCATGCATGCCAAAACTGCCCATAAAGCTACAGATAGGAATGTGTCTGTTTGCTGAGGAAGTCATTTTTCAATTAGCATGTTGTTCAGAGCTGTTTGCCTGTATTCACCTGGAGGAGATAAGAGGGAGGGTGGGACGGATGGAATTGCTCACATGCAGAGCCACAGGAGAAGCTACGCTCTCTTCCCAGTATGAAGAAACTAGAAAGTGACAGGAAAGCAGCATGGCAAGAATGTATCCGTCAAAGCTGTAGGAGTGATTCTTCAAACCAGCTTGCTTATTGGGCAGTATCTGTTCTTTTTCCCTCATCAGAAACCCCAAATTATAATCTTTCCTGGGAAATAATGAATTTGAATTAAGTCCCCGTTCATTAACACACACACACTATTTTCATACTTGTACTTCATAAAATGTTACAAACAAATAAGAAAACTGGAAGTTATACAAATAATATACTGAATAATATGCTGAATACATATTTAAAAAAGGCAAGGTAAAATGCCTGGAAATTACAAATAACTATTTACTATTGTTAAACACACACATATCCAGTTTATATTTAATAGATTGCTAATAGTTCCACTGTTTTCACTGTTGATGGAAATAGCAACCTTTGTGTGGACACAAAGTCTAGGTCTTAACCTTGTAAGAGACCACAAGAGTCCCTGAGAGACTGCAATAGAAGATGGGAAGCAGGATCCAGAAGACGCCTTCCCAACAGCTGGGTTATTGTTCCGCCAGTCAATTACCGGGTCTCTATCCCACCCTTCAGAAACACATATCACAGTCTCCGTCTCCTGCCCACTCAACTTGAAATGAGATTTGACATTTCGGGCAACCAGTGTGAAGAAAACCTATTCCCTTACCAGACAGAAAGACAACTATAACAACACTAGTTCCCATATCAGACCACACAATTAGAAAATATTATCAATGTGCAAGGGAAAGTACGTCGTCATTTTCCACAGGTCCCACTTAATGGCACCCCTGATAAGATCTGCGTCAACCACACGAAGAGAAAAACTGGCTACCAATTACACAATTAGGGTAGATGGGACTCCGATAAGAGCAGCGACTATGAGTTTCACAAGCTGCGGTGAGGCAAAGGAGCATTTCTACAAGCTCAGCATTTATACAAAACAAGCCATATCCTTTTTTTTTTTTTTTTTTTTTTTTAATGCAACTCCAAGCTGATTGGTTGGTATGTGAAAAGGTTTCAGATGGAACCCTGCTTTTTAATTACTTAAAGATTGTCTATGGTGCACCAGAAATTTGTTATGCAAGCATTATTCCCCAAATTGGCTTAATGAAGAAATCAAATCTGTTTACATGATTTATAAATTCTACAGTTCTAACACACCACTCAGCATACCTGTAGTGCTGTGAATTTAATTGCATTCAATTGCACTTGACATGATTCTGCTTAGATCTACAGATGTGTTTTACAATTTTTAGGTTTGTAGATTAAACAATTGACTTCAATCTGAATGCAATTCCCTTGATCCTTCCAAATCCTTCTACCATGATTGTTTACAGACATGTCTCCAACTGGTTCTTCTCATCAGATGTCATTTTCTGTTCTGTTCCTCATAACAAATAATAACTTATGTCCCTTAAAAGTGTCAGAATGAGTATCAATTTGAAGACTGCGGTGATTATGTAATTTAAGTTGTCATGACTTCAAATACAATTTCAGAAATGGAAATAAAGAAATTTCCCCTCCTTAGCTCTCACTTACAATGAGTCACCACAGGCAAGTTGTGGTCTGTATGGTACATTATTTTTGTTTTCTTATTAATGTTTTCCTCCTACACCTTTCTTACTACAAATAAGATAATACCAAGCAAAAAAAAAAATTATTATATATATATATAATGTCTGCCCCAAAAAAGTGATATACCAATTAATAATTAATACTAGTTGAATTTAGAGTTTTAAATAGAAATCTAAGGTGGATCATTACCCAGTGTATTGTGGTTTCATTTCAGGCTTGCTTTTTTAAAATATATAATCACTTTAAATGTACTCAGTTGGTGACACAAATTTAGTGTTGAATTTAATTACTTGGAAGAACTGGAGTAAGGTTCACTAATACTGTACCTTACCATCCAACACAGCCAGAGGATAGAGGGAGTCTGGTTTAATATTAAATTGACATAATGGCCTCAGAGAATCTTTTGGGGAGTGGGTGGGTGGGGTCCAAAATTTAGTTAACTAAATAAAGCTCAAGTGCATTAACAGTAACCTGTGAAAAGCCATCAGGAAACAGGAAGTCTTTGACAAGACCTGTACACAAACATCTCGTCTGACAAGTCTCATCCCATTTTTTTTTTTTTTTTTTTTCCTTCATATCAGCTTTCTAGTAACAGTTGCAAGTCCGGTCTGTAGCCAAAGGAGAGCCTTCCCTTCGACTTCTCTTCAGCAAACAGGTGATTTAATCTCCCGTGATTATCGTTCGGAAGCCCGTTTTGGCTGGAACTCCTGCGACCTGGTTAACAGTCCCTGGAGGGTTGCCCTTCTCAGTTTCCTCAATGCAGCAGCTCAATGGATTGAAAATGTCACCTTTCCCCCAAAAAGCATTGCTACAACTTTATTAATTCATATTTTTATTATTTATAATAAAATAATAATGGCAAGCAAAATTCCCTGGTACCTGAAATCATATAGCACATCCAAGGAATACCGATTAAAGAAAATAAATATAACTTAAATGGCATTTCCTCCGTGTGTTTGGCGGGGGGAGGGGGGTTGGGTAAGGTTATTGAATGGTAACAGTATCTGAGGTGATCTGGCACAATAGGGGACAAAAGGCCGCTTCAGGGGTAGAAGCAGTCAAACCAAGAAAAGAGCAGTGTGGGACAGACAAGTTGGCTCTGAGAAAATGTTGAACAGCCTGGCCCGTGCCAAGCAGCCCTGGAAAGAGAATCCACTGTGACCCGCTGCACGCCATTTTTCCACCGACACAGAACTGCACAGTCAGTCATCCTGTGGCCTATCATTGTCGAAAGCAAGACGCCCAGAAATGTAAAAATAAATGCATGTCACAGGGAAGCAAGCATCACTGTATTTTTTGTTTTGTTTTGTTTGTGTATGTAGGAGTCACCTGATCATTGTATTTTATGCTGGGGTCAGTCATTTTATTTTTAGAAATCAATTAATTGAAACACCTCTCAACCACAAATATGGCATTGCCACCTTATACTTCCAGGTACAGTGAACTAATAGCCTTGGTCTTTGACCTTTCAGCAACAGAGATACCCCTAATAAGAGAAAAGTAATTTGTCATAAGTTTAACATCGCAAGACGGTGTCACCTTACAGTAACCTTCGATCCCTTCTCTTTTTCTCGCTGTATGTCATTTTCTCATGGTGACAGGGCTCAGGAATTGTGGGATTTCTCTTTCTTTTTTGGGGACATATTGTATTCACTGTAATTGTAGCTGGTTCGGAAATTCTTGGTTTCTTTGCCAGTGTCATCAGCTTTGAAATTGTATTCTCCAGAGGAATTCAAAGATCAAACAAACTCTTACAAGTTGAATTTTTTGGTAGGAAGTGGTGTTTTTCATTTTTTTTTTTAAAGCTTAGTTGCAGCGATGGAATGGTGGTAGAGGTTATCAGAGAACCCTTCTAGGTCCCTAAGCAATTTCATTTTTTTTTTTTTTTAGTCATCACGGGTATGTGGGTCATCGCTGACGGAGAAAAACAATTATTCAGCAATTATCTTTCTGATTCACTCTGGAAAGTTTGTATTTTTCATGGATTTGTACTGCGATTAAAAATGGAACGGATATCAAACCAAGTTGCTGGAGCATTGCAGGGTTATCTAGCTTTTGTTCAACCCTACATAACAGGTTTAATTACTATACATGAATGTTTGGTCACACACTTCCATTTTTAGTTCAAAATAGGCTTTGTATCTACATTCCCGTAACATCCATCAATAATAAACAAGAATGTTTCGGTTATAAGATCCAAAAAGGTACAGCCAAATTAAATGTCAGAACAGTCACAGCTGTTTGGCTTTGTATGACACTTGCGCTCTACTGACATTATCTTTTTCTTATTAAAGATCATTAAATTATCTACTGTCAGGTACCCTAAAAGGGCTGGAATTCCTATATCTCACCTGAGTTAAGTGAAATAGTGACGTCCCACAAGCAGACATCTATGATCTCCACTATACCTGTACTATGCACCTTAAGCTCAGCATTCCTCATGACTGGTAAGCAGCCCCTAATTTGTGTCATCGTTATGCAGTCGTAGAGGTCTGATGTGAAAGGTTTCTGTAGACTCTGCCTGGCTCTGGCAAGGTAGCAACTTGATAAAAGGCTTTTAATAGGGCCCTGCTATTGAAGTGATACTCTTTTTATTCAGATCTCCTTCATCTGGCTTGGTGGACACACAGAGTGAATTGTGGACCTGTAGAGGCCTCACGGAGGCTCTCACCGTTTCCTCCAGGGAGAGGGGGGGGTGAGGCAGTGGGCACTTTGATCTGCCAAGCAGTGCCAAACGTTCCCTGCATCTAAATAGAGCACTTTGTATTCCCGAAGCCTTTGAGGTCAAAGAGAACAGTGTGCAGCAACAGCACTGAGAAAGGACAACTTAACTCCCCTCGGCTGCCACACACACTCCAGAAGTCATCCGAAGAATATGTGACCAGCTCTGGGATCTCCTAGAAAATGTGATAAATAATATAGGGATGTTCAGAGCATATTATAACTATTAATCAAGTACTAAAGTCTGAAATATCTTTTTTCCCCCCTATTTTAATGCATCAGAGTATAAAGGATATCGTCAAACTTTTATTTATTTTTTTACACATGAATAAATTGAGAATAAATCGGATTTAATAGAATACAAAAATTATTGATATACAACAACTTCATTGTGAAACATGAATGGTTTTCTTATTGAAAGGGTATAATTTCAATGCGTTTTATACTGTGTTTTTTACAAACTTACACAGGTAAGTGAAATCTACCTCAAGTTCTGTGCTGTTGTTCCAGTCAGTCTCTATTATCGAGTAGCTCCTTGCTTACGGAGCATTACCCCAAGTGCATAGCAAAATAGCCTTTTACAGAGTATAGAAAGGTTAGATTGGCATTGGAAACTGTAAAATGATGTGTGGGTTGCTTTTGCTGTATTTCATCATAATAAATCATATTCTGAAAAAGTTTATTACCAAAGCATCCAGCTTGAACAATATTGGGAAGTAGCACACTATAAACACAACCGAAAACTAACAGAGATATGATTTTAAATCTGTACAAAATAGATTATGACACACCATTAGCATTGTTTTCAGCTGGAGCCTACTGGCACTACTGTGATAAAGCAAGAAAAATTAGTTCACCTTTGACACATACGCACAAATCAGCATGTTATTAGTTTCACTCCAAGGTTTGGTCGGTTTCTGTATTTTTCACTTTCTTTTTGTGCGGTTTGTTGAAGTTGTATTTAATGTGGTGTTAAAAAACAACAAAACCCAAACTCTAATACTCACTGTTGCAATAACAACTAAAATATGAATAACTCCATGTCCACATCTCAATGGCTTCAATAATTACATTGGTTAATAGTCTTGAATGCAGTAACTCTCTCCACCCTAATCTGTGCTTCTATAACACGCTTCTTACACAGACAATGAGTAAAAGTCTTTTGAGTAGCATTCATGAGACAAGGCCATCAAGCAAGCATACATTCAAATGTACACACATCACCACAATGTGGATCTTTGACTGAATTAAATTGAGTTCATTGGGCTTGATAAAGGAACACGTTAATATGCAGATGGTCCCTGGCACTCTTCTCCGAGGAAGGCAATACTGCAAAATGGCAAATGATTCATTTAGTTGCCCAACAGGGAGTACACAATTAAGCAGAGGCCTACTTGAACACCTGTGATAAGCCAGCTCACAATACAGCATAGACTAAGACTGTACAGGTCACTTGAACAATGCAGCTTTTTAACACACCACATGAGTTAGGAAAAACAAACAAAATAAAAAATACAATGCCCGCAAAAATGTAGTGAAATAAATGACCAGGGTTACAGCTGGACACATTTAATGTCTACACAATTTATTATTAATAGTAATTTATTATTCTGTTCTCCTAGTAGGCAAATTTCATTTGCACTCTTTTTTTTTGGCCGAACACACAAAATCAAGAACATGCCCCCTTCAACGGAGTGTAACCACTTCTAAGGGTAATTACAAATGTAATGGGACAAGATAAAATGGGAATGAAAAGAGAATATAATTTTATCTGATTATTTTTTAATAAGTGAATGTGGTTGTCTGTGTTCATTGAGACGGGAAATGATAAATGTATCCCCTAGCACCCACTCTAAAAGACAAGAATATAGTATAATTTAGCTGTATATGAGCTTTTCAGCTGTTCCTCATAGCCTTTGTAGCTTTCAAAGAGTCAGCCCATTTGGATATAGCCAGGAATAATCATCATTTGGTTTCAAATCCAATTATCTCTGACACGTTTATTTGGAGCAAATGAGAGAGCAACATAATGTCAACTGGAAAAGGTCAGTGGGTGTTTTTGAGTACTGTAGCACAAAGCCTGGATGGAAGGAGGAGGAGTCCGGGGGGGGGGTTACAAACTAGCCTTGTTTTTATTAACAAAAAAACAAACAAGTGCGTTCCTGTCCGACCGCTTTCCAGCTGAGACCCAGGAGAGACAGGCAAAGGAAACACAAAGATAGACCCAATCACTATTGTAATGTGTCATAGTCATCCCATAAGCACACAAATACACAGGAAAGAAAGAGGATGAGTGTATTATAATACAGATTGAAAAGCAACAAAAAGCAGATTCATCAGCTAAAAACAAAACATGCTTTTGCAGTATTGGGTTTGTATTGACTGACAGCATCAGTGGATTTCTTAAAAATCTATGAGTGGCACCCAAGTGGTAATACTTCTTATGTGTGCTATTTTTCAGTCACATCACTATCATTACTTATAAATATAGGCTAAACTGAAGAAACAAGAATATATACAGCCACATAAGAGCGTTTTGCAGTTAACTCAAGGGGAAATGTAAAAACCAATCTCATTTACACATACTGTAGTGCTCCAAAAAAATTGTCGTAGTTCCAAGTCAATATTTTCTAAAAAGGTAAAAATATCTTGCATGATTTATTGTGCCACTTTTATGTTTGTATTGCACTGTGCTGCTCGTGCCGTTAAAAACAGTGTCACTAGTTTTCCATCGAGGTCGGGAGGTTATGTTTTGAAACCCTATTGCTGTGGGAGGTCAGTTGCTTTAAACTGGCAGGGCTGACACTGAAGCAGAGCGCGCGTGCGGTTGAGCTCCTGGAACAACTGCACCCAAAACACAGGAAGTCCTCCTCATTAAATCGTGGAAAAAGACATTATCGTCAGGGCACCTCTACAAAAACAGAAGCCTCTCTCGTTAAACCACCTGAAATGGTCAAAGGGCAAGCTGCATACACGCGGGTAAATGCAGAAAGGATAAATAAATGGTGGGTTGGAAGGCCTTTGCACTAAACAAATTCTCTCCCCTTCAGGGGATCTGGAGAGTTTTTATGATACGTTTGATGTATATATACATAGGGCTATTTGAAATCCATTATTATTATTTCGAATTTTGGGATTTATTTTTTCCTGATTTGAGATTTTTCCGTTTTTTTTAAATGTGGGGCCGGGGAGTCAGTGAAATCTGTGTTGCGGAGAACACGGACGGAGTGGCAGAGTTCAGGTTAAAAAAATGTTTTAAACTTACTTTCTTGTAATGTGTTCGAGTGCCCGATTCCATTTTTTTAACTGAATTTCACAAATCCATCCATGTTCTCCTCAACGTGGACTTCATATAGCCCTATATACAGGTGCATTTACACCAAAGCCAATATTGAGAAACAAAATGGTTGTCAGGTGTTTTGATTAATATTTTTTTCTTGAACAGACAAATTTACTGAATACAAATATATATACCATTTAAAAACTCTAAAAAGTGTTCGCTGTAGAAGATAGTTGCAAAATTCTGCTGCTGAAAGCTCTGTCCTGAGGAGATACACAATCGTGCACAACAAATTCATATCACTCAGTGTAAACAGTTCACTACTGTGGGTAATTTTCCTCAAAAGTGCTGCCAATAGTATTAGCAGATTTCAAACAAAATAAAAGAGGCTCACAGACCTTGAAGATTAGAAGGAACCTGCTACACCCAATGACATAATATTATAAACAGTACAAACCACACTCAAACAAGCAATGTGCTGGAGAAAGAAAAAAGTAGAAAGACAACAGTAGAATAAAATAAACATGAAAACAGTCAGGTTTCTTAGAATCCAAGAGCATCCATTGTAAAATTGTAAAAGGAATTTGTAAAATGTATTATGCCTTGAATTGCACTATATTATTGCACTTTGTATTGCTCTTATATTTTGTAAGTCGCCCTGGACAAGGGCGTCTGCTAAGAAATAAATAAACAGAAATGAAGACTGAAATGTGATGCAGGTCAAGACTGGTCAAGATTAAGGAGGACCAACCCTATGGTCTATGGATACTGTCTCTCGGCAAGACATTAAATCTAAATATTTTGATTTCCATTTTTTAAATCAACCCAATTTACAAAATGTCAATCGATTTATAAACTGGTGGAACCTGTACTTCCAGTAAAAATGATTTGAATCAAATATCCCTGTGAAAGGTGTTTTTTCACCTTTTTTGGTATCTAACATAAATTTTCCTCTTTTGCTCCGTCTAAAATGTGTACAGAGGTTTATTTCTGAAACATAATACATTTTCTTTCCATTTGCAGATATGAGCTTTGTGTATAATCCTGGCAACTATCTGTATATCAGAAATATGGAGTTCTCTTTTCTCTCAAACTGTATATTCTTTAATAACCCTGTATGTAAAGGGTCTTTGCAAAAGGCCAGCAGGAGACCGCACTTCACGTCTCTCTGAAGGAGCCCATGCCCTCTTGGCAATAACCACCTTTAATTCCCCATTGTTCCCCTCATCCATCCAAGAGAGTCTATTCAAATTTCAGCAGAGCTTTCTTAGGCAGGTAAAGGCTGTAGAACAAGGAGGGCAAGTATTTATTAGGCCCAGTGGGACATGCCAGGACAGAGCGACATTAGCCTTTGGCCTAACACTGTGATATCAATTAAATCATTACCTCTTCGGGTCATAAGTTTGGTGTCATTTTATTGTGTTCTAATTATACCCACGTGACTCGGAGGTTGGGGTGAGGAATTAATGTGAAGTGCTGAATATTCGTCTAAAAATGGCGTTTCCCAACTGGTAAGGATAGCGCTGGGAGCAAATGTAAAGTAAAGACCAACGTGTAGTCACTAACTTAATTACATATTGCTTTGGTAGTGCAGATTTCATTTGAACACACAACACTGTACTATTTTAGGGTCATCCAGAGCCATGCAATACGATGGAAAAGATCTTATAAAACTAAGGAATTGTGTCTCAGAGACATTTCGCAGCACCTTAAATATTTTCAGCATGCAAAGTGAGTCAAGACAGCAGTACATATAAACCACAAATACATATGAATCACTTGCCTCAACAATGGGTCTTTGTCAGACTTGCAAATGCAGTAAGGTGTACAGTAACCTCTTCGGCACTATCCCTTTAAAACACATTTGCAAAGGATGGCAAATGGCATTATAGTCCATGTGACTAAATGCGAGAGGGAAAGGCCATGAGTAATTTGGGAGAGCTCTTGACACAGGAGGGAAATTATAAACCAGCCAAGAGTTTTGGTGTGGCCCACAGAGCATCCTCACTTAAAATTACCTGGAATTTCTGGTTCTAGTTAATGTCTCATAGAATGAAATAAAAATGACAGAAGAGACAAAAGAAGAGGCTGGTAAAGTTTGAAAATCACAGGCCTGGTTGTGGCGTGATCTCGTTTTACCTGTTCCATGCGGACTTTCAACTGTGGCAAGGCGTCTTTATAGCTCATTTCAGCCAATTCCTTTACCACAGATCATAGCCTATGTATAGACATATTGTTGACCACACCTTCTGATAGGTTCTGTAATTAATATATTATAGATTGTGTATAAAACATTTTACATACAAAGAGAAATTTTATAAAATTGTTTTCCCATTCAACAAATTGAAAATACCCTATCATTTATATAGATACACAGATATAGTAGTGGACTTCCATTAATACAATTCTCAGTTTATCCATTTATCATATGTATGAAGAAAAAAGGTTCAGTCTTAATGCATGGTCCATTTGATGCCTCCTTTATTTGTTACCACCCAGGTGCTGTATTCTAGTATTCAATGGCATATCTTATTCTAAATTAAATAATATATCACAATAAAAAAGTCCTGCAGGATTTAAAAAAAGAGTTGTGACTGTGGAATTCTCTATAAGCTTACATTTGTTCATCCTAATGAAAAGCACAACCTAAATGAAGGTACTTCTGTTTAATCAGTGCTTAAAATCATACCATTTATTTTCTGTTTATTGTGCATTTCTGACGTTTAATCCCCCAGTTTGAGAGGGAGATACTTTAGGAGGAAGCACAGGATTACATTCTCTCCTGGGAAAAGCTATAGTCACAGTCAGTATGAGCTTGCAAATTAATATCAATACTACATGAAGGTGTTGTGAACATGTTTAATGCCTTAATGAGTTTTTATCATGCAGACAGTTAATGCGTCATACTCTAAAAATAGGTGGGCCAGTATTTCCCTGTGATTGCGAGACCGTGATGATCACATCAAGTTAAAGGAAACCCCCTCCCCCTCCCCAACATAATTATTCCTCAACCGATCTCAAGGCAGATAGACTGGAAAGCTGGAGCCGAGGGATTGACACGCTGGCGTTTGGTCTGGTCCTCGTCCACCTGTTCTGCTTAAAGGTGAGCCAGACTCCAAGAATAGGCCCCTGCTGAGGCCTGGCATGTCTAGTGCAGCCTGCCAAAGGCGAAGGCAAGTCTGCTCCTGGGCACCATGCTGGCTTGGGGTAAGCCGCCATGTCTCTCTCCAAGAGCTGGGTAAACACACCAAAGGGCCTCTATTCACCGCAATTAAAATCCCACGTAGAGGACAGACAGGGAAGAATGGGGACCACAGGTAGTAATGACCGTTTCAAAGGAGAGGTGCCCATCAAAGGGCCTGCTAATGAACTGTTGAAAATCCCAAAAATTGCTCAAGGAAGTTGATCTATTTTTTCTGTAATCACTGGAAGATGATGCATTAAAAATAAATACAGAACTCATCCCTTAATCCAATAAAATACAAATTAAGACAGATAAAGATATATATTCAAAATCAGTAATTAAGTTAGAAGTTACTCTATGATGCCAGCTTCTTTATCCATCTTTATTAAAGAAAAGCAGCAGCTGTCTGAATAGTTAACAATTAATTCGAACATGTACCTGGAAATAGGCAATACGGTGAAAGGGGTGAAATTCGGTTGATAAACAAAAAATGCTAGGATTTACGGTTGACTAACCATTTGGAAAGGGTTTGTCCAAATAATTTCATAAACTTGCTTCCTTGGAACAGAATACAAGTTATTCAATTCAACGGAAGGTGCTTTCAATAGAGGCTTAAAGTGTCTAACAAGGGGTTTTCATTAACTCATCTATGATGTCCACCTTTATCAAATTAAGAACAAAAAAGCAGACAAAATTACAGAGTAGTACTTTGGTGTGGTCCCGAGTTACCTGTTCTCAGGTTAATTGGACTAGTCTCCTGCTGGGCTGTGACTGATGGAGAGTTAGTCCCTGTTGAGCAGGCCAAAGGCTAAGGCAGGTCTACGATTGTTACAACCTGCTGGGGTTCATAAACGCCAGCCCTCCTCTCACGGCAGGGTCTCATCTGGCACACAGGGCTCGTGCACCGCAGCACTCGGCTCCACGGAAACCCTGCCTGGAGACAGACTGCTAACCCGCAGGTAAGTGTGACATCGTAACCTACTAATGGATTCAATAAGTAAGAAAATGAAATGCTCTTTAAATGGTAAATAAAATAAAAATGTTAATCTATCTTAATCTTAATGCTTTTAATACATTGCATCGGCTTATTTTCCATTTGTTATTTCATAAATAGTATTTAATTTTTCATGTAATATCTGTTATAGATGCATCAATTAATATTGTATTTTAAACTAATTCTCTGCTAATTTTTTATGTATACATTCATTTTATACTATGTTTAGAGGTTTCTCTGATCTGCCTTCTGATGAAGACAGACATTAAGAAAATTAGTTTGTTTTCCATTTTATACGCAGGACAATTCAATATAAATACATGAAGCCGCTTTCTCTATACACCCAGCTAAACTGTTCTATGTTTCAGTTTGACTGTTCATATTTATTATGGTATTTGCAGGAGAAAGATTATGAAGAAAATGTACAGAAAGAGAAAGCACAGTGAAAACTATCATTAAAAACTCCTCTTTTCCAATTTCTCCACAGGAACAATGTAGCAGGCTTCTGTGTTTTCTGCTAACCTGTTAACCCAGTCCATAACAATACAAAATCAAAATACACTATATAAATATATATTTCTCAAACAATCTTCAATAGAAGCCATGTTTCTTCTCAAATATTTACATCTCTAGCCAAATGATGTTACAGGAACACAAATAATCGAGGGGATTAAAGTTTGCTTTGTTGCTGACTATTTGCTATTTGACTATACATGAACATTAAAAAAATAAATGTTTATTTGCAAAGTTAATCTGGGAAATTATTAGGCCTACAGAAACTTTACTACAAACCTACTGCTGGGGTAATTAAAAATGGCTAAAAAATAACATTATGCAAATACAGTTATGATTAGCTTGAACTGGAAATTGTACAGAACGGCGTAGACATGTTTGACAGATCGCATTCAGATAGACAGGAGAATTTTTTTTTTTACATTAAAAAAAAAGTGTTTCAATTAACAATGCGGTTAATGGTGTATAAAAGTTATAGCAAAAATAAAGCATGGCAGCCATGAAGAAATTATATTACCTTGTTACCCCACTTACAATAGACCAAACCTAAGGAGTTATGCCAAATGGGGGTGCAGGTTTTGGTCAGCTGGACAGAGCACTGTAAATCTAGATATTTATACTTCTCAGCTGGAGGCCTAATTTAGGCTCTCCTTGCCTTTGGGATGAAGGATCATCAGAGCCCAGCAGGGAACAAGGCTGTGTCATTATATAGTGGAATTCAGATGCTACTGTTCTCAGGAGATCTGCAGTGAAAGATCACAAAGTCTCCTGTAAAGAAAAAAAAAAAGCCTAGTTCCTATTACATAGATTTCTTAAATCCTGTGAAAGCTCATTGCTTTTCTATCATTTAACTTTTCCTAGATTGA
Source organism: Amia ocellicauda (assembly GCF_036373705.1). NCBI lineage: Eukaryota > Metazoa > Chordata > Actinopteri > Amiiformes > Amiidae > Amia > Amia ocellicauda. The sequence goes on along the minus strand of NC_089868.1, from coordinate 17,051,893 downwards.
CTTGCATCTCCGCAATTCTGCCACTCAATTTGTAAATCATATTTTTGGGCAATGAATGCACTTAGCACAAGACTCACGGCTATGTTGATTTTTCTTATGACTATTTGGACTGCGACTTTATTAGTGGATTCTCCATTTTATTCCAGAAAATGAATCCATCTGTTATATGCTATAAAATACAAACTATTTTCCAAATGGTAATCATGGTGTGATTTTACCATTAAAGATAAAGTATAATGTTGGGGGAGGGTATACAGAATGTATAGTATAAATTACAAACTAGTGGTATTTTATTGACACAACTTTAGCTTATGATTTGACTGAACATTTATGAACTGTCAATCATACGGTCAGTCAAGGGCTCCTCCTTTCTACGTCTGCTTTTCGACCCTTTAACTCCACAGCACTCTTGTTTTGATGGATCTTTTGTGCCTTAATGCCTGCCTTTGTTGTTTTTTATTTTTTATTTTATTTCATCCCTTTTAAATTAGAGTCATTATACAGTCACACTTGCTCTTTAATTGATAAAGCTGTAATGTGTGATGACATTACTGGAGCAATGTGTATTTACCCATGAGCACAGGTTTTAGATGAAAGTGAAAAGCAATACCCCTCCCTTTCTGGGAAAAGTTTAAATGATTATGTTAATATAATTCCATGTACACCTGATTTTAATGGCTGTCGGCTAAAGGAACAGGTTTTCTGCATTTTAACATGCTAGGATTTGCATCTCAGAACTTTAAATCGATTAATTGAAAAATCACACCAATTTATAATGTAAAATAATCATTACGTTGTCATCTTTCCAAGATATGGAGTGATTAGGCAACGATGGATGAGATTTGGGACATGCCAGGAGAGCAGAGCCCTGTGTGTGTTTCTTGCTGAAGGGTGTGGTTGTAGCATGCCCAGATTGACTGCTCGAGACACCCATGAAAGGCCTCAAGATCCCTGCCGAACCTGGCACCCAGCGAGCACACCACCAGTTTGCACACCCTGCCCAGCAACAAGTTGTCACGCATAGCATCGAAGCTAGCAAGTTCACACAGGCCCTTATCTCACAGCTACTGGTTCCATCCCCCCCAGAGCTCTTCCTCAACTGCACAAAGAACTCGTCTGTGAGCTATATTGAAACTTTTAATGGTGGATTTACCTTGCCTGTCTTTGCTTTGAAGTGACCGACATCCTGCTACTTCTGAAGTTTGTCAATTAACTTAAAGAAAAAAACAAAAAACAAAAAAAAAACTCAGCTTCTCATAATGAAATTTCTGTATCACAAACAAGCCAATCAGAATATAGAACTTCATGGATTAATCCATTTCCCATTATCTAAAGCAGCTCTGTAGAAACATCACACCTGGGGTCTTTCAGTTTGCTTTGGGGATCCTCTGTGTATTCTGCATTGTGCACCTGCCTGGAAAGATGGCAGCCGCTTTGTGTTCGGAGACATCCCTCACTGAGGAATGCTGTTGCCCTTTTAAGCAGCCATTACTACCTGCTGACATTCTTTCTCTGCTGCCTCTATTGCCTGGGGATTCAATTGGATTGAAGCTGTAAACTGTTGTGTTGTTGTTGTCCAGGCTGGTAATTGAAGGAGGGCAGGTCTTCAATCAGGCCTGGTAGGGGGCTGGAATCGCAGGCCTGCCTTAGCCTTTGGCCTGCTCAGTCAGAGGTTAAAGAGCCCAGCAGGAGACTATATCACACTTGGCTGCCTTTAGCACTACTAGGACATCTCGACATCTCTATAACTCTCTCTCTCATGCTGCCTTACCTGGCCTGGTCTTTATTCAAGCTTCATTAATCTTAGGAGATACATGAGATTGTATTATGCCACATAATATTGTGACGTAGGAACTTGTAATCAATAGGATTATAATGGCAATATTTTAGCAATAAAAAAAATTGCTGCTTTAGAGACTGCCCGACTTCAGATCTGTCACTTTTCACACAAAAACTAAAAACCTGCAAAACAACTATGAGCTCAAAAACAAAGACTGGACCAGAAGCTAAGGAAAATAATGTTTTTGATGGATTAACTTGTCAATTCCCAGAAGCAGCTGTAGGGGAGGAACCAAGTAGTAGTAGGCTACTCAAGTGACTTGTTTGCAGGTTTGCACAGAGATTTATTTATAATGCTTATAAAATTAAACCAGGCAAAGAAAATATATGGTAGGTTGAGAATTGGTTCTGAGTTTCCAACATCAACACACTGTGGATGATGTAGTGGATGCAATGGATAAAAAAAAAATAAAGACACAGGTGGATCTCTGGTTTCTTGAGAATGCCCTGAAAACACACAGGTAGGATGTCCTAGATATGGGGAGGGGATTGTGAGGAGAAATGCCTTACAAATCAGTAGTGAGATTCCATTCTTGGCAGGTACAAGGTACAATTTCAAGGTGGTCCCATATTCGTTGAATGCCATATTTGTATAAACTCGGTGTGAACTTGAAGATATACCTTGTTAAAGCTGATTCATAGAAGACTGTCAATCATTCATTTGTACTGGGTTTCAGAAATCGATTGAGATTTCCCTTTAGCCATTTGGTGAACAAAGAGCAGGACTGGCTTTAAACAGGTGGCGGGCCTTGGGAGGAACAGCCGAGTGACAAGCTAGCCTGCTGCCTTTTTGACAGGTTCAATCCTTCCTTTAGTAAGAACATGAAAAAACATCTGTTAACATCCAGCTCTGGCCAGTCATATGCCAAAGTCAACAGAAAGCCATGTAACCGCAGAGATGACAACAAAAATGCTACTAAACCAGCCATCAGGCATATAAGAATTACTATAAAGTCTGCAAGACAGTTATTAATCCAGGGATAAATACATGACAAGAAAGAAATGCACCATAGGGGTGTAACTGTACTGGGATCTTTTATGAAATGTCTGGGCTTTGAATGCTTAGCGTCTACATTTTGTAGAAGGTATGATGCAGTTCAGAAATCCTAATGTTTTAAAGCACCTGTCTATCATCCTTAAGCTTGCTATTGTCACACAAAGGTTCACATTATAAATATAGAAAACCATATTATATTCATTGTCAATGTGGTTTAATATTATAGGTGTAAAAGGTAACTTGGAAATAGATTGTTCCCCCTTCATTTTCTAGATTGTGAATGTTAAGCAGCCAATATTGGGTCTAGTAGAAATTATTTGTATTTGGTTTTCTTTTCCCCATTCATATCCTGACAAGTTTTTTTTTTTTTTAAATGATCAATTACAAATTCATAACATTCCCTTTCATTCCAAAGGGGTGTGTTGTCAAGGCGGTCTGTCACGTGCAGTTGCCAACTTTGCGCTGTCATTACATGAAGCTTTGCAAGCACAAGGCAGGGTTTCTTTTAGCAGAATTTCTTTAACATAAAAAATTGTTGAGTTGCCATCTTTTTAGAAACCTCCAACATGCTCTTAAAGCCCCTCGTAAAATCTCTTCCTTCCCAACGGCATCCATGACATTTTAAATTAAAACAAAAGCATTTTTGTTGCCCAAAGGTAAGTCTCTGCTAATAACTGGGCGTCCCCCACAGTGTAAACTTCAAACAATACCTGTGAATGAGACGCAGCATCTCAATGCAGTCACCCTGTAAATATGTATGTTTCTTCAATAAATCATACAGGGCAGTTCTAGCTGTTCATTTTCTTTGACTTATTAAGGTGATGCTCCTGCTGAATTCCAACAGCATTTTACATTGCTTTTAGTTCCTACGTTTCCTCTGTTTTTACAGCTGGTATTAAACAAACTGAAACGGTGCCTTTTTTAAGTAGAGGTGAGTCTGGCAATAGCCCAGCGGGGGGAAGCTGGGCATTCACGTCATCACAGCTCCAGGTCAGGTCACAAGAGAGGAGAAGCTCGGCCGCCAGTGCGCTCCACCCCACTATGTACACCGGAGGAATCGTCCGATATGCTGAACCCCATCAGAGAGAAACCAGTTCACATACAACTGTGTTACTCAGCAAGGGGTGGCAAAGTTAATATGGTATTAGTCACCATTTTAGGCCAGCTAAATGGTTCACCATTCTTAACCAGTCTATCATAGAGACAAAAGGGGTGGAAAGTTTAGAACACGTATGCAGTTTTTGCAAAGTGATGTATTAAAAAAACGTGCTAGACAATGAGTCTTTTCACTGATGTTGAAAGCAATTAACCTCTAACGAGCAAAAAAAAATAAAGTTTTTGATTCTATACCATATTACACAATGTTGGAGAAAGCTTTTACCACCCTTAAATCAACATTTCACCTGTCCATCATTTAGGACACCCTGAGGCTTCGTTCTGGTTCAAAGACACCCACTAAATAAAATGAAGGCATCAGACCTCTGCCTTGAAATAATGAACATATAAGTTGCAGCACTGCATATATATATATATATATATATATATATATATATATATATATATATATATATATATATATAAAATATCAAATATCACGAAGAAATCTGTCAAAATTGATTTATAGACTTTTCTCCACATTTTAAAAACAATTATTAGTACCATGATAGTCCATTAACAGAGCGCGGTCAGCTGAGGTGCCAAGCGGTGATATAACCCACACCTGATGCTGACTGTACCCAGAACCAACCTAATGTCCATCGTTTTGAGAACTGGGGTGAGCTGGAGTGTGATGTGACATCCACTCTTGATCCACAAGAAATCATTACATAGATAGGATTCCAAAATGCTTGAACTGGAAAATTATGAATTTAGATAAAAACAAAACAAGAAACTATGGGAATAACTTCCTGAATAATTTATAATATATCACTCCCAATAGAATAGAGATAATAGGTGTTGTGCAGCAAACATTTTCCTCAAGCATCAGTCTCAAGATTCAAGAGTAGTAATTCTCCTTGACCACAAGGCAGGTATTTCTGGAAGTTCAGCAATCTCTGCATTGCTAAGGAAAGCCAAGCATTTAAATGTCATGTAAAACAGATGCAAATAGATAGGAGGAAATCTACAGTGGTTTTAAGTAGATGAACATCATTAAGCTTGTATTTCCTCATAATTTATTTTCAGGCAACAATGGTGCCTTATAGAATGCCATGCCTGGTACTTCTACGCATGTTTAAGGGCAGCTATAATGTTTACCTCAACTACAGGCAGTTCTGTTAGGTTAATCGTCTACTTAGTGCCCGTTGCACTTATGATATGTGAAGAATAAAACAAGATGTTGCTTTCATAAATCATCTCAATATCAAGTCCTACAAAATCCCTTACATTAATTCACCTGGGCAGAGAGGAGATCACAGGTCTCATGGCCCAATATTAGTCTCACCTGGCATACACTGCAAGAATTAACAACTGCCTCCCACTGTGGTCAGACACAAATCCATATAGTTCGCAAACAGCTTTGTGTTCCTTACACTGAAAAGCATCTCTTCTTTCCTTTTCTTTGATAAGGTTATAAGGCTATAATGGCTTCTTTCTTAAAACACATGGGCAGTTTCAGTTTTTCATAATAGGTTTAAAAACCTCCTTCACAGACGTCATTGAATCAAATCTGTTAAAAGGCACTTAATTATGTGCCTGGTTAAGAATCCTTCGGTTTCAGTCACTTTCCCCAGCTTTCGTTTCCACACTAATAAAGGCCTCCGTCAGGGTGTACTTAGGGAAGACAACAAAAGAGACGGGTTTCAATCATTCCAATGAAATGCATTCAGCATTAGTCACATTTTGTGGCAGTTGGGGGGGGAAAAAAAAAAAAAAAAAAAAAATCACTGAGGAGACACTATTTTGGAAGATTAAACAGATACTAAACAAAATCATTACAAAAAAAGAAAAAGATCTCAAATGGTTCACATCACAACCTGTATACAGGTAATAAACACATGTTGACTCATCTGAGAAAATTCTACACAGCTCATTTACCTGAAAAGCGAAATATTTTCATAACAATTCTGATAAGCTGGGTGGAATCAAATTGCTAGGGTCTTGAACTAAGTGAAAGAGTAATATTTTTTGCTATTCAAATGATTGTAATGTTATATACAGTGTACATTTGGCAGTATGGAGAGCAACATGGAAAAGTTTACGGTTACCTGGAATAATTTTTTATATAAATGTAAATAATGGTATTATTTCATGTGGGTCCCCCATTCACAGTTGGTCATGTGCATTGGGCTTGAAGTCAAAAATGAAAAAAGAAAAATGAAGGATCTTGTTAGCTTTGAACTGCACAATATGACAATCTGATCTACTTTTCTACATGATCTATAAACATACTTTCAGTGTTAATTTCACTGCATACAATCCTTAAGTATTGAAATCAGTTTCAACTCCTTCACATCAACATAAAATCAATTATATTTAGCCAACAAATTAACAGGTAATATAAACTTTCTATGTTCATATTGACCTCAAATTGTATATAATTGTCTGCAAACTTATGAAGGCAAACTATTTAAAAATCACAGACCTAGGTTGATCATGTAAACAAAGTAAAACCAATTGTAAAGTCAGGAAAAAGGTGTAAAAAAGCTGGAACTAAAAAGATAGACAAGAGTCAGAGTCCTTTACAGTTTCAGGAATAGAGTTAATCTTGGAGTTAAATGCACCAGAATTAAAATATGTAATACCTTTAATAATAGGTACAATTATTATTTCAGCTATATTCAAACAGTGACCATCTGATAAGTGCTCTGTAAGTGTGTGTGTGTGTGTGTGTGTGTGTGTATATTTATATTAAAGGCAACAAAACAGAAGTTAATTCTATTCTAATTAAAACAAATAATTTTGCTGGTTCGATAGTTAATTTTCTTAAATGGATGCGACGTTAGGTCAAGTATTCAAAAACGAAACTAGGGATAATAAGAAATTAGGTCTGAATGTTCGATTTAATAACCCTTAAAACAGGAAAATAAAGAGGTAATAAAGCATCGTTATAGTCCTTGATTGCTTATAAGCAGCTTATCTCCGTCAACCTGTAGTTCTCTTATCTGTGTGCGTATCGTAATATTCATTGAGATACTTCTTTAATCTTTAAACAAGAGGAGGATGAGGTTTTGTATCTCCCGGGGCAGTTTTAGACTATAAAACACACTGGTGGAGGGCGATATAAAAAGGGTTGATCAGTAGTCCCCTGGAGCTATCTATAGTGAGCTCTCCATAAAGATGATAAAAATCAGACATGGCTGGGATGCAGCTGCTGGAGGCCAGACATCGAGGCCCACGGAGCTGCTTAGTAAAGCCTGCATCTGCAGATAATCCTCTGGGAAGCAACATGTTCTTTAAAGATGTTGTATCAAGATGTTTAACTTATTTGTACAAAACACCATCTGAGAAATAGCACTACATTAGTATTTCTTGGACTTTTTTTTTAAACCCACAGGTTGAAATTATATGGTTTTCAGTTTATGTATAATTTATCAGATTTTACTAATTTTGGCTTTATAACGTCACACAATGTTTATGAGAATTTTATAAAAATGGAAAATTACCAAATAAATTCATACCCAAGCTGTCTTCTGAGAGACTAGGTTTTTCTCTGCTCTGTGCCTAGTGGATTGTTTTAACATTTAACAAGTGCTGGGCTATATTATTCTTTGAATCTGTGAAGAGCTCTGTGGCAACCTTGCAAAGGGCACTATACCAAATAAAAATTGACCGATTGATTGATTTGCACCTGGGTCAAATCCTGATCTGGATCAAAGCCCATGGAAATGACCCCTATGCTGTGCCATCTGTAGTATTAGAAAATGAAGTCAAGTCTACATCTGAGCAGAACAGTCACCGTGAACAGGAAGGTATGAATTTAACCACCAGCTATTTTACACTGATAATAGGCTTGACGATGAAGAATATGTTTTTATTCTGGGTGGAATCTGAGCCCCCACTGTGACTCAAGATCCTAATCTGACACTTTGGCCAGCAGACTCCCCGAGGGCTCCAAGGAGACCCCTAATAATTACACTCCTATCTGGTCCCTTACGGTTCTGAGCACTTCTAAAGCATTCTGTTTTATTCCATGTCCAATCAACAATCCCCATGCTTTCTTGTGATTACATGCCCTAAACCCAAGAACTACTGCCTCATTAGAAAGTCTGTTGAACACAGGAACCATTACTTATTTAAAGAGGTTTACAAAACCACCCCATAATGAAGACTTGTGTATACACAACATATATTGCAGTAAGTGTGAGTGCATTAAAAAAAATAATACAAATAAACAGCAACAAATATTTAAGCACATCCATTTTTTATGCATTTATTTTTTTAACACTTAAAAGCTCAAGTGTATTGAAATCACAACTGGATAAGGACTTTTGTTGTAAATTGTATTTAATTTACAATAAACAATACAAAAATATTTACTGTGTGAATTTTTAAGATGGATGTGGGGTGACAGGATTGGATTTGTGCAAGATGGAGTAACTCTGTGCTTCAGGTTAGGCTATGATTCTAGCTATCGTTGGGACCAATAATCATTTAAACACCAGGCCTACAGCAGTATTTGAATTTATTCCCTATCCTGGTTTTGTTAATAGGTATATCAGATACCCTTTAGAGAATCTCCAGCAGGAAAAACTTTGAAATCAATTTCATTTGGATTTTGAGAGGAACCCCAATGGATCAAGATACCTGGGGGGTGTCTGCCTCCTCCCGAGATTACACCGAGGGAGCATCTTAAGATGAATGTTGAATATTTATTGCTAGAGCCTAATTGAATCCCAGTGGAGCTATACAGAAGAAATATCGTTTTGCTATTTAACTCCTGGCTGGGCAGGATACTTGGGATATCGTTGCTGGGAGGAGTTAAATGTCCTGAACATCATACATTTCCCATCCAGCATCCTCCGTTTGTCTCAAGTGATAACGATTAAGAAGCTGGATGTTTGCCTTGGATCAGGCCCAAGGTAAACACCCACCTTTGAGGTCATTAACAGGGTCGGACCTCATTTGGATTCAGAAGCCAACACATTATTCAGATTATTCACGTTGGAAAGGATGTTATTGCGGTCTACCAATAGCAACCCTGTGAGTGAGAAACAAAAAGAGGAGAGCCTGGGCCTGCATGTGAATAGTTAAGCTACCCAGTTTGTGTTCGTGTGTAAAATATACATTGCATCGGTTTCTAGAAATGTAGTTCCACTGTATCTCTTGGTGTAAAACTCTGTCTTGAAAACTGCAAAGTAAAAGGAATACATGGGCCCCACCAAAAACGCAATGTGAATACTGGCGACAAATACCGTACACAGAAGTCTCTGCAGGACTAATTTCAGCGGAAATATAAACCATTTCTGAATGAGTACCACAGGAATGTTTACAGGAATTATACAGAGTTGTTTGTGCGGAGCATGCTGGGACATATGGCGATTACATTTGAACAACAGGGTTGCGCCGTTTGTATTTAAATGTGACTATCGGGTGGTTTCACAGAGCTTGATTATCACTAGTCTAGGACTACTCAACCTAAAACAACACCGAGTAGACCATGACTAGTGCTAATCAAGTTCTGTGAAACCAGCCCTAAGGGTCTTTGTATTTGTAGTGGTAGAGATTAATATAATCCTCATGAAAGTAATTAATTTGATCAAAAACTTTACCAACCACACATCATACCAAGTGATTACATAGACCAACTGAGATAGAGTTTGAAAGTAACCACTAGTGTGCTGTATGCCAAACATCTTTGAATAAACTTGTAAGAATTTCACCATCCAAACATTGTGCCGACACATAGCGTGCTGTGGAGATTATAGGTTTTGACCACAGAGTACAACCACCCTTACTTAAAAGCAATGATGAGTGCAATTATGATTAATAGACAAAAAACTATTTAAGCTTGTAATCTTAATGAACAGCAACAGAAAAACATTTACAGATTATCTGGTCAGTTTGTTTTAAGATGCAGTTGCCTTAACGTTTGGTTTACAAGGGAGTGCCTCAATTCTGACTAGTAAGGCATCAGTAAAATCCATGAAGCATTTTGTTGTGAATCAAGTGATTTTTGTGAATGCTAATCTGTTAACCACTTAAAAAACAATAATGCATCACACACCCAGAAGGCTTTTGTTAAGCTGTTGCAGGTTTACCTGGAAATCAGTCCTTTAAGGCAATTTTGAATGTTTGGCAAATATAGTTTCCTATTTAATGCGTCTGATCTAGAACATGACCACAATACGCCTCTTTAATGCGTTTTTATTTTTACCTATTCCGAGATTTTGGCTCACACCTTTATCCAAGGCAACTTGTATTAAACAAAAGCACAATTTCATCATGAAGCTGTATTGGAACATGACTATGGTTTAAAGCAAAGACATGGATTCATTTCAGTCTGTAGTTCAATAATGACCCTTAACAATTTGTTAAATTCTTTTTTTTTTTTTTTTTTTTTTTTAACGAGAGTCATGTATAGGTTTCCTGGAAGTAACCGTTTACATCCTTGTTTCTGCAAAACACTATGCCTACCTCCGAGACCTCTCCTCTACAGACATGGAGATATGAACAAGACAAGGGAAATATTGCTTTTTCCTAGAGATCACCGAGATTGTCAATAATGCTCCTGGTGGGTACACAGAAAACAACCTTTCCATGAAGATCTCTCTGTGGGGTCTGCGGGAGTAAAGGAAGTCTGTCACAGTCCTTGTTCCTGTCCTCCTACGCTGTGCCTGTGAGTCTACAAGCGTGTGTGGGAAAAACACCCTGGTCCCAGCAGCGGGGTGTAAGACGCCTCTGAAGCATGAAATGTCTGACCACAACTGACTTCTGCTTGGCTACTGAGAGCGGAGTTAAGATCTGAGGTTAACTGATGGAGACTTCACTAATGGAACGGACTGAGTCCCCTAGTGGATGCTGAGGAAATGCCTCTCTCGCAGATGCAATTAATTCGGAGCTCATTAGGGTGTTTGTGCTCCAGCCAAATACCAGCAAGATAGCTGTCAACAGCACGCTTTATGGTTGCGGACATACATGAGGCACAGAGCGTAGTAAAACAGGGAAAGAGAGGAGAAGCCTATGATGTCATTGAAGTCAAATAGATTATTACCGATTAGTAGGCATATTAAGTATTTTTAACTCTCTACGGAGAATTTCTTGGCCCCCATTTTGTCATAATTGAATATGTTCACCTATAAAAAGTGCTACATTGAAACAATTGTGATTTTTAACAGTCGGGCTGAATATGGTAGAAATTTTAAATACCTCTATTTAATAAATAGGACACTCTTGCGTGTGAAGGTAAAGTATAAGCAGTGTAGCGCAGTGATCATCTTTAATAGAATAGTACACCTCTATGGTCGGCAGGCGAGAAGTTTGAAACGTTTCCAATGGTGCTTGGAAATTCTTCATTGGATTTAGGCTTGGGTAAGGAGGCAGCTGCTCCTCCATACGATTAATCCCGCTGCTGAACAACTTATGTGGCTGGCAGCTCTGTGATATTCCTGGATTAATGTTAGGGATTTTCATTGTCAAAGAAGCAAGCAACATGTATTGGAGTGCCTAGCAACCCTGATGAGAATCGACACGTTTCGAAAGTCATTAGTTTATTGGTTTAAATGTATCAAACAGGTTTATGGAGAAGAACCCTGGAAGTGACAAACATGTCTTCTCGTACTTTACAGCAATGATGCCTTCAGGAAAATACAAGCAGTCATTTCACCTCTATAATGATCCATTGCTTTAGAGCTTAAATGTACTGTATATAAATTGGGGATTATAAGCCTCTAACCATTAATAAATACAAGACTGACTACTTAATGCTTAAGGATCTTTGATGAAAATTCATAATTATTTTGAGCTGGAAGCTAGCCCATGAATCAAACCCTCTGTACTGATGATAGGTGTACAATGGGTGTGCCCTGCAGCACAGCGTCGACAGAAGAAAGCTTCATATTCTTTCATTTTCTCAAACATACACAACACCTTTCGTTTTCATTGTCTTTTTCACCGATTACATTTTATGTTCCAATTATTTGTAAGGATACATTTAAAAAAAAAGTATTTTTGAAAGATTTAGAGCATGCTTACACCTTTAAAGTGCTGCAGAAATAAATCCAACAAACAAAATGGTTTAGGAAATTGCTTCCTCTGCCATATTTCTGTTGGAAAGACAGCTGAATGAAACCGAATGACACGATGTATGAAGTTTAAATGCAAGCTATTTGTCTATAACTAAGTCTACAAGATATCAAACCAGATATTTTAAAGAGTGAAATTACTCAAGATTCAGTTATGATGGTCAAAGAGAGCATTTAGTTATGCATCAAACATAAGTAGGTATGTTGTAGGAACTTCATCGTATGGTTTAGTCTGAACTCTATATTTGTATATACATATTTCTTTTGCACATTTCTTTAAGTGCTTTTAAATATTGGTTAAAAATAGTGAATTAGAAAACACTTGTATCGAAAAACTTCTCATTTAGCTTAACTATTGGCATGTACATTTAATTGTATTTGACAAGATAGTTTTGAACAGATAATTGAACATGTAATACAAATAAGGAATAGTATCATTTGGGATTGAAACTGAAATCTAAAAACATTTAGACCAGGCAGTACCGAGGAATTCCCTTAAAGAATATCAGGTTCTGTCAATTTTTAGTCATATTAAAATTGCCCGTGGCAGTTCTTCCAGGTTTATTTCTGTTTACTCTCTAAATGCTATAAGCTTCAGTGCTAATGTTCTTGTAGTTTACTGTTCTTATCGCAAAGGTGATTCATCCAGAGAAACTTAAGCTCCGTGTACGTCTTGACCTCACCCTCACCATTCAGCACTCCGACACAACTCCCAGCCAGAGAGCTGCACATGAACTCCAAATGACAGATTCTCCAAAGCAGAACGCACGTTGCCATAACACACACACGCATACCTGCGCAAGGCACTGATGGCAGGTGACAGGGGTGGAGAACGTCAGATGAGTCAACTTAAACATCTCACCAGCTGTGACTGGAGTTGCGATCAGGGAACGTGGCCTTGTTCCCTGCTTAGTGAATCGTTCCATTCAATGGCGAGAGACATCCATTTAGTGTCAGTTTGACCACCTTGAGATAAACGCATTGCAAATTGCTCATTTCACATGGTTATGACCTGTAGCATATTTTGAAGTCTATGCTATGAATGGCTGCCATCTGCAAATTTCTACAATTTGCATTGACTATTTTAAATCCTCTCATGTCAACATATTTTCTGGTAATCTACACATGTACGAGTTTAAACTCCAGCTGTAAACACTGGAGTAGCAGCTTATTGTATCATACTAACAATCTTAACATTTTCCTATGCCTCTATATAGCATATCTACACATTGTGCTGCCTATCTGTTTCACAGCAGCTGAGAAAGGGAGGCTCCTGCTTTTGGCACATACGGCTAAACAGCTGTGTAAACCTGATAAGATCAGGCACTGAATCACAATTTTATTCAGTCTCAACAAATTGAACTTTGACTGTAAATACAAGATTAAGAAATTAAACAATTATTTACCCATTAATACTTCAAATTTCAAAGTCACAGTGGCCTTACTTGATTGACAGATGACTACAGGCATTTGTCATAATGAGTGCTGTCAAAAAGGGATCGTGAAGGCATTTTCTTGGGTCAGGTCATTGGAACTGAAGCATGATCCAAAAATAATGGATTGGTCCCACCAAACACTGTGCTAATAAGGTACAGTCGAGATGGATTTCACTCAACACAATCTAATACTATTAGAATGACTACACGCACCGATTCACACGCTAACGCATGTTTTTCCATCTCTGGTTTTAATTATCCTATTCAAATCCTATGAATGCATATCCCTCTACATTGACTAATAGCTACAGTTTTGATTATGCCATTTATGTTGATAAAGATAGGATTGTCAGCTATACTGTAAAAGTCCCCCGTTGTACTCATTGTACAAATGACCTTATCACTGTTCATTAATCCACACCCAGCAATCCTTCACAAAAACCATTACTACGTGTAGGTACTACTACTACTACTACAACCACCAACTCCTAACACACACAAAGAAATGAAATAAAGACTTAGGTTTGTTCACTCTCACAATAGACCATGCCTTAATGATCACCTGAGATTATTAGAGAGAAAAAGTAAAAGCCATCTCAAAAGGTCAGCTGTCCAAACAAAAGGTTCGGTATAAGCGTGCTAATAGAAAAACGTATTCTCCTATAGGCTGTAGTAAATAGTTACTTTGTGCAACTGTAAATACATTTTAAAGAGGGTTAAAGATCCAATGCATTACAAAATTAATAGATACTGAACTTTACAAGGACTTGCTTTATTCTACTACATTTTTAAGTTGATTTGAGTACTTGATGGTGGCAATATCATTTTAAACAGATGTGTAATGCAGATTATTTCATACACCTCTTTCAAATTCTTACCTGACAACCAGAGTGATGGACTAGCCCACTTAGTCCCCATTGCTGGACTCTGTTTGCTGGGGAGGCTAGTGGGATGCATTTCAGTGCACTACAAAAACTGTCACTGTATAAATAGTCACTAGTTCATGAGGGGAAATACAAATTTAAAAATCTAATGATATTGTTCCATAAACTGCAAACCTGCAATTATCAGCACAGCATGCTTTAATCAAATGCGCTACATTTTTCTTTTAATACTTGAGTGACAATGTATAACTAAAAGTATATATTAAACTTCAGATCACAGTCCCACAATTTAATCAACAATTCAAGCAATTTGGATATTCAAAAAGGAGGATAAACGAGCTGGCAAACAAAAGTTTCACTCTCGTGTGTTTGCTGGCCCTCCCTACTGTATTTACAATAATCCCTAAATGAAAAGAAATTCCTGGTCAACCAGAGTAGCTTTAAGCTCTGGTCTGGCCTAACTGCTGTCCAACTGCTGCATTGCAGACCCCTCACGGCAGGGCACATTATAGGATGTGAAGCTTGAGGAGTCTTTGAGGTGGTAACATCAGATTCTGACTGGGATTTACTTATATGCTGGGTTTAAATCAAATACAAATAAGTTCCTTGGCCATTTTTTGTCACTGACTGGCAAAGTATGTTTTATTTCCTGTTGTATGAATCATCAATTCTGGAAAGATGCCTTTATGTGCATTTATGCAAAGCCAACACTTTTTTTTTTTAAGGCGTGCGATACAATCTTTCAACAACTGTATCAAGTCACAAGCAATTTATGTTCTTATTTGACGGAGAGTTACAACAACATGGTTAGCTTCAAATCAATATTTTAGTTAATGAAGAATATTTCTGCCTGATAAAGATCTGAATATTGTAGAACACAAAACTACATATTAAGCATCTTCTTTATCTGCTAACAAAAAAATTGCCTGAAAAGCCATTCATTACAATCTAATTCCCATGAGCAGTTTTAAAACAGTATCTATTCATTACACTATGCAATATGTAATGTTCCTGGGTAGTAAGTGTTATTTCCTAATTGCTTATGCCTCAAAAGTACAGAACTTAGCTATTATTCCCCACAAACTTTCCTTTTGTGACCAGGACAGTGATATTTTGAAATTTACCTATTTCCAATGAGGAAACGGGTGAATTTCTCTTTTCGTTCACTTAAAGTCAGAGAAAAAACAACATATGAATCGAATTTTGTATTTACAGTATAATCGTAAATCTCAAAAAACTACTCGCTTCTAAATCTTTTGTAGTCATTTTTGTATTACTTTATAAATCTATGTTAATTTGGATTCATATGTTGTTTGTTTCCGACTTTATGTGAACTAAATCGGAAATGGAGACATTTCAAAATATCACTGTACTGGTCACAAAAGCAAAGATTGTGGGGAATAAAATCCATTTTCTATACTTTTGAGGTATAAGCAATTAGGAAATAACAATTACTGCCCAGGAACAACAACAACAACAACAAAAAGTTAGTGTTATTAGTAATCAGACTGCAAATAATGCTGGTTAACAGTCCACAGATATAGATCAAAGTGTGTTTTTAGTTTTAAACCACTAAGTATAAAAAAGTAAATTATAAATCTTATAATGCGTGTGTGTGTGTGCCTCTCGAAAATGTACAGTATGGATCTATTCCAGGAAAGGTCTCTTTTCTTTTTTTTTTATATAAGCCACTAGCATGAGGTCTGAGGGGCTGTGTGGTGCTACTCAGGAAATTGTTTGGAGATCAAGGATCAGGAGGGGTTTTACAGAACGTGCGCTCGCTCCTAATCCAGGTACTCCACTGCTTATTAGACAAATGCCTTCTTTGTGTCTTTCCCTACCAAGAAACTGAAGGGAGATACAAGAATCTGGCGTTTAAGATTTGGAGAATTATGTTGCAACTTTAAGAGAGACTTAAGGTGATCCCTTCTTTGTACAGGGATACCAATGGTCTGCTTTCTGCTTTTCACAGGTTTTCTGGTATAAAACTGTATCCACCTGAAAAAGATTTAGGTCTTGTTTATTCTGAAGATCAAGCTTAAAAAAAAAAAAAATCTTCATATAGGAAGATGGATCTACAGTACAGATATTACTACTAAATATACAGAATTTAAATATGTCCATGAATAACTATAGCATACAAGATTATAATTTACAGCACAGATTAGTATATTTCACTACAAACACTATTACTAATCTACATCATTTTTGTCTCCAGGAATCCCAAAATATATGAATGAGTAATTTTCAGAGAGGTCTGAAGGCCATTGATAAAGTTGCACCATGTAGCCCACTGCCATATATTGTAGCCCAATCCAGTCCCCAGTAGGCCTATGTTGTCCAAGAAAGCAGGAACGGCAACTGCAAATATCTTTAGCAAAGGGAACAGTAGCAGTTATTTTCTAGGAATGTATTGATAACAATTGCTTTTTTTTCGGTCAGAAAGAGAAAGTCTATCTCACCATGGCGGGACAGGCAGTTTTAAAGTATGTGGCGTCCCTCCAACCCCGACCCAGCATGGGCTACAGCACGTATCGAAGATCCCCCTGGGACAGCGGAACAAGCAGTTCAGAAATTAAAAAAGGAAATTCAGGGGTTTCGCTTCTGCGTAACTTCAAAGGGGCAAAATGGGATGGTAATTGCCAATGGTTATTTTCCATTTAGATGCCGTTGCAGTGCTGGCACCAGTATATCATATATCTCAATATTTCTAGCTTGTGGGTCTCTGTTCCTACCATCCCCAAAGGTTTGTTCAGTAAGGCATAGCATGGCACAGATTAACAGCAATCCAGTCATGCCTTACTAATTAGTTTTTCTTTGTTAATAAAAAAATATCCAACAAAATAAAATAAAAAAATCAAGATACACAGAAAATATGAATTCACTGCTTTGATGAAAGCACTACATGTTGAGATGCATATCTGGAATAACTGTACAATTCCTTCTACAGAACTACAAGCACAATGAATATCTGCACTGGTCACTGTAGCGATTTAAGTATTATTGTCCATTAACAAATAAGTCACTTACAATTTAAATTACACAAGGGAAGCCTTATGCAAAATGTTGCAGACAGCACCTAATAAATACACTATTAAAAGTATTGACAAAAAAAATAATTCTGGTTTAATACTTATAAACTTGTACTGATCTGCAGATTTATTTCACATAATAGACAAGGTTAACATTATTTAAGTCACTAAACTTTACAGAGATGTTCAGACTTGTTCTAATCAAGCCACACTCATTTAACTTAAAATGTTACCAATAATTACAGCACTTATCTCTGAGCCAGAACACACCTGCTTTGCATCGCAAACCAATGACTTTAAATTGAATCACAAGTAGTGCTATAGAGTTTGTTATAGTTGACCTCCCAATGACAATCCCACAATTGGGCCTGAAAGTGTGTAGATACGTTTTGGTTTATTTCATCTAGAGAATATAAATTTAATGTTTACATTCAAATAAAAACTCACAAAATGTTGGTCAACAAGAAACCAAGACAATATTCACACTTCTGTTGGGGGTATTTCACATATATTGACAATTTGTCAAGTATTGCTTATATTAAGAAGTAAACATCAACTCAAGCCGTAATGCTATAATGACTTTGAAAGACAGTGTTTTTAAAACGATGATGGCTCACTCAAATGTTATTTTTAAATTTATAGAGATATCCTGTTGGCACGCTATGTAACATTGACACCAATAGAGAGACCATAAAAAGCAAAACCTAAAGCAAACACAGGCATATAGCACAATAAAGGAGCCCATACATTAGATAACCAAAGCCTTCATGTCAACACAAAAAAATGTCACCCCGCTGCTGCTATTTGGTTTGTGCTTATGCATCAAGTCCTCACACAATAAAGATTAAGTTACTGGGAAGAGTTTCTGTGGAATAACTAGAATACTGGAGGAGTCACAAATGACTTCATAGTCATGAAAATAGAGCGTCTTAGATGCACTTGTAGAAAAGTGCCAAAATAGATTGGTCGCAGGTCTGTGTGAATAAAGTGAGGTGAAGCACCCTCTTGTGGTCACGGTGTGATATGATTTTATTTCACATTAACACATGATCAAATCCTAATGCTCGGCAAAGAGAGAGAGAGCGCATCTGTGAAGTGCAGAGACTGTTTACTGCGGACAGAAAGATATCATTGTTCTTGCGAGGCTCATTAAATTGTGTTTAGATGTTCATGTGTGCCACATTATTTATTTAATACGCAACACTAGTCTGTTTTGACCATTTGATTTGTACCGCAAACTTTACTGCCTAATTTGTAAATGATAATGTTCTTACACAAATACAAATTAAACTCACAACCTATGCACTAACAAATAGATGTGATTGACAAGAGAAGCATGCACATTTGCATACACAAAAACAAATGCAAAGTTAACATTTCCTAAATGTACGTAATAAAAACAAATGTCCCCAAGAGGCAATATCAGATTTTTGATTGTGCATGGTTACCTAATGAGCATAAAACATGCAATGGAGTAGTTTGGATTTATACCTAGACAGATGCATGAAATTGAGTGATACATCTCAATTAAATTGCTGGTACAATGTGTATAGTATAAACTTTGGTATCTGTTTCAGCTAAAATTATTATATAAGTAAAAGTACATTTTCTCTTTATTTAGTTATTTTCCCATTCTTTGGATATTTAACTACCAAGGATGTGAAAAGACTTTCCAGGTTCTTTCATTTTACAGAAAACCATTTGCTTTGATAGTAGCATGAGGTAGTGAAATTGAAAGTGTTCCCATGCTAATATTCTCTCAATTGAATGCAGAGAGCTTAAACAGAGATCTTTTGTTGTTGCAGTCACTGTTGCAGTGGGGAATTACAAAATTATGTGAAGCGATACACAAAATCAGACTAAGAATGTTGTGCAGAGAAGATACTTCAAACCTCATTCTCACACTTTTTAATGGTGAAATGAGCAGGGGGGGGATTAAGTACTGCGAGATGGAGAAAGAAGAGAAAATCAGAGGTGACGGGAAGCTCCGAAGAATGGAAGTGAGCAATCGTGGTCAAACATGAGAACTCACCTGCAAGGCAACTGCCTGGCTGTTGTACTGTACAATGTGGAATGTGAAGGGAAATTATAACGACAGGTATTTCAAAGGCATGGCCGATCTCCCCATTCTCCAGCGCTGCGTAAAGTGTGAATAAATGTGAGATTGAGAATATGCTGCATACATTTACACACACAGTTTTTATTTCTTTGCCATAGCATGTCAAAACCTTTGCCCTCTCCGAAGAAAGAAAAGGAAAACAATGTGTCAGTCTGAAGCAACAAAAGCTATGAAAACATTGATAATTTGCCTGGATAAAAAGTGTAAGTCATTATATTTTTGTTCTCAGTCACAATAAGGTAAACAGAACTGCCTAAAGTTGTCCAGGAAGATTGTTTTCATGGGAACTAGTACAGTCAATAGAGTGCAACTAATTTCACCTCCACGCTACACATCAGGTTTAACAACTGAAGTTTCTCTCAGGTTATCCGCTTCTACAAAGCATCAGCATGGAATAAATAAACACACTTTGTTCACTGGAGCTGCATTTAGAAAAGATGAGAATCTTGAAGTAACATTTTGTCCAAAATCTAAATGAAGACTGAGGTTAGTTTGTGGTCTGACGAGTCGTGACCTCAAAGCTGGGGAATAACTTCTTGTAACTGTTGACTCTCATTCACAGAAACTGGAGATAGTTTTGTGGCTTTTTTCCCCTTCTTTGCTTTGGCTGAAAGCCAGTATGAAATGATAATTGTGTTCAAAGACATGGTAGGTAGGACATGTGCCCAACCACCCCCCTAGCAATTGAAGAAAAACAAGTATAAGCTTGTAATGATTCTAAGTATTTGAAATTATTCCAATGTTATTGATAAATAGGTTGTTCAAATAATCTATCAGTTATCTGCTGCCTATAATTACAACAATTTATTTTGCATGTTTTTTTTTTTTAATAATTCAAAGACATTAAAAAAATAATAATGCATTAACAGGATGCAGTTGCATTGTCTGCCTTCTTTCGATTTCTTCCACAATGTCTCCATCTACACTGATTTGTTGTCCAAAGTAGACTTAACTTTTGACTTCTTCAAGTATTGCTTGATCTACTTCAATTTTCTTAGATTTAACATAACTTTTAAACATGTTACTCAGGTTCATTTTAAATCCAGTTTTCTTGTTAACATGCGAGAGGTCCTGAAATATAAGCTGTCGGTGTTCAGGTGTTTTTGCAAATATGAGGATGTCATCAGCAAATTGTAAGTTGTTCAAATAAGCTCCGTTTAACTAGATTCCAATCTTACCAATTCAAAGTCTTTAAGACTTCTAGAAATTGCCATGAAGAGTTTTGGAGCAAAAGGGTCTCCTTGACATTTACTTCCTCGGACAACTTGTATATGATCCACCGTGTTATATCCACTTCAGAATTCTGTTTATTCTCTTGGTATCGCGAAGGCCAGTGCGTTTTGAAGTTGATGTGTTAAGATCTTTGAAAACTGACTGATGAAATCGATTTGTTACTATATCTTTAAATCTAAAAACAGATTTCTATGAAGAAATACAATCTTAACCCTTGGCTCTTAAAGAGGAATTTGCTTCAGGACTTCTCATTTCCCCTAATTCATGCAAGACTATGCGTGATTTAATCTGTGTGAATCTCTTCATAAGCTCCAGAACATTATGATCCAACATGCAGATTAAGAAAAACCGAAACCAAGGTGCACTGCTTTTTACCCATTGTTATGTTAATTTCTCTAATTATTACATACAGAAGCAGAACGTTGTGGAAAAGCAGTTAATCTGTCCGAATGGCACTCATGGCATATACAACTCAAGATGAAATGCTTACAGTGCAAGAAAAACTAGAATCAGAACTCAGCACAGATGGATCTGTGAAAGTATAGGCAATTGCATGTGTCTGGATGAATTAAAGCAGTTGAAAAAGTTGATTTCATTGAGTGTAGCCCTGGGCATTCCCACTTCACTGCCCTCGCTCTACAGAAGGTGTAAGTATGCACTGCCTGCACACCTGAGGAGAGTACTGTGGAGATGACTAACACTGACAGGCACACAAATAAGAGTGTAAAATATGGAACTCTAATTGGGAGAGACAAGCTTACTCTTCTTGATCACAAATAAATGTTTCAAAGTATTCAGACCTTCCCCACCATTGTACACATCAGAGATTATTACATAAGGCAGAACTGAAGATATAGCATTTGAAATACCAACACATTACGAAAACCCACAATGCAACACAATATACCATGGTGGCTGAGAGTAATTTGAATGCTAAACCATTTAATATGTAGTGTGGACTTTTCTTTACTCATTAGGAAAGAAATGCAAAGCAGTACACAGGTATTGATTTACACACTGATGTTCCAAGATAACAATCTCATATTTCTCGGTTAGATGAAGGATGATGTAGGTCTCAATGTCATGACACATCTTTCATTTTGTTTAGCTTGTTTGACAGATCTAATCTGTTCTATCAGTAACTAGGTTTGAGTTTTAATATATAATATTTAAATTTTACCTGAAGGCAATTTTCGGCAACTGAAAAGAAATGCACTGTGTGTTTATCACACATTACACAAGTCATTTTGTTTTGTTAGCTCAGAAACACAAACACCCCTTAAGCCATGCAGAAAAAAGGTTGAAGGCTTATTAATTACAGTACTGGAAAACAAGAAACCTTCTCACTGAAACAAACTTAATTAAAACAGACACAATTTGGTCTGGGAAAAATAATTCAAACATCTCTACAAAAACAATTGAATATATAAAAGGAGTAGTCTAGTGCCATTTGGGTTTGCAATGATTGTAAGACCCAGTGAGACGGTTAGTCCTTGTGTCAGCCCGTAAAAACGAAACAAAAGCACCCCATAATGACTGCTGAACAGAGATCATATCCCCACCTGTGTGTAACAACAAAGGGAGCTGGGATAAGCTAAACACACTGCAATACAAGATTTTTGGCACAAATATTCAGATGGTATTAACACAAAAAGGATTTTAAAAGACTTGCCTAAGTTTTACTGAATAAAAACTCTCACGCGAACATGAGAAAATCTCCGCTTTTGATCTATTAATTAAATTAAAAAGCTGCACATTTTTTAAACAAAATACCTTTGCTATCTATGCATTTACTTTTGAGTTATTAGCTTTAAATACAAAGGCCGATCTTGCTTATCAACAACAACCACAACAACAACAACAAAGCTAGACTGTTCCAAGAACCATACCCACTTCATCATAAAAATAACGATGGCACTGCGAATGATTGTCAAGGATCAGGTCTTTGTAAAGAGGGATGTAAAAGACTTCCTCAGGGAGTTCTGTGGGTTTCATGTGGAAGGCAGCCAAATTCAATATGGTTTGGGGCTTGAGGGATCAAGGATGACTACTTAATTAACATTGGGGCGTTTTAGAGGGGATTTGAGTTACATAAGATTACAGGAATACGTTTCAAACAAGCTAACTACTTAAGTTAAAGTGCAGATGAGGTTTTGTTGCATATCATAATGTTTTCATAGTATCCACCTTTTTAAAATGAGATTGATTTTTGTTTAACCTTTTATCTTTACAACTTGCTGTTCATTTGGTAACAAAATAAAGAAGCAATATGTAATACATAGACAGATTTGAGATTAATGTTGAGAAGGAGCAATAATAAATAAGATTCTACCTTCCAGATTTATTTTTTCCAGTTTCCACATGACCTTGGATTATGATTGATTTACATTTGTGTTCATCTTATTGCAGCAGTGATATAATGGACATGCAATATTTTGTTTGAAATGCTTAATATTAATAATTAAAAAAAAAAAAAAAAAAGAAAGAAAGAGAACCTCAAACTCGAAGCAACAGTAGTTTCTGGGGAGTTTATAATTAACGAGAACTTCGGCCTGACCCTTCACATGATAATGCTACATAAAGTAAGTAGTAGACAGTTTGTATGTTCGAATTTATATTCAGCTCTGTTTCATTTCAACATTTTTTTAAGAATATACCCTGCAACCAAACAATTTAATATGCAACTTCCTGGTTCCTTACACTAAGTCGACTGCTCCCAGCATTTTATTTGTGTATGTGCGTTTACATAAAATAGCCTATATATATATATATATATATATTTTACACAAAGGCATGCCTCGACTAAAACAAGTTTCCTTATGGGTACGATTTTTCCAGTAACTCAACGTTTCAAAAGTACGAGCCTATACACAATAAGGAACCTGTTTTTTTTTTTTTTTTTTTTTTTTTTTATATAAAGGCTATTAAAAACCATACACTTCTGCTTCTACAGACACACTGATATTTGACTGCATTTTGAAATTCAACCATTATTGAATGGTTTTCAAATGTGTCCCCAAACCAAAGCCAATCAGAGATCCACACATTATGCAGGCAGTTTGAAGAACCCAAGGCAAATAACAATGACAGTGTTTCACTACCTTGCAAAACTTGGAATCTGGATTTATACATGTGAGGAAAATATAACATTTTATCACATCATGAAATAGCAGAGAACATGCACTTGCATCCTACCATGATGGCACACCTATTCTTTTACATGAGAAACTGGAAAAAAAAGTTAGAAAAAAAAAAAAAAAGAAGTCCTCTGACAGTCCCTATATATATAAAAAAGGATTAATATTGCCACATATGGAATGTGGAAACCTCCTTTTACATGAACTCGAGTATATATGAATATTGATAAACAGCAGACTCCCTCAGTGCTTTAATGCAGTGGTATTGTGCCACAACAAAGTGATGTGTACATTCTGGCTGGTTATTAACTGGCCTCCACAGATGGTTAAGGAGGAATAGGAAGCTGCAGTGAACAGTTTGCAAACAGGCCAGTCAAATGTAACCTTTACCTTCAGATAATGTTTATGAGCCATCCTTGTCCTTGTGCAAGTTTGCATGCAATAGATTTGAGATTACATAAAACACATAGCATCTAGTGGACAGCACTGAAGTGTTACACATTGTGGAGCAATATTTGAGTTAACCCACTTAAAATGGGCTTTTAAAACAAATATCTGAAAATAGATACATCTAGATAGAGTTCTGTTTAGATTACACACATGAATTAGCATTTGTATTGATATCAAATTAATCCACGTTTGATTTAAAACTCAGGAAATATCTTTAGGGCTGGTTTCACAGGCTCAAAGTAGCACTAGTCATGAAGTTATTTTAGGTAGGGTCATCCTAAACTAGTCCTACTGAAGGCCTATTAAACCAGACATCTGAGTGAAAGATTCAAATTGGCTTGATTTAGATCGCAAGTAATGAGGAGACTGCTATAACATTACAGGTATTTTGATTAGATGCAACAGTAAGTCAATCTTAGGTCTGAGCTAGAGTTCTCATTCAACTTCCAATACAGTTTTGTGGTACAGTTTCAAGCTTGGGATCAAACATGGATTTGTTGCTGAGGGCTAGGGTTGAGCTTAGACTTACCATGTTCACTTTATGTATGGCATGGCATGGCACAGCAGAGTAAGGGCCAGGAAGGATTCTGAGGTGCATGTTTGCAGAGGTTGAAATCTCAAATTAAATATGGGCACTGATCCTTTAAGCACATAAAACAAGCACAATACCAAACAATTAAGAAGCTGAAGGCAAAAACAAAACTCCTTTAAAAAAAAAAAAAAAAAACTCAAATTGGATTTGACATCAAAGAAAAACAGGCCCTTGCTAGGCCTTCAGCAAAGATGGTGATTTCCTCTCCAGTGTCTGATTGGTTCACTGATCAAGCAATGAATCAATGGAATGGATCTACATTCTCATGCTGCCCAATCAGCCAATCAGAGCCCTCTTGGGGACAGCACTTCAGCCTTGAAGCTAATTATTGGCAAGCTGGGGACTTGTAGAACTATTGGGGGAAACCAAATGACCAACTCTCATAGTTTTAATTTGTGAACTTCAAGACATCAAACAACATACACCAATGAAAGTGATCTGAAGAATAAGAGTAATCTCACCAATTACTTACTAATTGAACCCCTTACAATGAGGTGTCATTTCATATTAGTAAAGACTGATAGTGCACATGAACAAACCCCAATTAAAAACATGTGTTATTGTTTTAAATATTGTATAAATAAATAATTTTGAAATACAGTAATTTGCAATTTGTGAATATTTGTTGTGATGAGGGTTATGATAACCACCATATCCCTAACAACAGCCAAAACCCCACATTTCTGACCAAAGCCTAGTTCAGCCTAAAACCTGTCTAATCCTAGTCTGAACCATATATAACACTTATATACACTCACCTAAAGGATTATTAGGAACACCATACTAATACTGTGTTTGACCCCCTTTCGCCTTCAGAACTGCCTTAATTCTACGTGGCATTGATTCAACAAGGTGCTGAAAGCAGTCTTTAGAAATGTTGGCCCATATTGATAGGATAGCATCTTGCAGTTGATGGAGATTTGTGGGATGCACATCCAGGGCACGAAGCTCCCGTTCCACCACATCCCAAAGATGCTCTATTGGGTTGAGATCTGGTGACTGTGGGGGCCAGTTGAGTACAGTGAACTCATTGTCATGTTCAAGAAACCATTTTGAAATGATTCGACCTTTGTGACATGGTGCATTATCCTGCTGGAAGTAGCCATCAGAGGATGGGTACATGGTGGTCATAAAGGGATGGACATGGTCAGAAACAATGCTCAGGTAGGCCGTGGCATTTAAACGATGCCCAATTGGCACTAAGGGGCCTAAAGTGTGCCAAGAAAACATCCCCCACACCATTACACCACCACCACCAGCCTGCACAGTGGTAACAAGGCATGATGGATCCATGTTCTCATTCTGTTTACGCCAAATTCTGACTCTACCATCTGAATGTCTCAACAGAAATCGAGACTCATCAGACCAGGCAACATTTTTCCAGTCTTCAACTGTCCAATTTTGGTGAGCTTGTGCAAATTGTAGCCTCTTTTTCCTATTTGTAGTGGAGATGAGTGGTACCCGGTGGGGTCTTCTGCTGTTGTAGCCCATCCGCCTCAAGGTTGTACGTGTTGTGGCTTCACAAATGCTTTGCTGCATACCTCGGTTGTAACGAGTGGTTATTTCAGTCAAAGTTGCTCTTCTATCAGCTTGAATCAGTCGGCCCATTCTCCTCTGACCTCTAGCATCAACAAGGCATTTTCGCCCACAGGACTGCCGCATACTGGATGTTTTTCCCTTTTCACACCATTCTTTGTAAACCCTAGAAATGGTTGTGCGTGAAAATCCCAGTAACTGAGCAGATTGTGAAATACTCAGACCGGTCCGTCTGGCACCAACAACCATGCCACGCTCAAAATTGCTTAAATCACCTTTCTTTCCCATTCAGACATTCAGTTTGGAGTTCAGGAGATTGTCTTGACCAGGACCACACCCCTAAATGCATTGAAGCAACTGCCATGTGATTGGTTGGTTAGATAATTGCATTAATGAGAAATTGAACAGGTGTTCCTAATAATCCTTTAGGTGAGTGTATATATTTGCACTTATGTTGTAGGTCACCCTGGATAAGGGCGTCTGCCAAGAAATAATAATAATAATAATAATAATAATAATAATAATAATAATAATAATAATAATACAAAAAAATCTAACATTAATTTTACACATAATTAAACCTTCTGAAAAACCCAAATCCCTCATTGAAGATATTCCAAACTTTACAATTAAACCATTCCAACTGTATCATTTTTGAATCACCTTTTGAATCAGGTGTGACACAGAGTTAGTGGTTAATGCCATATTTGTGTGTAGCCCTTCAAGTAAGTTTGAACTTGTAATAACTATATGGAATTGTTTAAGAATATTTAATAGTAAAGGAAATAAACAGACAATTAAAGTAACAAGTAACATTCTAAGTTAAAGCACTGCAGACAGACACAATGTTATTGTTACTGCTGTCATTTCAAGCCATGTATCTGGAAAAAACGTTTGGTCATGTGCCTTTGCCATTGTACAAACAACAGCTTCACTACCCATCCTCTGTAAATGACTAACTTTATTAACAAATGTGTGTGATAAGAATGCACTGTGATATAAATACCCCACACACCCCAGGTAAGCAGTGTGCAGTATGACATTTCAAAAGCAGAAAAAAGTTCTCCTGCAGATTAAGAAGTGTCTCTTAGGTTTTAATGGAAATCTGGAATAGAAAGAGAGAATATTTACTGTGAGCCAATGTTGCTGCAGCAGTGTATTCTGTAGAATATATAGGGTTATCTATTTTAATTGTGAAAAAAATGTTTTTCATTTTGGCAAGTGCATGTGTAATGCACCATCATATATACACAACAGTATGGGACACATTTGATTAATTTCAGTTTCACTATGTTTTTTGCAAGAGAAAACCTGTTTTAAGAGACATGTTATGCCCTTTAATGAGAAATGTGGGCACAACATTTAAAAAGTGAAACACAAATAAATACAGAGGTGTGTTATGCCAACACCTCCAGCTCTTCACAGATGTTTTAAATTTTCATTTGTTAGAGCTTGAGATTTCTCAAAACCTGAACTGTTCTTTCATGTTTTTTTATACATCAGGTTACATTACTGTACATTAGGTCAAGCCTTAACTTGCTGCCCTTTAGTGTGTACCCTCTGTGTGTTAGAAACTTAGCCAACACATACCGTACAATGAGTCACTCATGATGACTGTGTGTGTATGTTTTCAGAAACTCCCTTCTTTACCTGAACTTGATAAGATTCTTGCATTCAAGTGAAGGTCCACCCTAAAGCAGACCATGAGCTTTTTTTTTCTATCTTAAATTTAACCTGTTATGGATAGCATACAGGATGCCAGTTTTCAGTATGCACTGTATTCTAAGTTAGCAGCTAAAATCACAGATATATACTGTGAGACCCATAATGGAGAGAGGAAGGAGCAAAAATGAAATCCTTAAATGCCTTGATGTATTCTATTTATATGAGAGTTTCAACAAATTACAAAATACAACAGACCATCTTCTTTTTAGTTAGGGTGACACTCTTACATTATTGCTTCAGACCACAAAAAAGTTTGATTTTGTCGTACTGCATTACATAACAACCTTATGTAATCCAGCTCATACTGCACCAATGTTTTATGTGAGTAAATATGCATTTCACATAGGATTGCCCATCACCACAAAATGTGACCTGCAAGCTGCGTTTCTCGAGTTATAGCAATATACGCAGTTGTGTTCAGTTCTCTACTTTTTACAGTAGACGTTACTGTTATTACAGTTTAGCACACCATGCCTAGGCAGTCTGGCTGTCGTCATGGTAACTCAAAGTCTTATTTTGACTTTGAAGCACTTTTTTAGTCTGTCAATCTACAAAGTAATCTGATGGGTTATTTAAAACTCCTCAGACAACAACAGTTTTCACTACTGTACTGAAGTCTATATCGTGTTTCTTCTGACAGGTATCTGCATGCTAAATATGCCAATCATTACTGTTACTGTTCACACCCCCTGGTTTCATAACTCTGAACGCTGCAGGTATTTCGAGCGTCTCTACACTTTCTCACAGGGAAGCATCTCTACAGTGTGCACTTCGATGCTTTAAATGTAAATGAACTGAGTAGCTATAGATAAGGCTGGACTGATGAGTATATAGAAGTAAGTTCCATAAGCAGAGACAGTATACAATGTTGTCTATTAATTATTTAACAAATGCAAACATTAAGTGGGGGGAATACATATTTAGAGACAGAATTTAGGATGTACACTACTATAATGCTTGTGCAGAGATGTGCATCACTGATTAAAACACATTTACAGTGAGGGAAAAAAGTATTTGATCCCCTGCTGATTTTGTATGTTTGCAAAATGACAAAGAAATGATCAGTCTATAATTGTAATGGTAGGTGTATTTTAACAGTGAGAGACAGAATAACAACAAAAAAATCCAGAAAAACGCATTTCATTTTCATTTTCAAGTTATAAATTGATTTGCATGTTAATGAGTGAAATAAGTATTTGACCCCTTTGACTTAGTACTTGGTGGCAAGACCCTTGTTGGCAATCACAGAGGTCTGACGTTTCTTGTAGTTGGCCACCAGGTTTGCACACATCTCAGGAGGGATTTGTCCCACTCCTCTTTGCAGATCCTCTCCAAGTCATTAAGGTTTCGAGGCTGACGTTTGGCAACTCGAACCTTCAGCTCCCTCAACAGATTTTCTATGGGATTAAGGTCTGGAGACTGGCTAGGCCACTCCAGGACCTTAATGTGCTTCTTCTTGAGCCACTCCTTTGTTGCCTTGGCTGTGTGTTTTGGGTCATTGTCATGCTGGAATACCCATCCACGACCCATTTTCAATGCCCTGGCTGAGGGAAGGAGGTTCTCACCCAAGATTTGACGGTACATGGCCCCGTCCATCGTCCCTTTGATGCGGTGCAGTTGTCCTGTCCCCTTAGCAGAAAAACACCCCCAAAGCATAATGTTTCCACCTCCATGTTTGACGGTGGGGATGGTGTTCTTGGGGTCATTCCTCCTCCTCCAAACACGGCGAGCTGAGTTGATGCCAAAGAGCTCGATTTTGGTCTCATCTGACCACAACACTTTCACCCAGTTCTCCTCTGAATCATTCAGATGTTCATTGGCAAACTTCAGACGGGCCTGTACATGTGCTTTCTTGAGCAGGGGGACCTTGCGGGCACTGCAGGATTTCAGTCCTTCACAGCGTAGTGTGTTACCAATTGTTTTCTTGGTGACTATGGTCCCAGCTGCCTTGAGATCATTAACAAGATCCTCCCGTGTAGTTCTGGGCTGATTCCTCACCGTTCTCATGATCATTGAAACTCCATGAGGCGAGATCTTGCATGGAGCACCAGACCGAGGGAGACTGACAGTTATTTTGCGTTTCTTCCATTTGCGAATAATCGCACCAACTGTTGTCACCTTCTCACCAAGCTGCTTGGCGATGGTCTTGCAGCTCATTCCAGCCTTGTGTAGGTCTACACTCTTGTCCCTGACATCCTTGGACAGCTCTTTGGTCTTGGCCATGGTGGAGAGTTTGGAATCTGATTGATTGATTGCTTCTGTGGACAGGTGTCTTTTATACAGGTAACGAGCTGAGATTAGGAGCACTCCCTTTAAGAGAGTGCTCCTAATCTCAGCTCGTTACCTGTATAAAAGGCACCTGGGAGCCAGAAATCTTGCTGATTGATAGGGGATCAAATACTTATTTCCCTCATTAACATGCAAATCAATGTATAACTTTTTTGAAATGCATTTTTCTGGATTTTTTTGTTGTTATTCTGTCTCTCACTGTTAAAATACACCTACCATTAAAATTATAGACTGATCATTTCTTTGTCAGTGGGCAAACGTACAAAATCAGCAGGGGATCAAATACTTTTTTCCCTCACTGTATGTAAAGTTTGTTTTTGTTTTGCCCCAGGCTGCAGTTCCAGGTCCGTGTTTTAGTACATCCTGCCTAAGAAACTACTGGAAAATCATAACATGGTCAGCGTAAAAGCTTCTTTGCCTGGGGAAAGGGCCTATTAGACACTAAAGCCCTTTCCTGTCTCGGGTCCACCCTATCCTTCAGTACACCCTGCAGAGCTCTCTGTTAATCCTGTGCAGTTTGTCCTTTTGTTACCTGTCCAGCTGCAGAGCAAGTGACTAAGGTCTTTCCTTTAATTTATTACTAGAACTGTCCTTTAACAAGTGTACAATAGGCCAGCTGGTTTACACAGAACATCCCTTATCAGAATATGGTATACTAGATATCCTAGAATTTATGTGTGGAGGTAAATACACGGGCACCGTATTCACAGATCTGCTTGTGCAGGAACAAAACGGCCCTGAAAGAAGCAAATCCGAGGAAAAGAGCACTTCAACCTCTTTATACTGGCTAAAGTGTAAAAGGCAAGGGAATGACTCAAGAGATATCTTGTTAAACGCCTTTGCTGTGGCTGGGCCTTTGTGACAGAGCTGCACAATTCTGAGTCATACAGACATAGGATTTGGATGAATAAGTCAAAGTTTTGGTTGTAATTAGGTCTAGCAGTGAATATCAAAGGTGATCTTAGAAGTGGCAAATAGAATAGCTCACGCCAGTCAACGGTTAGATTAAAATAATGACACTTAACTGAAATACAGTTTATTTAATAAATCAGCTCTATCTGGGCTTCACGAAATGGATTCACATTCATCACCTCATTGTGAAAGCTGGGAAGGCTATTGTTTCCAGTCTCTGACGGCTAATTACCTGAAAAGGTTGGTTTTAGGTATTCTTTCTAACATAATCATTGAGGACACAGGCAGAGAGCCACCTCCATTGCAGTTCAGGCTAAATAAGCAAACACAATAAACAGGAATCCTATCTCAGGAATTCACGATGTGCAGTTGTACTGGGAATTAAATAAATACAAGCTCAAAACAAAACAGATCTGCAAATATGGCACCTAAATTACATTTTTGATTGGAGTCATACCTATGTTCATATTTTTTAATATTAAATATGAAAACATTTATCAGTTCCAAAGTCATTATAGGCCTATCCTTACATCATGGCTGCTAATACATCTTACAAAGTCTGGGAAACATGTATAACAGGAGGATACAGTGATACTTATTATTTGTTAGTAATGTGAGCAAGTCCAATGTGAATCTGATCAACACCTGTTTCAAGAATGAATTGTGGGAAATAATCCACAGTGCAGAAGGAAGAAAAAACACAGTACTTTGATATGACCTGTTGTACCCTTTTCACTTGAAGCCCATAATGTGTCAGTAATACTTGTAAAAACAGGAAGGTAACTGTGTGCAACAACAAAGCCCATGCTTCTCCCTAATATAGCTCATGGTACACAATGAGAATATGGTTTTATACACCTATCACTCAAATGTAATCATAAACTAGCATTTACAAAATTATGGAAACAGTTTCCACGAAAATCCCAACAACTGGCCTTTTAGTTTATTTACTTGACGTGATTGTGATCAAAGCGGAGCTCAGATCTTCTTATAATTACAGCATCTCGCCCAGCCAGCTTTTCAGGACATGATAACCGGTGCGCAGCAGCATGTTAACTGTATTTCTCAGTGGGGTTGGCCCTTCCATTCAAATGTGAGTCTCTCAGGTGGAGTCAAATTACAATTAATCCTCCCTTGGGCTGAAGCTCCATTAATACACTGCAGATCTGAATGTGGAAAAGTCTGTATTTGATGGATTCCTGAGAAACGAACACATGATTTACCAACATGAGAGAAACCTGTCTCCTTTCATAAGGTTAGCTGATTTCTCTCTCTTGATTAACTCCCCCCAGTCCACCATTTTTTCACAGCAAGTAAACTCACAGTTAAGCAGACAAATTAAAGGAGATTATCGTATTATGTATTTCAGTTCAGAGCAGTAATAGACACTCTAAGGTGAAACCCTGTATGTCTAACGACAGTCATCTCTCTGATGAGGATGCCATGCCAGGGTGGAGACAGCGGGGTGGCAGAGGCTTACAAGGCCATGAACACAGAGAAGGAGAACTCTGCAGGCTCAATTGTATAGCCGGTTTGCATTGAGAGGATTTGTTGCTGGTTATAAATTACCATTATTAAATAATTACAGACTTTAGGCACCTATAAGCTCGTGCTCCGTACACATTGCCAATGAACTTCCAAAGAACTGATCCAGTTAAACCTAAGCTTTTTTCATTTCACGTTTCTATATTGAATACACAACATCTCAAGTCCACAGTGAATCTACTCTAGTCTCCAACTGAATGTTTTACCCCTGTAATGCCAACAATAACTTTCTTACTGAGCTTTTCACTCTGCACAAACCACTTCACGGCCTGCTTAGCGTCCACTGGGTTATGCGAAGACATCAGGAAGAGACCAACCTCTCTTAACACACTTTAGAAGTTTTGTCCCCTTATAAAAAAGGATTATGCAGCACTCGTTGACATCAATGTAGTAAATCGATGTCTGTTGAATGTTATTCGGCCAACGGTGTAAATACATTCTTTGCAAGTAAGGAACATGCAAAAACAGATTACAGGTTTGGTTTATATCATGTAAATCTTCCTGTTGTTGATTCAATCTTGTCATTTTTACTTAGATTGTCCATGCAAATAAAATACTCAAAAGTTGCTGCAGGCTGGGTTGGGGGGGAAGTGCATAAGGGAAATTAAATTGTTTGGCACTGATATTTAACACTCATCATTGAAGCTTTACAATCTCTGTGTACTTGTGTAACTCGACCTGTCATTACCTCTCATTCAGCTTGGAATTTGTTTTCAAAAACATTTTTTTGCTGGATTTGTATGTTTTCATAGCAGAACAAACAAAATAGCCTATTTAAAAAGTCTTTAATATGATATATGACAACCCTATCCCTTTGCTGCAATCACCTTAGTGCAATACCAAAACAAGAAATTATCGGCACCACCTTGTTTGCCATTCCAGTTCATCCCAGAGACTGTTAAAGGGTAATAAGTAATAAAACACTTACAAAATAGACTCTTCCTTTATAGTGCACAAATGGATCATTTATATACAGAGTGACACAATTAAAAAGTGTGAAAAGTAGCGGAAAATGCTTGCAGTGCATAAACTAGACAAAAGGTTGTGTCATTCCCACTATACCCTTCCCCCAGTAAAATAACAAAGCCTTGGTATCTAGTGCACTATTAACAAAACGTACATCAACAAAAGGTTATTTGACACAACATACCTGTATCAGCACTGCCTACATAAATCACTGAATGGATTCTGCAATCCTTTTCTTAGACCACTGACATAAAGAACCTTTAGGAAGTATAATTTCCATTATTCCATGACAAGTACAAAGCCTTTAAAAACATAATAGCCCAAGGAAAATTCATATGAAACCCTCAAACAGGAAATAATCCTTAAATTGCCTATTGTCCAGTACCGCACGAGAGTCCTTCAACTTAGTGTTATGAGGGAAAAAGCCAGGGAGCTTCAAAGATATTCATAGAAAAAGGTTTTCATAGATCAGAATGTAATAGATTACTATATGTTAAACGTTGTCATCCATTGGACATGACCTTTGTATATTTTATAATATTTCAAGATTCAATGCACCACATGATCATTCTTAAATTGGAAATGTACCCTTAAATCAGGAATAATACAACAGGACTGCAGGGAGTTTTCATGTGCAAGTAATATATAGGTTTCCACCAGATCTGTTGTTCGTTATGTTTAAAATCTTAGAACAAATGTTAAATATCTCACAACACATAGAAGGACGACAAATACAATACAATACAGTGTATAGGCAGCATGATGTTTTCTTCTGATGAGTCAAAATGTAAATAACAATGAAAAATAAGTGATGATTGGAACACATACAGTTAGGTCCATACATATTTGGACAGTGGCACAATTGTCATTATTTTGGCTCTGTATGCCACCACAATAGATTTGAAAGGAAACTACCAGGATGTCGTTTAAGTGTAGACTTTCATCTTTAATTTGAGGGTAGTTACATCCAAATTGGGTGAACAGTGTGGGAATTACACCAATATTTATATGTGGTCCCCCCAATTTTAGGGGCTCAAAAGTATTTGGACAAACTAACATAATCATGAATTAAATTGTGAGTTTCAATACTTGGTTGCAAATCCTTTGCAGTCAATGACTGCCTGAAGTCTGGAACCCATAGACATCACCAGATGCTGGGTTTCTTCCCTGGTGATGCTCTGCCAGGCCTGCACTGCAGCTGTCTTTAGTTCCTGCTTGTTCTTGCCAGTTCCCTTGGCAGCCATACATGCCTATGCCATAACACTACCTCCACCACGCTTCACAGGTGAGGTGGTATGCTTCGGATCATAAGCAGTTCCTTCCCTTCTCCTTACTCTTCTCTTCCCTTCAAGTTGATACAAGTTGATCTTTGTTCCAGAACTGTACAAGGTTCTTTAGATGTTTTTTGGAAAACTCTAATCTGGTCTTCCTGTTTGTGGGGCTTACCTATGGTTTACATCTTGTGGTAAACCCTCTGAATTTACTCTGGTGAAGTCTTCTCTTGATTGTTGACTTTGACACAGATACGCCTACCTCCTGGAGGGTGTTCTTGATCTGGCCAACTGTTGTGAAGGGGTTTTTCTTCACCAGGGAAAGAATTCTTCTGTCATCCACCACAGTTGTTGTCCGTGGTCTTCCAGGCCTTTTGGTGATCCTGAGCTCACCAGTGCATTCTTTCTTTTTAAGAAAGTACCAAATAGTTAGTACTAAAAACTTAATGTTTTTGCTATCTTTCTGATTGTTTGTTTTTTGTAAGGCAAAACTGAAGGCAAAATGCCCCAAGAACATGCAGGACTAAAGACAGCTGCAGTGCAGGCCTGGCAGAGCATCAGCAGGGAAGAAACCCAGCATCTGGTGATGTCTATGGGTTCCAGACCTAAGGCAGTCATTGACTGCAAAGGATTTGCAACACAGTATTGAAACTCACAATTTAATTAATGATTATGTAAGTTTGTCCAAATACGTTTGAGACCCAGAAATTGGGAGGACCACATATAAAAATGGATGTAATTCCTACACCGTTCACCCAATTTGGATATAACTACCCTCAAATTAAAGATGTAAGTCTACACTTGAAGCACTTCGTTTCCTTTCAAATCCATTGTGGTGGTGTACAGAGCCAAAAGGATGACAATTGTGTCACTGTCCACACATTTCTGGACCTAATTGTATATTTGCTTATGCTTCTCTATCAGATCAATTCTAATCTTAGAGATTAGTGA
Source organism: Amia ocellicauda (assembly GCF_036373705.1). Classification (NCBI taxonomy): domain Eukaryota; kingdom Metazoa; phylum Chordata; class Actinopteri; order Amiiformes; family Amiidae; genus Amia; species Amia ocellicauda. The sequence goes on along the minus strand of NC_089868.1, from coordinate 17,015,797 downwards.
TAAAAAGACAGTTTGTATAGACAAAGTAGGAAGTACATTGCATACAATGAAGTTATTAAAAAGCAGAAACTCGCTGACTGAAATTTCAGTTCATGGTTTTCAAACAGCCTCAGGGAATTCAGGTTATTTATTTTGTAACAGAGGATGACAATCTTCTGAAAACTTGGTTCCAACTCATGTTATCAAGCACATTTTCCAAAATGCATATGAACTGCCACGTGTAGGTCTAATGATTTGGTGCGATTATAATGTTGTCGTATCTTTATCTGTTTACTTGTTCACCTGTTGCATTTTCCTTTGATGTTAATAAACATTAAAGACTTTCTACAAGTTTCTTCTGCCTGTCCCTCTATTATCGCAAAAGCAAACCATGATCACCAACAACCAATGTACGCTTTGAAGAATTTCTGAATACTGGAAGATGAGTAGAAATGACAGATTACTGATCCACAGGTGAAACCCTAGAAAATCCACAACACAATCAAATACTAAACATTTATAGATACATCAAATTTAAAAAGATGTTCCCCAAAATTATAAAAAAATCAACTGCAGTGTCTGTGGGATTCTCTTTGATGTCATTCCATAACCACCATATTTAAATAATAATCGCAGAGATGCTGGTTTTATTTGCTATAACATCCTGTTGGCAACCAGCTATGCAACATAATTTCAATATTGACAAAGCAAGCAAAAATAAATGGAGAGAGGGAAAGAGAAAGAAAATAAAAAGAAACATAACACAAAAACCGCAAAGACTCTCACTGTTCCATACTTCATACTTCAAGAGTCTTTTCAAAATCAGTTTGAGAACTTTCTAAATTGCTGTTCCTAGAAAAGGCTTCATTAATTAATTAAAAGCTGGAGCACAAGACGCTGACTATAGTTTCCCCTCTGTGTTCACAGACCGAAACTCCATGATGAAACACTGAAATATGCACAGACATTTACAGCTGCATGCCAAACTCTCTCTATAACAATATTTTCTTAATATAAAAGTATTCATTATCTTGCTGATTGATACAAAATGACATCTTTGTTGAGCAAGTCACCTCGGCTGATGTATTGCACAACATACATATCCCTTCTCAGGTCAACAGGATGTTCTGAAAAAAAAAAAAGAGAATCTATTTTATCCATACGAGACAGCTTTGTTATCTGGGCCTCTCATTTATTTCATATCCATCCATTCAAAAGAAAGAGATTGTCATTGTTCAGGGATGACTAGATTTAATCAGAAATTACACTGACGGATGAGCAATACCATTCCCCTTCTTCATCTGTGGCTTGAAAATGATGGATGAATTCAAAGCCTAGGAAGCATTCCTGTTTCTCACGTCATTCAAACAGCATTATTTTAATATGGTAACCAATGCTGTGGCCTGGGATTGCTTTTTTCAGAGGACACCATGGCTATCCTACAGGGAGGTTAAATATGAGCTGTAGTTGGCTTGTGAGCTGCACTGAAGGATTTAAAACCGGTCCTACAGTCTTAGTTCTATTTGCACAGGTGATCTGTGTCTCAGCCAAGTGGCCCTGGGCGATCTCTCTGTCCTGTTCTTCAAAATGAAAATAAAAAACATCATATTCCCACTGTCTCTCCACAGGTAGCGAAACAGATAGTAACAGTATCTTGGCCATTATCAGAGAGGTGCGTGCTGAGTTTGGACAGCCTCTCGTGTTTCAGGCTCTCCAGGGAGCCTGTTTCCCTTACCTCTGCAGAGTCGCTCCCAGTCTCACAAGAGCATGGGAGAGAACAGCACTTTCAAGACCTGTTTGACCAACGTGTCTGTGTCAGAGCGTGCATTTGTGTGTGTGAGAAGTAGAGAGATGGATACATAATGGCACGGACATCAGGCCGTATGGAAGTGCATCAATACCTGAGTTTCATTTCGTATTACTTTGAATTTATTTCTAAAATTAAAAAATAAAAATAAAAAGTATATTCATAATTTAATCTTTGAAAGATTAAGGGTCTAACTGACAACTTGAGACAAATGTTTTTAACATTTTGAAAACGTATTTTCTTCTGTGAATTTTATTTACTAGCCGTTTTGTGTGTGTCTGGTTCCCTCTACTGGATTTATCTGATATATTTTTTACTTGCCTATCATCTAGTTATACACACCATTCAATTTAATATTAAGAGCAGTTTTGATTACTTACAGAATCAACCAATACACTTATATTATGTAAATGCTTTCCAGTATATTGTTATTTCTGATAGATCTGCTTTTTTACATATAATACTTCAGTTTAAAATAAGAAATTTACACTGGAAGGATCTGACTTGTTGGTCATTACTCTAGTGAACAATATATGGTGTGAAAGTTTTTTTCTGTGTAAAGAAAATAGGTAGTCTTTTTAAGAGATGAAAATAAAATTATTTACAGAGAAACTTAAGGTGCAGAGCAGCTAGGAAGCTGTCCTCACTTTTAATTGTTGGAAAACAAATAAGGAAAGAAAAGAGACAAAAGGAGAAAGAATAAAGGATTCTTAAGGGCCTAGGTGTCTTACATATATCTGGAGGCCTGAATGCTTGCACCTTGCCTGGCTGTCCTGTTGTCCACAGCCGGTAACAATGCCCTGGCCTGAGGACTGACGGATGTGTTAGGGTCACTGTTGTCCTAAGAGATAACACAGACCTGAGCCCTTTTGTCAACAGGTTTCCTCAGTGAGCACTTTGTCACACAGCTGGAGATAGGTGAAGTGTGCTTTTCTGAACAGGATAAGAAGTGTCAACTTGTCAGCATGCTGTTGTTGTCCGCTAGGTGGCCTTGAGCTGTCCCTCTCAGCTTTGAGATCAAGGAAAGATCAGATATATTGCTGACATGAGTGTACAATGCATATGTTGTGTCTTAATGGTAAATCAAGGAAGTGCAAATTCAATTGTTTATTACATTTGATCATACTCTAGCCAGTGACATATAATGTACTTTCATTTGACCAGGGAGTGATATGAGCAAAGTACAAGCACCTGACAGAAATGTGTCAGTTTTAATAGCTCCTCCAGGAGGCTGGTGCAGTCAGAGGTCTAAGCTGCACAGATGACTGTGGGAAACAGTCCTGATACCATTGAGTTAAACAAAGGTTGTAGAGATATAAAAAAAGCAATGACTGTTAATATTGGAAAGCATAACACATTTTCTAAATGCATTTATCATTTCAAGAACTAATCCTGACCGAAGCTTGAGCTCAATGCCAGGACAGCCAGGGGTGTGATTGCGTGTATTGTTTCACAGAGCGCAGTCCCCTTCCTGAGAGATAAGACGGTCAACACTGATTTGGGCAACTGAAGCTGTCTTACCAGCAGAATACTTAAATACATAAATCTGCTTGTTTGCCAACACTCAAAGCTTTTACACACTCGATGCTACCACACTATACACCCAGCCGTCAACTAAATAAAAACAACCCAAGCTTAAGAGCACTTAAAAGTAAAACTCGTTAGTTTGTTATATACCACACTTAAAATGTTATGACAAGGCCTAACCAGGTTTACATAAGCATAGCCACATTTGACTAATTTTCATACTGCCCGACTACTGCTTCTGACCTGAACTGTCACAAGAACAAAATCCATCATGCAAAGAAATCAATAAATTAAACAATATCAACAAAAAGGGTCATCTGTAGCCATGCAGTTATTTGACTATGGCATCTTGATTGCTTAGTTAGTGTGCATTCAATGTCAAAGTTTGTGTTCCTATAGAATATCCTTTAACAGGGCAACACGCTAAAGATAAAAACCTCTCAGTCAATTAACAGAGCATTGCACAATTCAACACAGACGTATCTGCTTGGCATGATTGTATTTCCGTTGCATTCTAAATGTAAAGTAGCATTTATACATATATATTAAAGAAAACTATTTAATATCTTCACCATAAAAAGGGATCAGAAAGCTGGGGTTCTGGTGGGCATTGTTCTGTGGGGATGATGAGATAAGACCCTAGAATCAGCTTGGCCTCTTTTCACAAAGCTATTCTCTAGTCTCACTCGGCTTTCCCTGACAAAGATACAGCAGCGCCACTGACAGATGAATGGAGTGCAATTACACAGCGTCAGGGTGCAAAGGGAACAGCCAATGAGACAGGGGGTTGTCTACAGTGAGTCTGTACAAATACATAATATTTAATGTTCATGAAAAGCAATGTTTAAAAAGCGACAACAGGTCACTTTCCTGAATTTGTTGAAACACAAATATTTGCTGGATGACAATGTGCACTATGCAAAAGGTAGGCTTCTCCACACCTATCCAGTTGTGTTGGAATTTGTTAATTTCTTGGTGGGTGCTTTAGCTGCCCTATTTCTTTATAAAAAGCAACAATGTCACGGAAGAAAGCTTGGGAAGTTGAAGTAATTACAAATACTGCTATAGCTAGTGACATAAAAAAAAAAAAAATCCATCCTATCATCCTCTCACTAGCAGCAGTGAATATATTTTTTCCATTGCATTAGATTAGCATTGAGAAAGCACGGCGATCCCAGCTATTCATCAAATTTATGCAAAATACGATTTCAAGGGGTGGATTTTCTTAACAAGTACTTATTACACAACTGCAGCATTCACCGTCGCTCAGGTAAGTATTTTTATACATATACAACAAAGAAGTAAATGTGACTCAACTTTCTCCAAGAATAAGACAAATAAATAAATATATGAAAATACTGCCATGTGGGTTCAGTAATTGCTATGGTAGCACTACATTTTTTACAAACGTTTTTCACAGGCCTTTCTTGTATTCCTGTTTACAAGGATAGGCTATACGTGTAATGTTTGGCTTTAGTTTGTTGTATCCATTAACAATGAAGTGTCTGGAGTCTCAGAGATTAACTATAACTTTTAGGGCATGGTATAGTATAGCAGAGCAGTGGCGATTCTAGACCCTTTCAACTGGGGAGGCCTGGTAATATTGTAATATTAGGGGGGCCATGAATATGGGGGATGCAGATGGTGTCTTGTCCACGATATTAGCGGGGTGGGGGTGTGTTGCCAGTGTTTTGTCTGCAGTGCTAGTTAGGGGGGCCACAGGGGTGGCCAAGCCGGCAGTGACAGGGGCACTGGCCCCAGTTGGCCCCCTGTCACAACTGCTACTGCAGGCAAATGATTAATGAGCATTAAAGGGCATAGAGATACAGACAAAGAAGGCCTGATCTCGTTAAGGTAATATGTTTGGACTTAAACAAGCCACTAAGTTAAAATAAAATGGAACAAACTTTATAAAAGTTGTACAATAACAAAATGCAAACAAATTGTGTTTTCCAAGCAAGGCTATATTGTAAAACTACATTATAATCCAATAGAAGCCCATTCTCCTTACATGATGAAAGACTTCTTCTCATTAGGGAGGTCACAGCCATTCTTTAATAGCATGTTTAATAATGAAGTCTTCTTTGTTTGATACACAGTAGCTGCATCTAGCATGATCCTTGCTTTACAGTGTAACGGACAAACAGCATTGGTAGGCAAAGAGATTTGTGCTTTCCAAAATAAGAAGTAGAGCTCATCTATACCTGCTTTTGAAGGGTGTCCCATTTATAATGTTTCAAATTGTCTTTAAAAAAACAGACCATGTGACAGGGGCAGCTCCCTATTTTATCTCCAATAAAATGTTTTGAAATGTTTTGACAGACACCCTGTCACCTTTCCCTTGTTCTGAGCCACAGGGTCAGTGCCACCTCTAACCCCAACAATGCCCCTCTGTGCAGACAGAGACGTGCATGTGGGGTCTCCCGAGAGCGGGCCACTCTCTGCTGCTTGTCATCCACAGTTAAAGATAAACGGGATGGTGCTTTCAGATCCCCCTGTGATGCTGCCCCTCCGCGTGGAGTCTTCTGACAGTACTTTCCTGCTCCCACAATGCCGCCTTGTTCAGTCGAGTCGCCACCCCCAACCCCAATAAAAAGAAGATGAAATATCGAATAATTGCAGAAGCATCTACAATTGTTTTTTCATATGCAAGTCAAAGCCTCCTCTTGTCTGTGAAGTCAATGAGTATTCCTTTTCTGCTGAGCGCTCGACGGTGAGCACTGAGGCTGCAGAGAAACTGGTGAGTGACGCGGGCTAGTTTGGTCTGTGGTTGTCTTTCCAGGGGGTGGTAGCAAGAAGGGGATTATTTTCCTCTGATTTTTTTTTTTTATATACATATTATAAACCCTCAAGCTGGACATAAAATGGCGAATAATCTCACACATCAGGGGCTGTGTTTAGGAATCGTTCGTGCTTGCTTTCCCAGGGAATAAGAGAACACTTGGGGCTTATTCACCGAGTCTCCTTGACCTTCCATATGCAGTGAAGCTTGAGAGATGCAATGTGCTAATACAGAATTAGATAACAGAATTAGTTTTCTGAAGGTTAAATCTGACTACGGGCTGGGGCATTAACCCTCTGCTTTCCAAAAACTCCTTGTTCAGAGAAACCCGTGATGTGCAAGTGGTATTTTGCCGTCTGGTGGCTGGGGGCTCTGATGGATCACATAGTCTGGAGCAAGGGGTCACAAAGGGATCGAGGAGATGCACTTTAGCTGTAGTCTCTCTACTGCTTTGGCCATTCTCTTCCATCACTCTGCTCCTTTTGGATCTCAGATGAATTAGACATATCCTTCAGGTTTGAACTAACCAAATTAAATCCACTGCCAATATGCACTATACTTTCCACTTTAAAGGGTCTGTGTGATTCATGGCTGCAGCCACCAGTTCATATTTGTAGAGGAGTACAGACTTGGTTCACTTTGGGAAGAGCTTCTTCAAATAATGAACTGAAACTCCAGGGCTGTATTTATAAGGGCCTTGGGACTCCACCTGCTTAAATGTACTACTGTTGGTCATTTCCTCAAAAGACAACATCAATACATCCTGTCCAATATCCAACACTACCAGCCTGTGTGTAAATATGGGGTGTGGCTGTGTACAGATTAAAATGTCCTACTATGTGCACTGAAACACCTAGTTCAGCGACTCCAGACAAGGAGGATTAAAAAGCATGTAAAGAAGTGACGTTTGCAGGGTTACAGGCATTATCTTTCATTTTGCTTGGGCTTCTACATTGTTTTAATGGTGAGGATGGCCTTTAGTGTCTGTACATAGCTAAGATATACCAACCACATTCCCGGCCTTGCCACATATTGTGTACTTATTCTTTATCATTGTGCATCACATCTTGAAAATTCCCAGCGTGCTTCTGAACAGTAATACTTCTATGAAATGTATAATGGCATCTTGTTTTTGATAGTCCCATATTTACACTGCAACATCCTGCTTGTTTGCTATAAAGTGATAAGACATTCAACAGCAGGTAGTGTATCAGCCCTGACAAACTTCAAAAACACAACTAAAAGAAACAATATCGGCCTGCAGTATATACACTGCAATATTTTTAGCGGTAATGTAAATACTACTATCTCGACTTCCACCTGTTGATAACACTAATATACTAGCTATGCTATTACAATGGCTGCCATCAATAATTGTAAAAAATTGATTTTGCTTATGGTACCATGCTGATGGTAGTCTGTAAGTTTGGTGTAGAAGGCTGTATTCAGAGTATGTGGTTTGAGAGAGGTAGGGCATCCCAAATGAGAGAGGAGTACTGAGGTACTGTATTTAGGCTTCTGGAGGATAAGCACAATTTAAGACTAGCTGAAATATAATCCCTTGGGAAACACTGCTGAATTGAACTATATGTTCCTGAATCCAGTGATCGTGGTTTAATTGAAGTGACAATGGGTTATGACCGATAATGAGGTATTATTAAAATTATAAAATGAAAGACATTCAGAACGAATTAGACGACATGGCAAGCAAACATGCCTGCCTGCCATTTTCTTAATCAATTAATTAATTATGTATTGTGAACAAATAATAAAGACCTTTCCTTTACATATCTTATAAAAATGGGGTTAGTTTAATCAAAAGTACGCAGTGGAGCAGAATCAATTAAATCAAATGATACATGATATATGAGACAAGAGGATATAGAGCCCACTTCCTCTGTTTCATATAATCCAGCCACAGAGGAGGCTAGCAAGTAAACTATGTATTATAAAGCGGACAACTCACGAAAATTGTATTTTGGAGTCTGACAACAATGAAACTTTATCAAGATCTTTCAATTAATCTTTTGTTGCTCTTTTATTTATTTTTCATATGCCAAACTGCTGCCCTTTATGGTACAAACAACCAGTAACACATTTTCCTGGGCAAACATTCCTCTGACAGCCAGAGCAATTGAAATATTGGTCAATCACAAATACCATTTTGCTTTTTTAAATACTTGTGGACAAAGAGATAAGACTGAAACAAATAAAATGGCTGGAGCCTGCTACTTCCTTGCAGCTTGTTTTACAAAGGAAACTTCAACATCTGAAGCCAATACACAGACAGAAACTGATAGATTTGTATTGTATTTACCTTTAAAAGCTGTATTGCTATCAGTATCATATTTATTATTGATAATACTGAAAAATGTTAATGCTTGGAAATATATGATATTGGAAATCATATTTATTTGTAAGAATACATAAATAAATAAATACTGTAAATATACTCAGTTACATCATCTGGAATCTTTACATTTCTCAAACAACTTACAACATATAATTGATACATAATTATAGTATAATGAATAACAGTTTCAAATGACAGGTGTGAATACTTTCAAATGTATATGAAATACAGAGCTGCAGTTTGACATTTAATGGTGTTTGTCTCCCTCATGTGGAAATATATAAGCACTACTATTTCAAGATCAACATAAACTCATCCCACTGAATACAAGACTAAACAGAACAAAACACTTCAATTAGCAAGAATTCCAGATTTGCATTAAATTATCTGACAGCCTGAATTAAGAGGTATTTATCATAAAAAATAACTAAAATAAAAAGGGCATTTGTAGAACTGACCACAAGACCACGTCCCTAGCTGTTTGTCCTTCATTGAGATACACATCGTTTCATGAAATGCTCTCAAATAGGTAAATACAGTGAAGCCCAAAGTCTTAAACTTCAATTCAACAAAAGAGAATAAAGAAGATTATACTACAGTAATATCAGAGACATGTGTGTAGTATGCTTTTATGCCTAGTTGTTTTAATTCACATCTGACTGAAAATTATACACCACATACTTAGCACTAAAAGACATTAAATGCATAACTAAAGATACAACTTAAAAGGTAGAGCATGACTTACCGACTCATTCCGTCATCGATATAAATCGATCGGGTGATCAGGTGATCTAGTCGCAGAGGGATGATGGCCTGGCCTTTGTTTTTTAATTTGGCTCATTTGGAAAGCTATACAATGAACTAAAGCTGGTTGGCAGTCGTGCTCGTTTCATGTCGAGGAGCTGCTATATGTCTGTTGGATGGTGTTTTTAATTGGAGTGACGACAACACTGTTTCCGCGGGACTTTGATGACGTAATAGAGCTCGCGTGAGAAATCATGACATTTCCCGCCAGGAGACAAACATAAATTCACTCTGATTGGCCAGATTAATTCATGGCTGCACGCATGCTAGTTTTCATTGGTCAGACAGAATGAATTATGATTGGCTCTCACTCCCGAGCTTCTATTGGCTGCTTGAATCGCCTTCTGTTTTCAATTATTTTGGCGGACTATTACTACATCATTAGACATCTTCTAGCAGGTAAGAGGACGATTATAAACTGCCGTTTTAGCCACAAGCAGTTGCTAATTAATTATATAGATTTTTAATCATGCTATAATATTTTATAGGTTATTTTCAACATATCATGTATGTATATAGTTAGAGGCGGAGCCAGTGAGGAGTGAGAACACGAAAAATAAACCTATTTAATAAAATAATGGTAGGTTGTAATATAAAAAAACCGGCAATTTAAATGCTACAACAAATAAGTCGCAATGCAGTTTTGATGACAGAAAAGTGCACTATGATTGCTAACTATGCCGCCACATGTTTTTAGTAATCGAGTAGCCACGATTCATACACACTACACACAAATCAGCATTAACTGGCTTTCTTTTTGTTCACTTGGCAACCTTTAAAGCAATGCTCCTTCTGTGCCAAACGGTGCTTATCAACCTGAAATTCAATACAAAACTGTCTTGCAGTAACTGTGAAAGAATTGTCATCATCCAACGTGTGCGTTGAATTCAGATGTGCTCATCTTTGCCAAACTCATTTAAAACCTGACACTAAAAGGCACATTCTGAATGCACTAAAAGCTTCATTCATCAATGGGTTTCACTGACTAGGTGTGTGCAAAAATACAGGTGTGTCCTGTCATTAATAAATGTAACTCTCACACAGTTGGTAGACATTTACGCTCCAATTTAGCATTTAGCAAGTCTTGTCACCTACACACAAATACTTACTCATGCATGGCTTCATGTGCGCAAATGGCAAAATGTGAACAGTGTGGTATATTTGCCTTGTATGCTATGCAAGAATATGCAGGAATAACGTTTTTCTTCCTGGTGTTTTAAAGTAACTCTTGGCATCTATATTGGCTGCCCTTGCTTTGAGAAGCATCTCCAATGGCCAGTGAGAATTGTAGCATTTTCTGCTGGTCTTACACCCATGTAACCTCACAAAAACATTAAAGCAACTTCATAGTTAGTTCAAATACAGTGAATATTCCACTTCTTGTAGAATTACCCATTTAAAGCCAGCCAGCAACACTGACTAAGGTATAAATACACATTTCTAACTCTGTATTTTCATTTTGGATGTATCCCTTCTAAAGATGTATAGGATAAACCACAAAAAGTGCCTATTTTTCATTATTATCCATTATCTGCAGCAACTATGATCATTTTAGTCTTCTACAGACATAATGTTTAAATATAAATGATTGTTTATTTCATCCCACCTGCATTAGTTCACTTCAAAGGCATTTCCATGGTCTCCCCAGCCCGAGACTCACGAGAAATGATGGCACTAATGACAGCGGGGTCCATTTGCTTACTCTCGCCCACATGGATTATGATGTGCTTGTATTAGTTTATTCTGGTCAGGTCATGCTCTGCCAGTTAACCCCTGTTGGCGATACACAGTAGACAAAATGCCAGACAAAATATTTCTGTCATTATAAAGATTATTATATTTGTGCATTATATAATTTTTTAACCTTAGGTGTATCTCATGCCTGTAATGAAGAACCAAAATATATACCAGCAACAGACACACCTAAACTCAATTACCAGTTGATATTTCTGTGTAATAAATAACTGTCTGAGTAAAAGAGGGTGAAGATTAAGAACAATTAACTAGTAAAACCTACAAAAGCCTTGCCCAAGTTCAAATCTGTTGATTTCAGAAGAAAGGATTTTTAGACTTCACAATATATACCACTTAATTTTACTTTTGCCAATCTCTGAATGTACTGTAGCCTTATTTATTATTAATATTTGTTCATAGCTTTCACAGTTAACTTATCCTTGTCCATAGGCCCTCTAGCAAAATATACGAGGTCAGGTCCTGAAACATGGAGCAATAATAACAATAGATAATGACACGATCACTGCTGCATTTTTTTTAGTTCAAATGTAGGTTACCCAGAATGAAGATAAAACAGGCTGCAGGCTTGAAGTTTGGATTGATGATACATATCCTAGCTACTATCAGCATTTCAGATGCACACATACATTTTAAGCATTTGCCGTAGCATGCAGTTCACAGTACTGCAAACACACCATATAGACAGAGTTTGTTAAATTAAAATTAGGAATTTATTTTATTAGAAAAGATTATCCATCTTATTGGCAGCAATTTCTGATGTATAATTAGTAATATCTAGCATGTGCTCACAGGAAAAGAAAGAAATTGTGTTGAAACTAATTTTGTGTATTTGTACTGTACTGGAAATCAGTTACAAACTAGTGAAAGCTCTACAGCTGTTTGACAATAAGAAATCTATCCAATCCAAAGCCCATACAAATGTATAAATAGATACACAGTGTGCCTTTGCCATCTTTGCTCAGAAAAGGTTTCTAATGCCCATCTTTCCTGGTACATCTAGAAAACAATGAATTGACTATATTGATGGGTGTTGAGATTTTCTTAAAATGTTTGAAATGCCCATCTTTGTATAAAAAAGTGAATTGAGTGACTATATAGCATTTTATCTTTAATACTTACACAAATCCAATACACATCTAGACTTGTAATCCCATACAAAATACATTTTCAAAAGTGTGACAGTAACAGTGTACCTTGTAGTTTATTTTTTTTAGTTTAAGTTAAATCTATTACTAAATAAATCTAGACCTATATATTTCAATGCATTTCTTTTCCACAAAGGATTTGCTAACTAAAATATGCTTTTGCTGGTGAATTTGGTGGTACATAGTTTTTTCTGTAGTGCCATCTGGTGAGTAACAAATATATTGCATCCAACCATCCTAATTTGTCCACTTGTTCTGCATGTTTACATGTTGGTAAATCCCAAGTGACTGGCTTTTGGTTCTTTGTGTTTTTCTGGCCATTTTTCTATTTGTCAGATACACACTGCACTTCATTATGATCTATTTACTACTAATATACTTCCTCTCTTACTCTTTCTTTAAGAAAACATACATACATACATATATATATACAGAAATATATATATATATATACAACGATCAGCCATAACATTATGACCACCTGCCTAATATTGTGTAGGTCCCACTTTTGCCGCCAAAACAGCCCTGACCCGTCGAGGCCTGGACTCCACTAGACCTCTGAAGGTGTGCTGTGGTATCTGGCACCAAGACGTTAGCAGCAGATCCTTTAAGTCCTGTAAGTTGCGAGGTGGGGCCTCCATGGATCGGACTTTACTGTCTAGCACATCCCACAGATGCTCGATTGGATTTGGAGGCCAAGTCAACACCTTGAACTCGTGATTCATCAGACCAGGCCACCTTCTTCCACTGCTCCGTGGTCCAGTTCTGATGCTCATGTGCCCATTGTAGGCGCTTTCAAGAGCAACAGATTCCATACTGGACTAAAAAATATCTTCAGATACTGTAAATTCAATCAGTTGAACATATACATAAGGTTAAATGCATAACAACAATTTTTACACTTACATAACAATACATACAAACAAATGTAAATTGCACTACTTTGTTATTCAAATAAACACGTTCAAATAGATCATTTTTAATTTCTCTCATTGGAATTTGGAATAATGGATTAAAAAATCCAACCTTCGACCAGTGATAACTTACGAAAGTAAAAATGAAATTAAGGGGAAAAATATAGGCCTATATCAAAGAATAAAAAAACTATAGGTAGAGAGTGACACAGGAAAACATTTTAAAGCCTTAACTGATTTTCAAAAGGCAAATTATGAAACAAGACAGTGTCCATTGGAAGCTGCCCATGTGTATCTGCTAAAGACCTCAAGAGGAACTAATATTGGCAGATTGGACAATTTATATTTTATATGGCAAATTGAAAAAGGATTTGTATATTTCTTTAAACATTAGAACATTTTCCAGGAATACAGCTGTATTTCTGTCAACATAGAAAACAATACTGTACCCACCACCACCGCCACCCCCCTCTATCCTGCAAAAAGCATAGTTTAAATCTGAAAAATGAAAAGGATTAAAAACGAGAAGTAATCAGTAAAGCAACTGCTTCATGGTTTTAATCTCAACTGATCATGTTAAGCTGCTAATTTCAACTTGAAGAGTCCCCACACGCGCTCCTGTCAGTGGAGTATTAAGGTTTAGACAGCTAGGTATCCCTTAACCTCTCCAGCAGATTAGAAACGGTAAGCTGCAAAGTCTTTTTTTTTAAGTGCTTATTAGCTGTTTTTTTTCTTCAGCCAGAAACGGCACAGAGAAAATTAAGTGTTATGAGAACATAAAAGCCCATGCCAGTGACATGACCATACGAAATGGCCCTAGACATCTCCACCACAGATAAATAAGGCCTTCTTTTATATCCCCTATGTGTGGTATTATAAATGTGTCAGTGAAACAGTAAATACAATATGTATCTCATTCTTTAAATGCTATTTTCAGATAAATACACTTTCTCCCTTCTTGTAGGAAAGGGACAATATCAGGCTTAGCTTCTCACAGCTGTTCCCTGAGAGAATTGTGTGTTGATACTAAATTACGGCACCATTATATTACATTTCTTTGTGTCAGACCTTGAGCTATGAGCTGTTCAAATTGTGTTAATTTGTCTGGCCTGGAAACGGCAGATATAACTTAAAATCAAGAACTGACGACTTCAGTATGAAAACAGCCATTGATACAGAAACGTTTGATGCTGATGCAAACATGAACCAAATTCTTGTCCTTCTGAATCTGATAACCTACAAACTATAAGGCAAGCCGGAGAGTGCCATGGATGCGAGAGCGGATTAAAACATTCCCTAAAATTGGTCAATTGAAAATGTTATTATCCTGACTGTTGGGAGGAGAAGGCAACTATCAGTCATACCTTTAAGGGATTAATTTAACAGTAGTGCACACTGAAACCCCAGTGTTTGGTTACTTAAGTAAACAGAGTTCTTTGTACAATGTTTCATCTCTTGTACCAGAGCTGACAGTAATCCTTTTCATGAATATACACAAAAGCTATTTTACCTTGTCTTGTTATTGAAAACATCCTCGCTCTAAATCCACAAAATGTCATTCTCCAGCCTCTTAGGCAACCGTAGATATGAAAGAAATCTGGGAACATTGTAATTATGGGATTAAAATGAAGAGGGGACTCTTGAGCATTGACAACAGCGTGAGGTTTTGTTCAAATGCAGAGCTCTGTTCACAGCTTTTGTTTAGTTCTAATTAAGGAGGGGGAAGCAAATTACAACTACCCCCCTCTTTCACTTCCTACATATTTATCTAAGGGTTTGCCGAGTAAAAGCTCCTAACTAAGAAAGGACTGGAGTTTTACATTCATTCGAAAGCACAGTACAAACACTAAATGTCTGTCAGTTTCTTTATTCTCAGAGATAAATGCACTGAGGGCTACTTCTCAGGTAGAGTAAAATCAGAAGAGAGTCTATTTTCAGGTTCTTCATTTGTAATCTGTTTTAGAGTGTCTTGAGCTCTATGGCTAATACTCTGCATGACATGTAGTACATTTGTTAATTTTTTTTCAGTAGAATGTACTTTCTCTTCTCCTCACGTCTGCATCCTCCCTTCCCTGGGTTCAGATGCTCTGTAACCCTCCGCTTTCCTCTCATCACTGCCTATAAGAAGGCTTCTCCGGGGCCAGGACTATCCTGGTGATGAATGTGTTGATGATCGGGTATTGATCAGGGATGAACCTCTCACATTTCAGTGCTGACTATTGCCAATCGCATTGCGCTCTGTGAAATCCAGAAAGGAAGTAAGGAAATCTATAAATATATTGCAGTACTAGGTTCTTAGAAAGGGAATCCACCACCTTCGCGGCTTATAATCATGTTTCTCCACCACAGTACAAAAGGTTTGAAAGACAGTTATAGAATCTGAGGGTGTTCTCCTAACATTTCAATTAGTAAAAAAATTATCATCAGGTGACATTTTTTCCATTTCAATTAATAAACAGCATTAGAAACCGCATTTCAAGTGGGCATAAAGGACTGCTCTAATTGTCCTAAATCCTAATTGTGGATGGACTGTATGATATACACAGGCTAACAACAGATGTAATGATTGTTAGCTGTTACACAAGGTATGTTTTGAATGTGGGTGTAACTGGATTTCTGAGTCTTTATGGAGATATGGCTGTTCACATTAACGCCACAATACAGTAAATCAGCTCCGTGCACCATGTTCCTCTCCACCTGTTGGCTTCGCAGCCAGAGAGCGCAGACACACATTCAAAGCAGAGATCTTTTTAATTAAGTGCCTTTGCTTAATGGGGAGCCTTCTTGTTTCCCACAAGGAAGCTGGGCTCTGACCTTCCCCACCCTCGCTCATTCATTCTTGTTAATTGGATATGGATTTGTAAATGACAACATTTCCTTTGATGAATGGGCCTCTTGACACTGTCTATTACATATTAGCATTTTCTCAATACCTTCCAATACTTTATTTATTTATTTGCAAGCACATGAACAGCGTGTCACCTCTTTATTAACAATTCATGGACTGAGCTCTGCGGAGGAAGGGTTTGAGCACCATGGAGCGCTGGTGCTTCTGGGTTTACAAAATACTCTAAAATTATCAGAAATAACGTAATTTCTTTATTTAAAACGGCTATGTTCAAATATTGACCTCTCTCAAGATGCCTTCAGATGAGGCAAAGAACCGTTTTAATGTCAACCGTGTGATGTCAATTTACCAAAACAAAACTGGGGTTTGGAAGATGAAGGATGGTTAGCTGGAAATAGGATTAAGTAACCTAATGATACCTGGCATGTGCTTTACTTTTAGCCTGCCTTGTTACTGAATCTCAGACCAAATCCTTTGTACTAATCACACTGGTGGATCGATCTTGTAAAAAGCAATGGCGGAAGGGATCTCCTAATTGAATGAGTTGTACACCAGCAATATCCTGAGTGCCAGGGAGGGATGAGAAAGGGATTTTAAAGCAAAATTCCCACATGAAGGTGTAAATTACCATTGGAACAGACAGGCAATGTAATAGAGGAATTACAAAACAAGGTAGGAAAGGCCTGTCCTATTGATCAGTCTGTGAAGATGTTTGTAAACTGGCAATAATGGCGCCACACTCTATACTCCCCCATCAGATGGAGCTTTGACCTCCAAAGGCAATTTCGATAGATCTGCCTTGACTTTAAACCCCACTCTCTGGTACCAAAACCACTTAGGCTCCAGGCCTAGCAGTAACCCGACTCCCAGCGGCAGGCTCCTTAATGCACAATTTATGGATTAGTTTGGGGCCTGGCTAACAACTTCTGTCAGATAGGATTGGGCAATAATGCAGCCTTTATTACTCTTTTATTTAACTAAATAGACACCTCCAGTTTAATCTGACACTCCACCCCTTCTCGACTCCCCTCCGTTCTGCGTTTGACCTCTACGCAACGCTCTGACAGGGTTAAAGGTAACTCGACACATCTGCTAGTCAATTCTAATTAACTTTACAAATGGACAGCACTAACTGACCATACTCTGGTGTCACTGTCAGCTGAGTGGTTGTTGAGGATGAAACAAGTGGGACACATTGGCTGTGTAGCTTTTCCTTTTGATCAGCCATTGGAAGAGCACACATTTAATTGTTTAAAACTGGTAACATATTTTTGCGTATTGCATGCTGTGCTTTACTTCTGATACATTTCTTTACCCCATAAATGAATATATTCCAAATGAGGACCATCACACAATGCCAGAGTCCTGAACTGAATAATAGTCCTCACACACACACTAGAAATGATGTAATCTGCTAGTTATGTGCATTTATTCCTGTTTTACTGTCTGCTATCACTCCCTACGGACATTAAGTTCTTGTTTAGAACATATAACATTTCTCTGACACTGGAGAATGGATATTGTTTTGATCTAACAGACTTAATGAACCAAAACTGCTTCAAACGATCATCTTATTGAAATTTCCTCCCCATATAATTCCGTGGGAGGTTTCTTCCAGTTTCAGGCACACTGAGAGGGGAGGGTTTTAGTAAATGAAGACTGACTGCCATGCAGAATGTGTTTCAACTACTTTCTCATAGACTGTTGAACATATTCTACCTGCAGATGGCAATATAGGCTGATTTATTTAGGTACTCCGACTTTCCGATTTTGTGAATACTGTAATAACAATCTGACCATGCTGCAATTACTGTAGTGTTATATATTTACATATATATATATATATATATATATATATATATATATATATATATATATATATATATATATATATTTACATATATTGCTTTGAAAAAAATATATACAAATATATTAATCAAATGCCTTACAGTAAAAACAAAAAGCTTACATCAGTGATTCCAAGAGCTCTTCCCACAGTCCACAGACTGTTAACAAACTTCTCTGGATCCATTTTGTTGCCCCTGAAAAAAACAAATACAATACACTCAACACCGACAAGATAACAAACTATACATAAAAAAAATACACACATGAAAAGATCCAATTCGTTGAGTAAAAGAACCTTTACTTTTCCAATAATTAATAACCTGATATTGTTTTGTCATTTCCCACCCCCAGCACATAGTTATATATCAAGCATGTTTTTATTCATGCACTTGACAGCAAAATAATAATGTAATACCAAAGTGCATTTCTCTGAAAATATAACATTTTCTGTTCCTCTGAGCTGGAAAATGTGAGGTGTTGGGAAGGGAACACTATTCCAGTGGAGGGAAAAAAAAAAAGAAAAGGGAAAGGACAAAGCAATGACATGACAGCCGCTTAAGATTTATGATCCTTTAATTGATGTCAAATGTAGTTTACAAACGGGAAAGACAAGTACCATTTTAGAGAATATACATGACACACATCATCTGACACAACTCGAGAAACCACCTTGTGCAATTTGTCGTCTTTGGGGCAGGTTTCATTAATTCTCTAGTAGTAGTAGTAACAGTGGAAGAAGAGGTGAGAGCTTTATCCTCTTGAAGAACAGAAACAACACAAAAGAAAGGGCTACTGTATTTTCAAGTATATTCACAGAATTGACAGCATGTGTCAAAGTTTCCCAGACAGCTCAGCCTTCTCCCACCCCAGGACTGATGTACGTTGACAAGCACAGAGCACCAAGATATTTGTCCACGCATTGCATGGAATGTCCCAACCAAAACAAGTGCGGTCCAAAGTACTCAAATGCAACGAAAGCATTTATTAAATTGCATATATATATATATATATATATATATATATATATATATATATATATATATATATATACGTACTTTGAAATGACCAGATATTTGCATGATTAAATCAGTCTGATAAGAGATCGAATAACACCTTAGTAAATGCTTTCAATTCAAGACCATCCGAACATAAAACCTTTACCTGAACAAATACATGCTGCTGGGTTGAGTTTATTCCTAATATTTCAAATCCAATACAATCTTTTCCAACATTCTCAAAATCGGTACCAGTCACACACCCATCGCAGGCATTGTGTACTGTTAACTTGGGAGAATTTCCACAAAAACGTGGGACTCAAAACCTCCAAAACTGAACTGTGTATCAGCAATACTGGCTATCAAAAATACAGCAAAATAATCGAGAAGCCTGTTCAGGTAAATGTGTATCTCAAAATGGCAACTGAAACTACAGCTTAGTAGGAACTTAATCCAAATAACTGATGGGAAAAGTAATGTTTGATAAGCAGGCTGCTTCCTGTTTGTTCTTGACTAAATTCACATGGGACTCACTGAAGTTGTGATCAGGTTCATATCAACTTATATTAGAGGGAAAGAAAAGTGATATCATTGTACAACACCTTTTATTTTTTATCCTGCACAGACCCCCTGAGGAAGTCAGTCTTCAGCCATCCAAGCACAAGGTAACGAGGTCAAGTTCACCGTCGAGAAAAGATCCCAAATTCCAACACTGCTTGAACCTAGCGTGGCCTGCTATGAAGAACACACACCGGTGGGTGGCTTTTGAAAATGTAGCTGCAGGGGGCAACATTTCTGAAAATATACTTCTTTTTTTACACTTCTATCCACTGAATATATGAAATATATCTCATCATGAATAACAACCTAAAAGACGCAAAATGAAGGTTGGGCATTCTCAAGTAATGAGGCTGACCAATCGACTACTGAATCACAATAGTAAGAAGCTGGCTTCGACAGAGGCCCTAGATATCCCTTCCTTGATATTTGATATTTAAATATATATATAATTTTATACAGCGTGGACATCTGCCTTATTTTCTTCTTTATATCCCCCTCCCCTCCCCACCCCATTTTTTTTTTTTGCTTTACATTGAAACAAACATTACAGGATACATACTGTTTTACAAATACAAAGCACACTGTTGCTCAACAAAATACTATAAAGCTCTGTGTCTGGAGCCGGCCTCAGCGACTACACTGGCCAGAGCTTCGGCTGAGAGGGCAAGACCCCCCGACACGACACCCCCCCAATAACACAGGCCTTGCACTCTAGTCAGCAAAATCTCTGCAACCCCCAAAAGACACACTGCTTAGACTGCTACCGAACCGTGGTCAAACGCGGCCAGTTTCTGGATGGCAGCATTTCCGTTGGCGCAAACAGCAGCAGCGTAGGACCTCAAAGTACCTCTTCGACTCGGGACCTTCATTTTCATTTTGGGATTTTGCCGCCCGACAGAATAAAGTACAATAATTTTTAATTTTGATTTCACTAATAGGCTACGGGTTTTCAACAGGGCTTTTTATTTGGAAAAGAAGCCAAAATATCCTTTAGAAGGACAATGCAGAAAATGTATGAAACACTCACCCCCCCCCCAAAAAAAGAAAACTTTAAATGAACCTCGTCTGCCACATATTGGACAACAGAGCCTTCATCTCCAAACGATAATGCACTACAACACGGATGACAGGTTGTTCTTTGTTCAAAACCCTCGGGTCATTCCCCAAAGACGGGATTAACACAAAACCAGCAACTGTGACCAGCACATATGAGAACAATTTTTAAAAACAAAAAAACAAAAGGAAGCACTAAAATCTTCAGAAATCGACCCATGTCTTCAAAGCATTCACATTAATATCCCTTACTTTATTTAGTGTATTATGGTTACGTACGTTATTCTTGTGTTAACGCCTCCCTGCTATTTCTGCCTCTCTGTGGCAAATGCATGTATCCAAGCCACAATATTGAGAAACACCTTCATGATAGAATCCGTGTCAGTCAAACTTTACTGTATCGTACTTTATTTTGCCTGGGGGTCTGATTTATAGAAAGCCTGCACACTACAACTAGTATGCCCTTCATTTTTAAGTTCTGGGTATTTTAATCTTTCCTCATTTATTAATGTATTTAATACTACACTTTGTTATTTTATACTTAAATGAAGAAAAATGTACACCATTTCATCTCAACATCCTATTTTGAGTATTTTTTTTATTATCTTGATTTCTTTCTGTACAATGAAATACAACTCCAACTTCAAGAAGACCACGTGATTAAAAAATACGGAGGGTTTCTTATTCAACCACTGTAAAATTTTAACACCCCACCCCCTGCCCTCCCCAACCGCCCTGACCCATCCCGAAACAAAAACTGGACTTTATTAATACATACTTGTGTGTTTGTGTGTGTGTGTGAGTATGTGTGTTTTAATTCTATTCCATTTATACACAACATTGTAAACATACATAGAATATATTACATGTGCTTCCACTTTCTCTGCGTTTATTCTTCTTTTTAATTCAGTTGAATAAGTATTCACTAAAACACCAACAGGAAAAGAAAAATAAACAAAATGTGGTAAAGGGGGGGATCCCAAGGATGTCTTGAGGTCAGCAGTTTGGTTGAGAGCTCTGCGGTCAATAGGAGTCTTAGATTAGCTCTTCACTGAACTTGTGGCTTGAATCTCTTGTTGTCCTGGAGAGTGAAGGCTTTACAACGAAAGCAGCAGCAACGGGGTGGAAGGAAAAAAAAAAAAACACAAAGCATCTGGCACAGGCTGGCACCACATCTGCACAGAGGGCTAGGCAAGGCTGGGGCACGGGGGCGGTATGCTGTACCCATTTGGTACAAACATCACAGTCAGATGGGTCAAGCGTAGAAGAGAAGAAAAAGTGCCAGATATTCAAACCACCGCAAGCTTGGGAAGAAAGGGGGCGTCGTTGAGGAGGGTTTCAAAGTGTACGTCACAAGAAGTCATTGGGGTCTTTTTTCTCGAAGGCCCAGTTTGTGTCTTCACCTCCAAGAGTACTTAAACCAGGCAGAGTCCTGTCTCTTTTAGTTTAGAGAGGTGCTTTAAAAAACAAACGAGGATCGAGAGCGCGGGGGAAAAATAAAAAACTAAGAACAAAAACTTGGCCTCAGATACAACAACAGCAAAATAATAATAATTAAAAAAAAGAATCCATGAACAGGGTGGAAGAAACGTAGGGGCCAGCCAGGGAACCACTTCTTCACAAATAGACACGCCTCAGGTCTCCCGGAGATGTGATGGTGTTGCACTGTGGGCAGAGCTTCTTGGCTCCCTGCAATGGAAGAAAAACACTGGTGAACTCGGGGTTCGCTCACTCGAGGGATGAAATGAAAACTTAATCTCTCTGGGATCCACAGGACAGCGCAGTTGGGCTCCTTTATGAACCAGAGTGGGAAAGATGAGAAGTGAAGTGACTCCTGTGTAATGCCATCTTACCAATCAATGCCAAATACAACATTTAGGTGACATTATGGGTGTGATGGTCACTTCATGTATTTCAAGTAAAGATGAAGAATATAAATAGTTTTACATCACACTGAAGGGTTTACTGGAAGACTTCTCCCTCTAACCATGAACATTATTAAAGCTTCTGTGTGGGACACGTTGTTTACGGATGGGAACTTTGCTGGAACTCATTAAGGTTAAATTGGACACCAGACAGCAATAACCGAGACTTACTATTTGCGCCCAAGTTGAATCAGGAAACCTACAAGTCAAAGGCTTCATTGTTATGAAATCTGCATTAAAGCCTGATGTGTCTCGAGTCTAAAAGTCTTCATCCCATTCCAGGGGCCTATTTACCGTTGTTTGAATTTCTGCCACTTATAATAAAGTTTTCACCAATAAAAAAAGAAAAGGGAATATGTTGAAAGGAAACGGTTGTCTGTGTGGTCTCCTCTCCTGCCACACACAAGCAGGCTAAAACTAGCTGCTATACGGGAGCGCTCAGTCTGCGACTGCAGGGTGCTCTACAAGTCAAACAACAAGCTCAGCAGGGAGGCAGTTTAACTCTGGGCCCTTTCTTTCAGCACATTCCTCCTGTCAGACACAGCAGGGAGTGCTTAGAAAGCATAAGTAAAAGAAACAACAACAAGAAGAGAGACAGACCAACATGCCTTTCAGTCTAAGGCCTACACTGATCAGGATATAAAGTAAATATGGTCTTAGATATGGTTACATGGGGTTTTGAGGGTAAAAACAAGAAAAAACTCTGACTTTGTAATCGGAATTACTACAGTCATAATTTTCCTCTGAGGAAGTTGAAAGGTTATTTAATTCTCCACTATTTACGAAATTAAAAAAAATATTCTCTTTTGCATGAGTATTAACAACTCACAGCTAGTTCTTCAGTCTCCCATATTTGAAAACTTACCAAGTCCCCCGATTTGTAAATATAGTGTTTGTGGAATGATGTTGGACCTCAGCCTTGCACAGACAGAGTACATTTTGCTACGACAAGATCAGACACCTGTTAGCAAACTGTGGCTCCAGCCTGCCTGGCCAAGACCCGATTTATGGTCTTCACCCACTTGGCAACTCTCACACCCAGGTGCAAAGAGGATTTGTGACTCCTGCCCTGAATGAAGGCCCTGCCTTGAAAAGCATGGCATCCTGCAACCAAACCCTCTCAATTCCCGTTGTCAAAAGTGGAGAACGTGTGGAGAACGTTTGGAGAACTGCAGAACGACAAACTCCTGGAGAAGAAGGCTGTACCAACACGGAAGGCATAAGCAAAACGTCTCGCAGAAGGAACGGAAAGGGATATAGACTGGAGCATAAGATAGAACTGTTCAAACTCAAATCTTGACATGATATTAATTAAACGTCTACCACCTGGACAGTAGTCATGATTTCAATGCCTACTGCAAGTATGTCTTTGAATAAAACTCCTCCTGACCAACCTGTGCCGGGTTAAACCACATCGCCAGCCTAGGTTCTCTCGCGCTCTATTACCTAATTAACTTTAACAAGTTGTTTACGACTCTTGAGACATACGAATTCCTCCACTAGTTCTTCTTCTTGTGCTTCTCGTTGTTCCTAGGCTCTCGTGGCTGGAACGCCACTACTTGAGCAAGAACCCCCCGAAAAAGAAAAGGTTCCTCCTTTCCTTATTAAAGAAATTACAGCCTTTCCTTCTTATAAAACAAAGGAGTTACCTGATTTTAATGAGAACAATGTACGGCGTGGGCTTCTCACATCGTACGCCAGCTGCTGCGCTCTATTAAATTCATAAAAAAGGGCAGCGGTAACGAGATTACACGCATTTACTTTGATCAAGACGCAAGGAGCCCCAGCGTGCTGCTTTTATTGCTGTCTTCGGGCAATGTTTTAATGGCTACATTAGTAACAAGCTGCTGCAGCAAGCAGAAATTTCTTCTACACCCCCTGCCCCCCTTCCTCCACTCTTTCTTTTAAACAGTGGGCTTTGTGATAAAAAAAGAGCTTATTTAATAAATTGTATATTGGAAAACGGCTGGGGCTGTGAAACAGATGAGCGTTTTCTTATTAATTGCTTCCTTGTGTAGTAGCAGAATGTATTAGCGGATAATAAGAGTCTGCTCCCTTGGGGGACGGGATGAAAAGTAAGGAGAAAGGGGGGAAAGAGAAAAAGAGAGAAATAGGTAGATCGGCACGAGCCACAAAGATCAGACTCCATGGGAAATCTATAAAGCATTTGGATTTTCTTTTAACAGTTTGAAGTATTTTGAGAGGGTAGCCAACAGTAGCTATTGAGTATGTAGGCTCCTTTCCAAAGAGGTCTTGTCCAAACTAGTGGCCTGGGGGAGCGAGGAGGATCATTTATATGCAGTCCTACACACACTGGCAGCTTGGGATTAGGGAGATATAAATGTTCCCTCTAGGTAGCTCTGTGTTTTAAGCATGAACACTTTTTATAATGAACTTCATTCTCCACACCTGAGCATAGTTAACAGACTAGAGGCCATGGCTTTTATAAAGGCTAAGCAAACTGCTACCCTACTTGAAACGATAAGCGCATCTTGATAGATTCAACCAGTATACTTCGGGAAGGTTTTGTGTGACAGTTTCAATGAAGATAATCACTTCCAAAAACCGAGGTGAACAGATTAAGTTATCAGAAGAAATATTTTCAAAACTACTGATTTTGCCCGATCGTTTTCCATAATGATGTCTGTGTTGAAGATTAAGAGGCTTTTTGCGCTGGGTTTTTCTTTGTTGCTTCAGTAGCTGCCAAGTAAGACAACAAGAAACTAACTATCCTGTCAACACTTGCAGAGGAACACATTGTCCTCTGGCCTCTCTGCCAACCGGAGACAAAGGTTACACTGTTGCCCTAATTCCCAAGCCAGGATTTTGTGCTTGATTTCATGGTTGATTTGTAAAACATGGGTTTGGGTTGTCTACTGTAGCATTGTGTTTCTAATGGCTCCTTCCCTAAGTGATCTGCACTAACCCAAAGAGGAGACCTGAAACTGAGCAATTAGCTTGATGAATGTAAGTACTTCTTTTCAAAGTGTAAACAGTGAAGGTGCAAGGGAACCTGTTGCAGTCCCATCAATCATAAAGGTAGAGCTGGAGACCTGTATGATTGTAAGGTTTGGATGCCTATAGAATGTTATATGCTGGTAGGACAATTCTTAAACCTGCAGATTCTGCTGGAAAACTATTTCCCATAAACATGTTTTTCGCACACCACAATTTTACATGAAGTAAGTTTCAAACCCAGAGGTTTCATTGTGAACCGACTTAGCGGTTGTGATCACAATTGCATTTTCTTAGTTTTAATAAAATACAAAAATAAAACACTGTAGGAGAGTAAATATGTGTAGAGTACATAATTTGTAAGTTACAGTCAAGATATGCAATGTGTGAGTGACGCCAAGAGTGAAAGACGGCCGAGGGTCTCACCAGAGTCCGAAGCCAGCATTCTTCGCAGTGTACGTGCCAACACTGAATGGAGGTGAGAGGCATTGTGTACGAATCCTGAGGAGCAGAGAAAATAAGTGGCGATTAATACAAGGCTCAATAAATGCCAACAGAAAAAATGGATATAATGAACCAAAATTCAATCAAACATCACAACATCCCTGGAGCTACAACAGATTACAACATGATCACATCACAACAACAGGCAACAACTTGGGACTGAAATCTGACCACAATCTGCTTTCTGACCGACAATATGAAAAGCCAAGCTGGTGGAGTTAGGAAAAGCCTTACCCTCATTGGTGGGAGTAACTGTTTTATCCCAGTGCACCCCATAATGTAGCCTCTATATAAACAGTATATGTTGAGCGGGAGTCTCTTTGCGCCCCGGCTCTCTGATTTGTTAATTTCGGGTTCCAGATTCTTGTCTTCAGCACTTGTTTGGAATCTCTTCCGCTGGAAGGAATTCAAAAGCAGCACTGAGCACAAGAATGTGGTGGGTACTAACAGCAGACAAACACAGACAGACACACACAATCTCCTTACACTGCATCTGAATACAATCTATACTGATTAACTAATTATAATACAAAGTACGTAAAACTTAAAATATGTTGGAGTATTTAGGGTGTTTTTAGATTGAACTCATCAATTTAGAAGACAAGATGACTACATCTGTCCTTTAATAACTATGCAATGCCAATATTACTGGGCTCATTTATTTTTAGCTGCTATCTTTGTAAGATGATTTGCTAACAAAATATACCATTCCTGAAATTATTCAGCCTATCACGCACCCTGCACCACCGCACAGATGACAACATCTTATATCCGATGTATAAAAGCAATCCATATTATTTAAATGCCTAAATTCTAATTGGTTTTGTTGTTCACATGCACAATAGTGGCCCGAGTTGCTTTAAACAAACACCAGATGGAGCTGAAGGTCTACTGATCATGTGGACATGACACATTAGGCTCGCCGTTTCTCACGTCAGGGCCTTAAGAAAACATCCTGGAGATTTCACAAGGATAACGGTGCTTACATTTGGCAACTCCTGTGCTTTACAAATTAATGGAACACTTTTCCGGTTATGTGGTTTTCTTGTTTCTTGCTTTTATTGAAATGAAGCCAATCTGAAGATACCGCTAGGCCACATTTGATGCGTGTCTAGCCAGACCGTTAAACATAGCCTTATATACCTCAAACCCCAAGTGATAACCAAGAACAAATCCCACATCACCTCTTATACATACGTCAATTACAGGAAGAAAAGAGACGGCCTTTACAAACTAAACGCAAGAACCTTTGCCCTCAGTAAGTAGTATAACACCCAGATTCACCTCGGGCCTGTAGTGCCCTTGTTGAGGTTGATGCATCAGTAATTGCCTGTGCTTCAGAAGGCCAAAGGTCATGGGACCGAGCCAGGCCTGCAGTCCACGCCAAGATCTCGCCAAGGACTTGTCCTGCCCTGTCCATATGAAGAAGCCTGGAGCATGCTCAGTGGGAAGCACTCATTCATTCACTTTGTACAACTATTTTTTTTATAGTGCACATTTATGTTCCATCCAAAAACAGGCCATTCATGTGGGTGTTAATGTCAAGAACTGTTAAGTTAAAAACCTGATGGATGAATGACTTCATATACAAGCGTTAATAAAGAATTAATACACACTGTCTCTTCACGAAGGTGCCGAAATTAAGAATTAAACCACACACTCACTGGCTCTAAAGAATTACTTCTACCTTTGTATATTTAAAAAAAAGCTGCAATACCATCTTATGTCTCAAAAATCGGGTACATGCAAGATTGGATCCATAATGAGATTCGTCTACACTGAAAATGTCACACCCATAAAGAACTGGGTAATGTACTGAAATCTTATTTTGTAGCTCAGCACCATATAAACGGCTTCCCAAGTCTTCACACATTTTTTTTTTAAAAGGTTTTGCTCATAACTGGGTCTGATACTCCTCACAACATGTGGACTTTACACAAACTGATAGGAGAACGTAACATGTATACAATTCTATTGAAAAGTGGGCAAGATTTGACCTTACCATGCAGATCAGACACTTATATCGGTCCCCTCGCGAGAGCTGCTTCTCCAGCTCCCGGATTCGAGCCTTTAGTGCTTCAAATGTGGTCACCGTGGAGTCTTCTGTGATCCTGCCGAGGGGAGAGTGAAGAGAGGGTTTGGTAAGAGGAAGGTCTATATCAAAATTACTATTCAAATACTGACCTACAATATGAAAAAGACAAGTTTTTACAACCTTGAAACAAACTGCAGGACCAACTTGGCAGAATGAATCGTCTCAAATCACTGCACACACTTTCTGCCAATAGACCATATTACCTAAAATATCCTGCAGATATTCCGAAAAAGACTGTTCAGCCGTATTAATTGATTACAGACTTTGCCTAAATATTTGTTCAGCATTCCCATACCTTACTGGTCACCTATATCCCTCCTGAATGTGGATTTCCTTCTCATCCCCTCTCCCTGGCCTCTGGAGAGGCCCTGGATAAACAGCTCTCTCTCCATTCCTTACATCTCCTCTGTATACCCAACTAAATATCTTGTGATTAATGCCCCCGGCTAGTAAATGTATATTTAACACTGTCTACAGCATATGAACTTGTAATAACTAAATCAATATCCCTACCATTGATTGTCCGGCATCGCACTGGTGTGATGCTTATGGCAATTCGGTAATTTTCCGGCCAGATGGAGCGCTGATCTACAGTCCTCTATTGATTTAACATTGCATCACCCCGCCATGCCAGTTTTCGTATTAGCCACTGCGCCGTTCCAGCGGTTTCTGATTCATTAATTTATTACTGGCTTGCGCCCATAACAATGAGGACACTATTATCGTCCTCATCACGGCTTGATTGAGAGAGAGCAGAGGTGTCAAGCCAACAGTGGATGGAGAGCCTTACTGTGCATTAATTGAGTGCTGAAAAGCAGGCTTTCTATAAAGGCTGAAAATCTTCTGGCTCACTCTCCTTTGCTTTCTCCTGAAGGTGGAGAGATCTGTCTCGCACGCCAAATTAACCGAAAACGACTCCATCAACCCCGCTTCAAACAGGGGTAGTGCGTGTGAGCTTATTTTTACTTCTCATGGATAATAACAGATCTTTTACTTTGGACAAAAGTTATTATTAACATTTTCTGTTTTAGTGGTCACTTCACTGAAGTCCAAGACACTTTTATATGCACTGTACGGGTTGTGAAGTTTCTTCTGGAGAGAAGCACTGTGGGAAATTTGGCTGTGGCCTATACAGGGACACACATCCCGAAAGAGAAAGCAGCCTATCCATACTAATTGTAATGGGTCAAACTTCAGAACACTTAATGGTTTACTCCCATTAACCACTCTTATATTTCTGCATTATTTCAGGCCTGACCCCGGATGCCCCTATTGATCTGAACTTACCCTACTTCTTTAAACACAAAATAATTATAAAACTCTAACATCTAAGAATGCCATATTAGTTAGCAGGATGACAATTCAAAATATAATTACACCAAGAATTCTATAGACAAAAAAAATTAATTATCTAAAAGAGGATAGGCCTCTTGCCTAGCAGGGTGCTTACTGTAATGGAATCCATTAACATCATTAAGGGATAATTACTGCATCCCGGGAATTCTCAGCGGACAGGACGGGGCTGGTGCTCACGAATGGTCATTTGTCAAAGCGCCACCGCCGTCCTCTCACTCCCGTGCTCACACAGGCCATCTTACTTTCTCCAATTAAATCAAGGAATTCCCCCCTCGCCAGCAGCCCAGCTGGCAATCACAGGCAATTTCCTTTAATTAAATCATTTTAGATTGTGCAGCCATGGAATTCATAATTGACTCGGGGTGCTTAATAAACAAAATCAACAAACAGTCATTTAGAAAGCGGCAGACAGGTGACTGGGAGGGAAAGCTCTTCGTGCGCCTGGAAAGAATACAGTCACCGCTGCCAGGATACATACCACAGAGCTACTGTCACCAGCCTGCCAAGCCTGAACACAGGGGTGTGAAAACTGTACCCTCCCCGGCAGTCTGGCCTGTTGGGTATTTACCCTAGATCCAGCCCACATACAATGGTAAACACTTTGCTTAAAAACTTAACTGTAAAATTGTTTCCCAATTCCCTTGATGCATAGTGGAATTTAGAATTAGATTGAAACCTTTTAAAAGTTCTTGTCTTTAAAATGATTTTCATCTAAAGGCAGTTTCATGAATGACAGTAACTTGAAACATTAATTAACTGTATTCCGTGAAACCACTCCCCAGCTCTCACAGAAAAGTAAACTTCAAACCAGCAAGGAAAAATCAAGTCCTTGGTCAATGATATAGAGATCTGCCATTCCCTAGACTACAATTTGTTCTGTGTCCATAAACCTTTAATATCTTCTCTTATTAGCATGGAGCTTGTAAAAAACCATTTAGCCTTGATTAGCGTGCTTGCTTATAAAGCAGTGTGTTCCATCTTCCACGCTTAGCATTTCGAAGTTTGTTTTCTTTACAGGTCCATAAATTGTAACGGCAGAACGAGCTGACGCTTCGATAGATCTTCACTAAGTAAAACTTTTCCCTGTAAAGTGTACTGCCCCCCCCCCCCCCCACACAGACAGACACTCACAATGAATATTCATTCTGCTGGGATTTATAGCAAACTACATTCTTAACGTCATTTCATTCCCAAGTGCAATAAAAAGGGGTTTTAATTTTTATTTATAGGAAGGGAACAGCAGAGTAATCTACAATGTGACCCGCTTTGTTAAGTATTCAGCAAAGGGAGGTAGCAGAGTAATCTGACCAGGCCTGGCTTTTAGCTACATTCGCTCCCTGGAGTCTCATCAGACAGGTACCAGGCTCTGTCACGGACCGAGTGCACAAGATCAGTCCTGCCTCCTATAACCATAAACTAGGCCATTCGACATGCACTGGGTGGGCAGACACTCAACAGTGATCCTTATTCACACACACACAGTAGTATGTATTGGCTTCAATAACACCCATCAAACTCCAGATCAATGGGGTTAAAATATTTAGTAGAGCAGTAACCCAAGTCTTTCACAGATGTTTGACCCAGCTGCTTTAATCCCAAACAATAAGTCCGGCCCTTTCATCGGGGCCAAGTAATCGGTTTCAATTAAACAGATCAATGTAAGCATGTGTCAATTCAAAGCTGTACAAGATAGAGGCTGAAAGACAGGCACACAACCAACAACTCATGGTATTAAACTCCAACCGGCAGCGCTGTCGGTTCTAAAGCTAGTTCACCAAAATGGACGACTTATTTTGTCAAATAAACCCAAAATAAGCTGCTGCAGTGCATGGATACTTTAGTAAATCCTTCCAAATGGAACAAGTTATTTCTTCCTACTGTCTCTTCCAAACCCAAAAGTCAGGTTTCCCATTAACCCCTCTCCCCTACCTTCACACCGCTTTTCCAATCAGTCCGAATTTGCAAAGCTTTTTTCTTTCTCCCCCCCCTGCCTCCGTCCGCTTCTCCATCTATCTCCTTTCCTGTCCGTGTACTCATCTATCTCAATCAATCTATTATCTTTATCTATAGTCCACCTATATCTCTCCATTTAATCTCTCAATATCAATCTGGCGAAACCAATGTTTATCTCTCTTGGACTTAGATCTCTAACTCTGGGACAGAAGAAGTGTCTCGGAGTGCGATTACATGACGCATCAATGTCTCGTGTTAACATCTGTAAATTGGATGTCTGGGGAAGGGAGGGTGAGCATGTGAGCAGCATTTACACTCACTGTAATTCCATACTTAACTAATGAATTGAAAATTTTGACCTAACAGCACTTTTGAGATTCTCATTGCACACCACACAACTACTTTCAGCATTACGGATGAAGAATTTCTAAATCGTGTTTCACATAATTAATTTATAAATTAACAAGGGGTTATAAAAAACATTTGAATATCTAAGGATATATTAATGAGCTTCCTCTCTGAAATGTCATTATTTTTATAGACTTTTGTGTAATACTTTAGACATCGGTTTCTGACAGTTTTATCCTGAGGGCTTATCTTTACAATTTTTATTCATTCACATTCTCAAGAAAATGGGCTCATAAAGCCACTATATTATAATCTCAACTACATTACAGTAGGGTAGTTAGTGTTGTAAGAGGTGAAGGAAAGCACGATTACCTGTTGTAAATATTATATACATATTAGATTTTTAGGAACTGTGAATGCATATATCCCAAACATTACAGGAGGGGGAAGAATGAAAATCTCATTAGTTTTCTTAAAGGGGTAAAGCCAATAAAAGCTGCATCTAAATTACAGGACTTGAGCATTTTCTCTTTGTTTGTGGTCAAATTAAGATTTTTTTGTTCTCTGTGCTGCAGCAGTTTAGTGTTAAATCACAGGGAAAACACAAAAGTATTTTAAAATCTGAAACGGATATTAAAAGCTATGTGTTTGTGTCTGGCATCGGAGCCCCCACTCAACCCAACCACTTTAAGGCTTATCTGTTTAACAAATATTTAAAGTGACACGGGATAATGAAAATGGACTCCTGCATAACCATATGTGTAAGGCTCTGAATCAGGAATATAAATTGTATTACAGACAGAAAAAATTGTACAATTTTTCAGTGGGGTCTGGGGGAAATTGAGCTGGGGAGGGGTGTTTGAGAGTCATCATTTATAAATTGAGGACAGATTCAATTACTCGCTGAGCTACATGGAAATTTCAACCATTGTTTCAAGCTAAGCATGAAATTTAGCGGCAATCAGATTGCCAGCATTGAAAGTCTCATTTATCTTATCCAGAAAGAGCAAGGCCGGCCCCGACCTCAGGACTAGGAGATCATTACCCATATGGGATAGAAACTGCTCAGTGAATACATCAGGGAGATTTCGCTACACTACCTCACACACATCCCACCGCCTTTCCGGGTTTTTTTTTTGGGCTACGAAAGCCTACATTAATGTTTCATTTTAACCGAGACAGACAAATCTCATTTTCATTTCAAATTGAAAAACAAAAAACTTAGAAACATTGCCTTCACATTGGAATAAAATCCTTTCGCAGGCCAGCGTGTTACACAGAAGCCTTTCATCAGCTACCTTTGGTTGTCTTGGAAAAAACAAACCTAAAACAAGAAGATATTACAGATGATGCAGATTTATGTTGTAACTTTTTACAAGTGCTTTTGAACAACATTGAATAGGAATGCTTCAATCGAATACTGATTGAGAATCAATTTCTGAAGAAATGACAGATTTTCCAGAAATGTCCAGATAAATATATATTTGACAAAATGATAATGAAGTCTAAACAGCTCAATAGTTACACATGCATTTTAAAGCCCATCAGAGGTTAATCCTTGACTGTAAATATATTTCTAATGTTTTTGCTTTACATGCTTATAAAACTGAAAAATCACTTGAAACTTTAAATGCCCCCGAATCAGACCAAACACTCGTGCAATGATCAAAACGGGTTCAATACAAACACAGGATCCTGAACAAGACCCCCAGCCGATACCAAAATCAAGGCAGAGACGCATCTATTTCAGGCAAAAGCCCAGTTACCCTGTAGCCTACAAATGGTTAATTACACCCCACGAAAGCAGCAGCAGCAGCTGTGGTTTCTGATTTTGCACCCCCCTCCCAACAAATGAGCCCTCCCTGACCCCCCCCCCATTTGATTAATGATATCATCATCCTGATTTATTACTCCCCCCTCCCCTTTATATATAATAACAAAAAAAACTAAAAAAAATAGACGGAGCACTACTCTTGAGAAGTGGAAGCATGCATGAGAGCAAGCAGGCGAGCAAACTAGCAAGCAAGCCTGCCTCGCTGGAAATATTAAGCAAAATATTAAATAAACATCCATGCGTCATGTCTCAAGCTGCACTAAGCTAATAAAGCCAGCGACTCCGATCGGAATCAGGGGCCCTTCTCCTTGTTTACTTTAACACTGACATCAAACAGCTGGAATGATTCATGCCTCGGCTGGCTAAAACGTTTAATGCCCGTACATCATGCCAGAGGTATTCTCTGCGGCTGGCGGCAGAGAGGGAGAGAGAGAGCGGCCGACCTCGACAGGCCGCGATGAATCAATCTGAGCTGTCAGGCTTCAGCTGCTGCATTTAGAAACACATGGCAGCTTCCCCAGCCATCCTCAGCCACACTCCACAGACGCACACCCTCGTTCATTTGTTCCCAACAACAAACAGGAGTAAAGAGAAGGCAGTGCAGATTAACTTGCCATAAAATGCTAAGTGATTCTAGGAGCTAACAACTGATCACTATCAGGCAAGTGTACAATGCATACGATTTGTTTATCTCGAATGGGTACACATTTATATATATTAAAAAGAAAAGAAAAAAACTCTTTTAATGCGCTGATAGTAAATCAATAAATATCAAGCTGGTCTGCTTATCCGGTAGTTATCCTCTGTGATATTTAATATGTGGTGTAATGATTGTAGAGTAGGTCAGATGATTGATTAATTTAAATGATACATTTAAGCTGTGATTGTCCCGTGGGGTTAGCCCAACCCAGTCGGAGAGGAGCCAGTGAAGACATTACTACGGAAACATTTCCACCCTTTCATCTGTGCAACACAGTCAGATATTTGATCAAGGTGCTGCACCAGCTTTGAAAAATTTTGTTCAACTGCTGGTCAAAACAATAGAAAATACTTCAATGTCTTTTCATGGTTTTAGAGTGAAGAAATTAATTGAAACAAAGTTAACACTGTTCTGTCAATGAGTCCTTTTTCCAGAATGGCAGAATCAAATCCAATCTGTACTGTCATGCCAAACAATGCCAGATAGACTATTTATTTATTCCACAATATATTCATCTCAGTGCAGACAGCTTGGTAGAGCATTGGAAAGCTGCAATTTAAGGACATGGCCACTAACATATTAACAAATAAAGGTATGAGTGAAAACAGAGTGGAGACAGGAATGGATAGCAGGTATGAATGAGTGTAGCTCTGTTATTCCAGACATGCACCAGTAACCAATAAACACTAAACACCACCCTGTCTTGCTTCTCGCACAGTAGCACCACTCTGACCCCAATTACCCATTCAGTTAGCGGATTGGTGCACTCACAGACAAACAGGGCAGGCGGGCAAAAGCCCTGCCTCAGCACGGCAAAGGAAATTGTTTTATACAAGCAGATGTCTGGGAATATGGATGAGGACAGGGAGATAAGGGAATGAGAGGGCTGCCCTTTTACATTTACAGGTTATTCAAATTTATTTGCGGACAACATCAGCCAACAGCTCTCTCTCTTCTAAGAGAGAGTGTGGAGGGGAGGTACAGTTCTTAGACAAACAGAAAAGCTCTCTCAGTTTCACTGCACAAACATTTCCCTTCTGTCACTTGAAAGTCTTTCTACAACAGTTATATTCTGTAACATTTGTATCCATAACCCAAATGCAAAATAAGGCCTAAAATGTAATTGTGTTCGACAAATATTAGAAAAGTTACATTTGTAAAACTGTTATTAATCTTTATGATAATATTGTAAAGGCAGTGGCTTCTACAGAAACACATTTTTAATATAGTGAATTATAGGCAAAAGGATATTAATTCAGTTTTATAAATCTGTCTTTTCTGTACTTGAATGTGCCGAAATGCAGATGAATACACAATGCAATCATGAGATAGAGAACCGAGTCACTGTGAACCAACGTCAGCCTGTACATTTTTTTTTTTTAAACCTACAGAGCTGCTTACAACCTTGTTCACATTCTTAACCAGGCAGGCGACAGCTGCTGGAAATCAATACAAAGAGGGACCCATTACATGATAAAACAGAGCCATGGAACAACCTTGTACAACGAAGATCTGATGAATTTTCAGAGCAGACCAAGAAGCTTTACCAAGAGCCTTCTGCGTGTAAAAGGCACTGCGATTGACACGGTTGTACGGCTCTTAGTCCACAGACTGGAGATGGAGGAAAGTTCAGTGAAAGTTTTACTGTGTTCTATTTAACTCCATCGATTAATCATTCATGACAACATACGACTGCACACAGGTTGTTGATGACAATGGAAGCTGCATACAGCCCCCGAGGGGATGTATACAGGGGGGAGATAGAAAGATCAATGGGGCTAATTTCACACCCTTTAAAAGGGAGATGACCTCCCCCACAAACCCCCGCAGATGCCCTTACTTACTTTTCAATGTCGCTGTTTTTACACGTCTTCTGTGCGGTCGCTGTGCTGGCGTCCTGCTTGCCGGTCTCCCCGTTACTCGTTGACGGCATCTCTGCAGACGTCAAGAAATCATCTGTCAGCCTTCACCCCCAGAGAGACACCCCACCAAGACCCTCAAGGTCTGTCACACATCAGTTATAATAAACGAGAAATTTAAAAATTGCATTTTATTTTACCCATAAAAACGTTTTTCAGCAGGACTTTCTGGAGGATTAAGACGTTATCCAAAGTCTTGAATGCTTAACTTTGGAATATATATATATATATTTAAGCTCAATGAGAGAGCAATGCACTCACCGTCGCTGGCCCATTTGGAAAACTCTGGTGTTATTCTGTTGGAGGGCGTGCCACCACTACAAACAAACACATTTTTTTTTAGTTATTTTGAAGAAATTAAAAAAAAAAAAAAAAAAAAAACTGCAATTCAAATAAAATGTGTAGTAAATATACAAAAATCTTTCATTTAAAAAAAAAAAAAAAGATGAGGACACACAGAAACTGCAGAGCAAAGCGACTTGCTGGACTCGGACTCAAGCACGTACTTTAATACCGCGCCTCGCAATGCCTCCCTTTCTTTGGCTTCCCCTGGCTCCTCTCCTGAACATGGGATAATGTCTGCTTCAGTGTACCTAAGCGCAACATGTTAAGAAAACTACAGGAACATCTATACACAACAGTCAATAGCATGATTACGGATTACTGAAATCAGAAATGGGTAACTAGAGGAACCCTTTCATTGTCTTAGGTTAAAACCCAAGTCACATTTTATAGTCTGTGAGTTGAGAACAATGCGTTTGGATCTTGAAACCTTTCTGGGTAACTTGAAAGATTGTATCTGTTTTTAACTACGTGGAAAGAGCCTGTCTAGCAGTTGGAAACATTTTACAATACAAAGAACATTACTCATGATGAGTGTTATCGCCGTACAGGAAGTCACCTTGATGTATGGATTTCAAAAACATAAACATTCTTTAATGGAATTGAGATAAAGGGGTTCAAGCTGATTAAAAACCCAGGTGGCAATCTGATAGATCCTGATCAGAGAACAGGGTGCTGGTGGTGGGAATGCATGCGATTTCTGTGGATCGGGAGCGAACGCAAAGGAATAAGCCACTGTTAAGTGCTGACAGAGGGAGACAAGGATACTGTGCTTTTCCATATTCCAGGGTGTCATCCCCATCAACATCCAGATCAGCATCGCTGTCGTGGTTCTCTTTACTGCTGCACGTCACAAAGCCCGAGCCTGAGACACAGACAGAGAAAGGGAGGGGGGGGATGGAGAGAGAGAGAGAGAGAGAGAGAGAGAGAGAGAGAGAGAGAGGGGAATGGTGAGAACTTTTACATGAGCTACAGCAGAGGCCTGATGACTTCATGCATTCAAAGCATAGAGCATTAACTTGGAATACATTAATACTCAGTGTTAAAAGATTCATTCCTGACATGTATGCTTTTTAATTTATTCTTAATTGTATTCACTTTAATTTATGGATAATATATTTTATCTTGATTTTGTTATAATTAAATTGCATTTTAAGTTAGTATTTGTAAAAGCATATATGTCACTTTGGACAAAATCTGTAAAATTAATTACGAATAATAACGGGAATAAAATATTTTGTGTTTTTATAGATGTTATTGCAGAAGCATTTATTTCAGCACAGCAGGCAACATTTTTTTGAGAATACACAGACACAGACCAACATATAAAACAAACAGATATTGAAAGGAAATAAGGGAAGCAGAAAGATCCCTAAAATGGTCAGCTTTCTACAAGGTCTGTCCTTATCTGCCATGTCTGATTATTAGAAAAGTGCCACGGCTAGAGCTCCGCCAGCCCGGTCCTCCTCCTCCAGACTGCCTCCCATGATCCTCCCTAATCACGTCTCCCCAGACACATCCCACTCCGTCCACAAACAGTCAGCCCACATGTAACGGCTACTTGGCTGAAGAAAAACAAAAGTAATAGGCCAGTTCCCAGTTCTGTCAGCCGGCCGTCACATGCTGTGACAAGTAATTCCAGGCTGGCCATTGAGTGGCATCTCTATAAACCCAGTGATGAGCAGGGAGACAAACTCCCCATTCAATCTGAGTGCACCTTTCAGCTTTACTTAAGGACTCCCCTTCTAACACCTGAAGTGTGTCCTAGAAACGCACACAGAGACGCCAGCCTGCTGCTACTCTTATAAGCAGCTGTAAAGGAGCAGGGCTTTGCGGGTGAAAAGCTTGCATCATACTGTAAATCAACCTGATTGCAGGACTTGGCATCTCCAACTGGATTTATACTGTACAGGAAACAATGACAGGACCAGTGACATGGTATTAAAACCTGCCAGTTTAATTCTGCAGCAGAACCAGAAACTATGTGCTCTATTCCATGATCCCAGTCATCAGCTCCAGGTAGAATTATTTCCTGTCCTATGAGTGCTTTTCTGGGATTGAAGGGAGAATCTATCAAAGAACTGGAGTAAACTAAAAGCCAAGAGCGACTGCAACTAAATAAACTGAGACCATATACAGAATGAAAAGGAGAGCATATGTAAGGAGCAATTAAAAACACATCCAAAAATAAAAACATCACAGTCAACTATCAATCATATCACTTTTATAGATGATGAGTACCCTCAGTAAAGAAAGTTTTTAGAATTAATTGCTGGTAGCCAACCACAAATAAATAAGAGTACAAGAACTTAAAAATTAAGTATTTAGAGGATGCTTACATGTAATTATAAAATTAAAAAATCTAAGCAGTTCAACCTAATGTGTAATGCAACGTTTTGGCCTAATTCTTTACTGCAAGTCAATAGAAAAAACAAATTCACCCATTTGTAGCACTGAAAAAATCTGCATGAATTATTAATTCTCTCGTATGCAATCCACGCTAACGGCTGCGAGCAGTGTAGCAGCTGAAGTGTTAATTTCTCATCAGGGGCTGTAATTCTAGCAAACAGCTGAAGGGCTGCGCGTTTGTGTGCCGAGTTTGAGCAGGAAGGCCATATGGGGGACGAGGACACGAAGCCAGGCTACTCTCAGCTCGACGCAGCTCCTCTCAGCAACAGCACTGCATTATGGGGTTCTAGCCCGTGGAAGGGGATAAAACGGACCACAAATGCTAAACCTTTTACAATGCACCAATGGTTTTAAGTGATCAAATAAAAGGGACCTTTTAAGTTTTATTTGGTCCCTGTGGCTGTGAGAAACATATGTTAGCAATAGCCTGGCTGCATAAATCAACCGTTTGCTGTTCACGGCTCTTCAACACAAAACAACTGGACGTTCCACAGGCAGTGGTCCTCGCTTGGGACACTAACAAAACAAGAGGCCTAAAAGTAAAGCCTCATCTTGTATGTACCTGGTGGAAATGTGGCTGACAAAGCTTGCAATCTGGGGGGAAATGTAATTTAAGCATGGTGTAGTGCGATACATGTTTGTAGGCCATATTAGTATGTACTATCTCTTTGTGAAATAAAATGTCTCAAAAACAAAAATCCAGTTTCTCTGCACGAATGACGACAACCTGACTGAGGAAGTGTAGTTCGGGAAGCTGACACCCATTTGACTCCTGCCAGCGTTATTCAGGAGCACCAAAGGACGCATCTCCAGCATTTGAAATGTACCCCTTTAATACAGACAGTTCCTTCTATAATACAGCAGGCAGTGTAACTTTCAGGTCTTTGCAGATAAAAAGGAAGCACTAAAAACTACCCATCTATGTGTCATTTAAAATGATTACTTACAAAGCTTACTTGAGCTTTGGATAACTTCTTTAAATTTATACGCAACTGGGAATAAGCAAAGGAACAGGTTCTACAAGAAACTCAAGACTGCACATCGACGGGGCCAGGGGAGATGAAACCGCTGCAAGCTTTGACTTATGCCTGTGCTCCCAGATGGCCTTGGTGCCTGAGGTCAATCGCAACAAGCCACAGAGATAGAAGCATAAGGGGTGGAATGAGGGCAGACAGCAAGGAGGGGTGAGGGGGGTCTCCAAAGCGATAAACTGCTAATGAGGCTTAAATTGTATTAATTTATGTAAAAAGTGCAAATGCGAATGAAAGAAAAATAAATAGATACTTTGACCACTAATGGTGGCTGGCACAAGGAGATTTGGTGGGCTGTGAGCAGAAAGAAAATCACTGTTAATTTAATCAATTGATCAGAATATTGATTTGGGAGTCAGCGAAGATAGTTAGCCATGCATGGCAGGTCCCAGATGTGAGACCGCAGCAAAAGGAGCCATTGATTTCCAAGGGTTGTCATTCAACTGCGCTTCCTGAATAGAAATGAAACCTTTGCTGCCGTGGGGGGTGGGGGGTGGGGAGCAGTAGAGAGAGGAGGGGATGCAAGAGAAAGGCGGTAAGAGAAGTAGTAAGTGTGTGTGCTTTTGGAGGGGGTGGGGGAGATCTCAATGCTGGCATCCTGGGAGTTTCAAAGTTAAATTAGTTACAGATGCAATCACAGTGCCTTGTGTAAACTCTATTGATTGGATGGCTGTCAGGCCCAGTGCCTTGATGATCAGCCAATCAATCGGCATGCGATGTCACCTGCCACTTTCCTGAACAGTTGACAACGCAATTATCCGATGCGGAGGCAGGGAGTTGGCGTGTGTCAAACGCAGTTAGGCACTCGCAGGAGGCTACTCAATAAAGTGTGCAGACGTTCGGCTAGTGACGGAGATACAAAGGAGACAGATCCACTCACTCTGCGAAGGAGAGCCATCTTGGCAGTAGGATGGAATGAATAGTTTTGCACGTTCTCTTCCAGGTGTCTTCTACAAGGTTTGCAGAATGCCTTCACACCACAGCTGTGAATTAGTTTTCGGCGTGTCAGGCACTTCGTGATGTAAAGCTGTCTCTGTGCATTCAGGGTTTCTCTGAAGCAGAGCGCGTGATGACTCCGGCTAAGTGACTTGCCTTAAATCATCAGCTGGCTGCACCTGGTCTCTGCACACTAAACACAGGTGTGGGGATGTGTGACTAGGGGGGATCTGCATCTCTCTAACACGTCATCATTCCAATCGAAAGATAATTAGCCCGACAAACAACTCATGCTTATTTAATGGCTAAGCACACTGGTTAAATCTAGCCAATAAGCAAAAAAAACTAACAAACCAAAAAAACAACACTATCTGAATAACTAGTGCCTCAGCACTATTATGGTAAGTATTATGAAAAGGGCTGTATCCCCCAGGGGAGATGTATACAAGATTCTATGCTTTAGATATCTCCCATAATAATGATAATTAATAAGAATGGAAAATGATCAATAACCCATAAAGTAAAATAAATAAATAAATAAATAAACATTTATGCAACATTTTGACAGCTTGTTACAGCAAGATGTTTAAACAAGGAAGCATCTTCGCACAGCAGCTCAAGATCTCGGAAACGTGCTGTGATCTTGCACATCACAAGAGTGGCATCCAAACACAGACAGCGGTGAGGCACATCAAACAACGCAGAAGCGCGGATGAAGAGAGAAAGCAGGGAGGCTCATATTGCAGTGCTCGCTAAAATGTATAGACAATCGTAAAATTACTTCTGGAGGCTAAGACACTGGCAGCTCGCGGTTTCTGCATTAGAATTTAAGTGTGTAAAAACCTGGCGGCACCGGGGGACAGGGCAGGACACACTAACATTTTATCCGACGTCCCCCCTCCTCTTTCTCTACGGGGTCTGGTCCCATCACCCCCCACACTGCTCTCCTCTTCTTCCTCAAACGCACAAGTACGATTCCCTCTGAAGTTGTCTGGCTAGCTTTCCTGATCAACCGCTATCACTCCTTTTAACCAGTCTTGGCAGGCAATCTAATCTCCCCTGAAAAGGTCACCGCCACTTTAACTGCCTTTCAATCACATTATGCACGCTGCTGCACGCGCTCACAGTCTGCTGGGCCCTGCGGCGCTAGCCTTGCTCTGCCTTCCGTCAGCCGAGACGGGATCAATACCCTCACAACAGCCACCCCTTCACAAACACAACCACACACACACACACATACAACCACACACACTGCTCCCACTACTACCATCACCACTTGACCAAGAACGACACAACACAACGATCAATTACTGATTAAATGATGATGCAGTTTGCAAGGAGTTTAGAACAGCATTAAAGACACAAATAAATAAATAAACAATAACAGAAATCCAAGCACAGCGACACCCTACTGCTGGTGTACCTAATCTACTTAGCCCCATCTGCACAGGTCGAAGTGGCCGCAGGGCTGCATCAGGATGGTATTTGGAAGTTGGGGGAGAGGAGAGAAAAAAAAAAAAAAGCCATCTTTGAAGTGAGTTTACAAAGGAGAAAGCCTTCAAACGATCCCCAATGCCTTCATTACAGCCTAAATGCCCCCCCCTCCCTCACTTCCCTTCCCTTCCCTGTCCCCCCCCCCCGTTTACCGTCCACATCTGAGGGAGCGCTCCGGCTCTCGCCATCGATAGCGTGCGAAGATACACCCGTTTAAAGAGCGCTCCCCTTTCGCGAGCGGGATAAGCCGTTTAAACATGAGAGGCCTTTTGCTTCTGAGCTTGAAACTGATCCGATTCGATTTTTTTTCTTTTTTCTTTTTTCCTGCCTCTTTTGGGTTGAAAGTGTTTCTTTCGCCGGCTTTTTTTCCCACCTCCTGCCTCAAAGAAAGGGCGGTTCAGGAACACAGAGGTGAGATGACTTATCCCATTAAAGCTGCCTGTGGCCCCTTCTCCTAGGATGAGAGACCTTGCAGCAAGAGAGAATTCGACGCCATGTCTTTTTGAACAACGCCACACTCCATCAACACTTTCAAGAGGATCCTGAACCTTCTGAGGGCCCAATGCTCTTATCTTTTAAGAATGTCTGTATTAGACATTGGCACGGTTTCCCAAAACGTCTGCTCTCCTACAGCAGTCGACCCACACCACCGGCCAAAGCAGCTGTGCTATTTCACACTTTAATTAAAAAAATATCTGCAACAGCTCTGTTGGGTCAATTACAATTGTTGCCGTGTTTTTACAGTGTTCAGCGTCACATTAAGATCAAGCTGATGATGAAATATCATGGGTAACTTCCTTAGACAGGTGGCACCAGACCTCAATGGTCGGCACCTTCACAAAAGAAAGGATAGAAGAGACAGACAAGAGAGCCAGGCAGTTCTCCACTGTTTCCACTACTTTTGCGTTAAGTAGCTCACATCTCTGACCTCCCATGTTTAACCTAACGCTGCAGATAAGGGAGAATTTTGTTTGACAATCGCTCATATCTAGGCTCCCCCCACGGCCCCCAAAGAGCAAAGGCAAGTCTCAGCTAAAATTACATTCCCTGAGCAATGAAACCCAGAGGTCAAATATTGCCTTCTTTCCCCCGCCGCACACCGCTCGGCCCAGCTCGTCTGCAGGTCCGCGCAGCTAAATGTGTTTTTTCATTCATCCTTTTAAGGAGTGATCTGGCCAGGAGAGCCGACCTCTCCCGCACAGGAGGTCTTGCCGAGCACTTTCAATTTCCAATTTTCTTCTGCAAACCGCACGACACAGAGTCATGAATGGGTATGTCTGTATCTATACTAGATCATGGCTACACACAACAGCCTTTTTGCAATCTGACAGCCCACAATATCAGAGCTCAAATACTGAAGCCCACGTACACTTTAAACCCTGTTCTGGACTGCCCACCTTACTTAAATTATCAATTGTTTAGCTGCCCCGGGCAAATTGTAAAGAGATACCTGAATGTACAGAATGAGAGTTTCAAATGATATGCCCCCTCCCCTCATTTGAAAGTAAATTGTTCAAATGTAATAATAGGCATGCATTTTAGTTTTTTCCACCTTGTTTTTGTCCATCTATACTTCAATAGGACTTGAGGCTACAAGAGC
Organism: Amia ocellicauda; assembly: GCF_036373705.1. Classification (NCBI taxonomy): domain Eukaryota; kingdom Metazoa; phylum Chordata; class Actinopteri; order Amiiformes; family Amiidae; genus Amia; species Amia ocellicauda. The sequence continues at coordinate 16,972,025 of NC_089868.1, read as the reverse complement.
ACAAAGTTTCAGTGGTGCAGGGACCTTCAAAGTGGGATGATAAGGCTAGGACGATGTCTGAAGCGTCTTTCATCCATACCAGATCACGAACCATTTGTGGCACACTCTCTCGTTGCGGAATGATAATACTTGTGAATTGAAAGGCATCCCAGGCCTACCTCTGAAGCCACCCTCCAGCAGGGACGTGGCGCGTACCCTCTTCTGCCCGCACCACTCGTACTCCTCAAAGCGATTGCCATTCTCCCCGTCCATGTCGACAGAGTCGTCCTCTGTCCCACAGGCCCCATCTCTCTGCAGGAGAAACACTATGGTTACACCCCTGGCCAGCTTCACAGACAGACAGACAATATTACTTATTTCCAAAAGAAGGAAAAGTAAGAACTTTGCTAATTTTCCTTGGGTTGATATCCCAACAGCCCACTTAATTAATCACTAAACTATTTGATTATTCCGACCTATACTCAACTACGTATTTTGATGTTGATTTTCTTTTATACATATTTCAGAATGACTAGGTATGAATTAAACCTGATTTTAAAGGAATCTGGATCAAATAAACTAGCTTTTTTAATACAGAATAATAGGTATTTCAACCTGAATAAAATGTCTTTTTAATCTTAAAAAGGATTTCATTTCAGATTCCTTATTGCCAATATCCATTTGTTGGTGAAGCTACTGCTTATCTAAGAGAAATATGTAACATCTTCACATCTTAAAAGTCAAGGATAAGCAATGGCATCAGTGTAATAGTGGATACTGTTCTGATGTCAAGGTGTTATCCCTGTGGGATTCAAATATTAATCCATTAAGGATGAATGCCCATTATTGTAAGGTGTTACTGATTTGTAGATTATGTATAACACTACAAAAAAAGACTAGTAACAGTAACTGACCATATAAACATACTTTAGGGGAGTACCACTTGAAAAGTATGAAAAATATTTTATAATTATTAGCAATTATTAGTATTATATACTTTTATAACTGAAGACAATCCCACCCCACAATTGATACTCTGTTAATGTGCCTGCTCTGTGTACCACATTGCACTCTGTCAGAGAGAAAGCAACATTTGACCAGCAGGAAGGTAGAGAGAGAAAACGGCACTGGAGCAGTGACTGGTTACAGCAGGTTAAGAGGGGGTCCTAATCAGACTGACAAATAAAAGTACAAATAACATTAATGGAAAGGAATTCCTTTAGCAGAAATATTCCAAGAGGTAATAAAGAACATGTCTGTCTATTCTGAGGTGTGGGACTATGGTGTCCTTGTGGTTTAGTAGAGATGAACTCCCCCAGGTGAAACCCTGCGTGTCTAGGGAAAGTGCTGAAGAGAGAAGAGCCAAGCCGGGCATGTGGCGCAGAGAGGAGAAGGCGAGTGCGTGTGTGTGAGTGGAGGGGGCGGGGGGGGGCGGCTCTGGTGCTACCTTGAACAGACATTGTTCCACATGCCTACTCATCTCCTCCTCCGTCCCTGCCAGCGGTTTGCTGCACAGCGGACATACCTGTCCATCCTCCGGCTTCCGGCGCTTCATCTTCCCAATCCGAGCTGCAAGACAGAGGGACGGACAGGGTGAGCGCTGAGGACACACTGAACAGACACTGCCCTCAGAAACGGGTCGCATTCATCCACAGCTGTACTCACTGTATTCACTCAATTCATATTGCACGTTCAGAAGAAAAAAAAAAAAAAAAAGACCTAACAAACACCGTTTTCCTTTTAACGCCGTACATTCTGCGGCTCAATACTGTTCGATTCCCTAATGAACGACTTATTCAAGAGAGCTGCCAAAGAACAATTAGGACAATAGCCAGATGCAACATAATGTACCAATCTATTGTGCTAAGCTGGATACTTGGTAATGAAAACCATCTGATGCACTGGCCAGATCCGTGTGTAGTTATTCAACATTGAATTTGAAGCACGGAAGAACCTTGTTTTGTAAACACACAGCTCCAGTGGGGAGCAGCCTTTTCTACCATTTATAATAGAAGAGATGACTCGGCAAGTTAGTATCACATGCAAAGAGACCGGCCCTCCCAGAGGTTTCTCCAGAATGGCAATACGGTGATGTAGAACAGTATTGGCATTTACAATGCGTCAAATTAGTTTCTAACTGCATTGAGTTAATGTGGGTCAATGAAGTGGTCTGAAAACTGGCAATTTAGGGATGGCTTAGGTTTTACTAAACACTGGCTGGAAGTACAGTGAACAGTTCCTGTTCATTTCCACAAAAAAAAAAATAAAGAGCAGGAAGGCCCAGGTCATGCATTGTTGTACAGGATTCCTAAAATATTCTTCCTTGTCTTTCTCCTGCATCTGCCAAAACCAAGACCACAAGTTATGGGTCTCCGTACCACAACCACTTCATTTTAACTTAATTTTGCCAGTAATGCAATGTCAGCATGGATGTATGAGACTACTGGGCCTCTCCTTATGGGACTAAGCAGATCTGTGATTGTGAGGATGTCTGCAATCAAGTGATGATGAGGATTACATGCATGACCTGCCCACGTGTGGATTAAAGATGGTTTAAGTACAGGAGCTGTTACAGTTTGCTGAAAGTATGCCCCACAATCTGTAAGTTATCCTTTTAAAAAAGCTCACCAAGTCTGCAGTAAAAAATAAAAGCAAAAACATTTCTCGCAGGCAGAGAAAGGAAAACAATGTAATATAACGCTCTGCTATCATGTTTGGTTTGTTGTAGCGTTTTCACAATTTAACTGCTGCTTGTTGTAAAACATCTCGTGTTGTTTCTTTAATAAGCCTTTTTGTTTTATGATTTGGACACAAAAATCAATGAAGATAGAAAGGTCGACTATGTTAAATGCGACTATGCTTCTCTTGAACAGAAACTGATATAGCAGGCCATTGTACTTGAATGTCAGCATCATCAGCACAGTGGAATATATATATAACAACATTTAAGTAACCTTATTAGGGGGTTATTCTTTGATTATTACTAATTTATTGACCCCTCCATAAATTCAAAGCTTTCCTTATTCATATTTTATATATTTATATAAAAAAAAGAGAGGGGATAAAGGCAAGGAAACCAGTTTCTCAATGGGGGCGCAGGGGAACCTAATGTCTTAGACGTCAGAGAAATTGTTCGCACAGTGGAATGAATGAGACCGTTTCCCAGGACCACAATGCTCCTCTTTGGGCTTCCCTCAAAACTCTTCCCCCCCATCCCTTTTCCTCATAAATGATTTGGGACGGGCTGCCAATCTCACTGTACAAATCTCTCATTCGCTTTACAACTCCCCCCACACACATAATTAGAAATTTAACACAGCAGAACAGCGCCTATTACATCGTAAGTCTTTGTCCCTTTTTCTTAACTGCAAATTGCGTGCGGGGACATTAATTTTTAGGGGGCTGCGATTTCCGAACGGGCCGAGGGGACCAGGGAGGAGAAGGACGCGCCATAACTCTGAGTGTGGAAGACTGTTACTGATAATCTCCTGCAGGTAATAGAGATGGTAATTGAGAGAGGCTCCATTAAATAGGAAAAGAAAAGGCAGATTAATTAGGCAAGGCAAGGACTTTTTTTTCTTTCTTCTCCCCCTTTTAAATCACTGAGATTCAAAATGTAGGATAATAAACCTTAACGGTGGTATGAGTTTTAACAGAGCCAAGTAAAGCTTTTATTTCCAATTTGAAGGAACTGGTGCAAATTTCCACTGAAGATGCTCAGTTCTGATAGTGTGGTAATACACAGGGACTACCAAACTGAAGAGCTTTCTCTCCAACTAGAAAGAAACAAGGATGATTATTATGTTTTTACCAAAGCTATGAAAATAAGTACGCTTTTCAATGGCTGTGGTCATTTAGTTTAGTAATAAAGCTCTTCCTGCTTGACGTTTTGGTTCGATTGTCGTGCTTTGAACATCTCCCATGGCGTTTGGGAAGAGAATGACTCCATGTTGGGCGTCTCTGGGTTCTGCTGGGCAGTGGTGGAAGTAAGGCATGTTATTACTGGAAAAAGGATCTTACCATGTCGCATGCAGCAGGGGGCAAGGGGCACTCCGTTGTGCGGCCGTAACGGTACAGTTTTGCCACTTTCCTTGGCGTAGCGCCTGCACCAGCAGAGGTCATCGACTGTTAACATATCAAGAAGTCAAGGGTTAATAGATCCTCTGCTCGTGAAGGCGCTATGTCAAGGAAGAAGCAGCAAAACAGAGAGTAAAGGCTTTATCCAATAATTCAATAGCTTCTTCCGGTAATGTGCTTTTCTTATTATATTACTGTGAATCCATGTAAGCTCAAATGGCAAAATCTTAACTCCACAAAAATGTTTTAAAACATTCCTAAAAAAAATTGATTCTTTAGATTTGAGAACAACTTTTTAAATATCTTGATTGCATTATACTTAAATGTTTTTTTTTTATATATCTGCTCAATATTGGCCATTGAACATTTCTGATTTGGTATTGAAATAATTAAAAGTAACAGCTTGATAACAATTAACATTTTGCATAAGCACATTTAATAATCCAATGAGGCTGTTTTTGTTTTAGCCACCGCAACTGAAGGTTTTTACGTTGTGACGCCCTATTGAGATTGCACACAAGAAAGGGACTGTTCGTTTCCTTGTCTCTTCCCAGATTGATACTTAAGAATTTACTTTCTGAAGGGTCAGGGATCCGATTCTCAGACAAAAGCAAGCTAGCAGCTGTGATGAAAATGTGTGTCTCATCTTGATTGCTGACCTATTACTGATGATTGATGGGCCGAGGAGCTTCCTTTGACAAACTTCCATTAACCTGGGGGTGCAGGAACCCAAGCCCGCCACACTCCACCCCAATAACACCCAATCACTGAAGGCTGAGGGTCAAACTGATTCCACACAGCAACCCTGAGCGCACCACCTGGGCCTCCCTCCGATACTCATGGGACAAGCTGAAGAACACTCATCTGCGATGGGTGTTTTCTCTTGGCTCCTATGCTCGGCGTTTTTCAGGAGGATTTACCTCCATGAACAAATGATTGGCAATTTATAAAGGAACAACCTGAAGGACACTGAAAGGACTGTCACAAATTAGGATCAGTCACAAAGATGAGAAAGCAGTTGTTGTTTTAGGTCTGTTGCATTTGAAATTATTAAAATATTCAAGCTACAATCTTGGGTCAAGTGAAACAGTCCTTTGTTGATCTACTGGCCATGGCCACCAGGACAGTCCCATTTTGGCCCAATGGACCATTAGGGGGCGAAGTCAATCATGGGGTAGTTTCTATATACAGGCTTCTTCAGCTGCTTCAAGACTTTTCTGCCAGCATGTATTGTTAAAATTGCAGGTTTCTAATACTAGGCAATGTTAAGTTTAAGTACTGTCTACAATTCAGTTATTATAGATTTGCATAACCTTTTATGCATCTGACACAGTTCACCTAGTGGTGGCATACACCAGTGTGAGCTTCTTATTTTGAGATCCGAGATCCACAATGTGAAGGCAATGGGAACGTCAGCAGCGCTTTTCCACACAAGCCACCCAGACATCTGTTGGCCACCATGTGAGCATAAGTGGAAGAGCCAGGCTGAGGACCCCAGGCGCAATTCAACACATCCTGCGACTTGCTGCCAGATTCCTTCCCCCACAGACTGCGCAACCCAAGATGGCAATTCTAAATATTAACTCTGAGAGCGATTAACCAAAGTCAATCACACAGAAGACACGCCTCACTTAGTCCCTGCCCAACCTTGATTCTGGGGAGAAACGGATGTTTATGGGGTTATAAATATAGTCATACTTCAAATATATAAAAGGCAGCGTGCACATATGTATGGGGGGAAATCACAATAGGAAGGAATTCAGCATACTAGATTCCTCTGTAGTTACCCCAAAGCCATACATGGATATTGGGTTTATGTAAAATTGCTACACCTGCCACGTCAGAGAGGTTGTGCGGGCCACGCAGAGCAGACAAATTACAATGTGAAGAGAGAGCACAGCAGCCTGCAAGGGGCACAGCATTTCCTTCGACTTGTTTTCTTGTACAGGCAAGCGTGTGTGTGTGTGTGTGTGTGTGTGTGTGTTTTATTTTCAAATTAAGCCATGTTTTCTATCCTCTACTTGGCACTGCCCCTTCACTTCCAATCAGCACAAATTAATTAGATCTTGCGACCCGCAAGCGTACACAAGAGGGGCTCTCCGGCTGTGCGAGGGGATGTCTTTTAAAGGGCACAGGAGGGGGATTGCCGCGCAGCTAATTAATACTGAAAGGTGTGATCACGTCTAATTAACTCAGCAGGCTCGTCCCCGAGCTCGCTGCAAACGGCGCCAGCAGGGCCTGAAAACTACCACAGCACGCCAGGCACGAAGCACGCCGACTACCGGAGGACTGACGGCTTGCGTTAGGACCCGGCCTCCCCGCTCTTAATGAACTTTAAGCCCTGCCCTCGCCATGCCCCCGTCGCTCGGCCTCGGCACCACAACAGCAACACCTGCAGGTGAGAGCGGGCATGAGGCTCGGACCCCAAACACACCACCTGACAACTCATGCACCGTTAGAGAAAGGTGCATATACGGTTTATATATGAAAAATTAGTGAAATTGTGAAATACTGAAAGTTAAATACAGGTGGTTAGTCTTTTAACTAGTATAATAAATGACTAAACTAGACCAGTGTCCGGCATTGTAAAGTTTTATGCAGGAATATTGGCCTTCCCAAACCAGTTACTTGATTCTAATTGGACTGCCTGGGCAAACTAGTTAACTGCCCAGTATGACCAGTATTGGCAGTTATCTAGTATGATAGATGCAACACTGAACGCAATTCCCAATCAATCACTTTATTAAAACACACATTTAAATTAAGTAGAAGTAGCTCCCTTTTGTTATTGGTTTGTGTTAATTCTGTTTCAGCTCTCAACTAATCTGCAGAGGATTGTTTTTATAGAACAGAGATATTTGCAATAAATAAAATAATGCATGCTAACGGACACCATGACATATGTGCAACTGACATGATGTTATGTAATCTCAATGCCATGCAGGACGAACAATAACAACATGGCTAGTGTTGCTGTTAGTGGAGCTGGATTGAGTGCACGCCGTTATGCTGAAATGTAGGATTTGTTACGATTTTATTGCAAGGAAAATAAAAAGTAACAACAACACACACAAAAAAAAGGTGTACATACCATTCAATCGTGTTTGTCTGTTTGCCCTCACTCGTAAAAAGGTCTGGGGGGGGGAGAGAAAAAGACAAGCGACAGGAAACACGTTAGAAAGTGGCACTGGATGTGTGCCATGTTCACAGTGAATTTATGAGCGTTTGAACCCGGATTGCGCCGGATTGTGTCCTCCCGTCCAGCGGCACCCAGATTGTAAACAGGAACCTACTTGTCTCTTGCCACTGCTCTGCGCCTCCTCTTCCATAACTACCGGCGCCCCTACTCTGCCATTAGGCTGCAAAAGTCACCAAACGGGCCCAACTCACTTGTGTCAGCCAGCGTTAAAGGCCGCGCCGCGCCCGACCCAGGGGCAAACGGGAGGCCGGGTTTAGAGATTAGGCAGGATGCGAAGGGATTGAAAGAAGCGGCTTCCTCGGCATCTCCGCTCAGCCTGCTGCGGCGGCCATGTTGGCTGGAGTCATGTGACCGACGGCAAAGTGAAAGTTCAGCGGGAGAGGATGCCGGGGACTGGGCTGCAGTAGCGCGGCCGGCCGGTAGGTGTCAGCAGCACGTCGACACAACTACCTCCAGTACATAAGCTCAGTGAAGTAGCTGAGTTTTTTAAAGGTGACATATATACACAGCAGCTTGTATACCCGTTACCTACTACTGTAATTTAATTATAACCACTATAAAAGGGTGCATTGCATACACAAATAAAACAATATTATATATATATATATATGTGTGTGTGTGTGTGTGAATTAAATCTTCATTTATTTTGTGTTTATGTAATGTAATGTAAAACTGCAAAATAATATAGTTTAGATTTTATTATGCCAATCACAATTTTAAACTGGTTGTCATATGATAGAAGCTGTGCAATGTAATGATGCTGTGCTCATGGATCTCATGTGAATAATAATATAATGTGCTCTCCGTGCGCTACTTTGTTGTATTTCAGGGGTCTGAAACGAAATGGGCACAACAGCTATCAGCAATTTGCCTTATTGGGAGTTTTATCTGCTGACTTCAGCTGCCCAGTCAAAGGGATGGATGTCGGTTCATTGATGCTATATTGTGGGCAGGAGTTCAAACTACAGTGGACCAGATCATAAGTCATGTGTTCAGACAGCCTCTTTAGAGAAAGCTGCAATAATAGTAATTTTCTATAGTGTGAATTAACATTATATGCGATGTAAGTCATTTCTATGAACAATATATTTTTTTTAAGGGTTGCTTAGAATTTTAAAGTGTTTTTTATGTGTGTTTTGTCTTGTGTAGCATGCTGATGAGCATTTCCATTCAATACATAACTGAAAATCCATGATTCCTTTCATTTAACAGTATATAAATGTATATGTATATACAATACAGATACATTTTTTACCCACTTACCTTTGAATAATGCACAACACTTGCAAATGTAAATTATTATTTAAAAACAAGATTATTCTGATATTGCAGACATCTTTATTAGAGGACAACACACACAATACAGCTACTATAGAAACAGCAGTTTTCAAAACATTTTAATACAAATAATTTATATGCGATAAACATGTCTACTACGGTGCGGAGTAACCAGCTTCAGGTCAAAGAGGAACTCCTCAAACCATGGAAGTCAAGGACACATCGAACCCTGGGACGATAACTACTATTTTATAGCATTACAGATTAGCCCCAGGGAAAAATAAGAATGATTACAATTCTTAACAGAAAATGAATTCTAGTTTCCTATCAGATAGCGAGAACTGACTAATCTAAATGTGATTCCTGTATTGGCACATGCAGGTTATATAGATTGGCTTAAAGATAAGGGAGTTGTCTTCAATTTATATATATAAGTGTATATAATAATACATAAAATGATATATACTTATTTATATTATTTATATATACTGTGATTAGTGTTTGTGAACATGTAATATATGCGGAAGAACATTAAAATTACTGTTAATACTGAAGACTTGTAAGCTATTCATGTGTTATTATTATTATTATTATTATTATTATTATTATTATTATTATTATTATTATTATTATTATTATTAAAAAGTGATTGAGGTTCTCAGGGAAAGTGACCGGGGAACCCTCCACAATCATCAAATAAAATTAAAACAACTTCGGGAAATATAAATGTATTTCTGGCATCCTCTTGACATTACAATTTGTATTGAATCATTTCCCATATTTTTAGATAATGAATTGTACTGGTGTTTCTTTCAAATGTAGGTGTAAATAACTGTCCCGTTTCCCTCTCTGTGTCCCGGGCTCTCCGCCTCACCTGGTATCTGTCGGAGTGGTGGATGTCTTCGGATGACAGTGGTGAAGCCGTGGGAGACTCCCCTTCACGTTTGATGTGCACCGATAACAAGATAGACTGTGGAGACATGAGACAAGTGGAAACGGAGCTTGTCAGATGCTTACATATTGGTTTGCCTGTGATTTCTGTAAATGCAGCTGTTCTGTTTAAACAAGACAGCATTGAAAGTATTTATGGACACAAAAGTTCGGGTCAGCACCAGCACTTTAAAGGAGATGAAAGTTACTGAAGACTGAAATCGAAGAACCCATTGTCTCAGAAAAAATAAAGATCATTGTTTTCATGTTGTTTATTTGACAAACCAATCCAACAAAATAATTGATATTCATAAGATGTATATAAATATTAATGCATGAAATAAAGGAACACAGAACTGTGTTGCAATCAGCTGACCTAGTGCATTTAATGTGGTAAAACTTAATCTTTAAATCTACATGGGTAGCTTAAATACATTACGTTACTGTTTGGCTGAAAAGTTAATTGACTTAATTTTTCACATTAATTAAGGTATGGAATAACAAGGAAAAATACTGCTTACACTACCGCAAGGCTCAGTCGGCACATTTTCATGAGCCTGCTATAAAATATTTGTATTTACAATCCAGCACAATGAATCAAATGGATTTTTATTTTTTTTAGTGGTGAACAACTCTAATCTAATATTAATATGTGAAAAATGGAAGACCCCTTTTGCAGAGACAGTAAATTAAGTGTTATATATTGCTTTTTATGCTTTTGGATGGCAAGGTCAGGGACCTATTTATTTGCCTGTAGTTCTG